>NW_016804367.1:1018690-1027693 GCF_001698545.2 Rhinopithecus bieti
AAAAAAAAAAAAAAAAAAAAAAAAAAAAAAAAAAAAGAACACATAGAAAATGTACAAATAGTAAGTAACAGCTTGATAAATTATAAAATTAACAGTCTTATGTAAACTACCTACCAGATCAAGAAATAAAGCAGTTCTGCAGAAGCCCTTCTTGTTCCTGCCAGCTACTGCCATTCCAAGTGTAAACATTATCAAACTTCTAACAAAGTTACTTATCTTCTAGTAGCAAGGTATAATATTGCATGTTTTGAACTTTATATAAATGACATCCTACAGTGTCTACTTTTTTATTCTTGTTTCTCTTTGGTTTTTCAATTCAAGCATTTTTGAAATTTAGACATCTTGTTTTACGTGGCAGTGTAGCAGTAGTTCATTCTTGTTGCCATAAATAAAATGTGATCATACAATACATTTTATTGTATGAAAATGCTACCATTTATTCATTCTTCCATTGTTGGGCATTTAGTTTGTTTGGGGTGTGAGCTGTTACAGAGCTGCTGTAAGCAGTATGCACATGTCCTTGGGTGACATTGCATACATTTTATTTGGGTATGTATCTACCAGTGGAATTAATCAGAGGGAGTGTGTACACTCAGCTTTAGTAGACACTATCAAAGAATGTTGCACATGGTTTTAACAGTTACACTCCCACTACCAATGTGGGAGAGTTCTACTTGTTTCATATCCTCCCTACTCCTTTGATTGATTGTGTGTGTTTGTGTGTGTGTCTGTGCTTCTACGTGTTTTCATTTGGCATTTTGATAAGTGAAAAGTAATTTATCATATAATGGTTTTAATTTTCTGTGTCCTGTGACGAGTGAATATTCTTATTGGCCATTTGGATATCTTCTTTTGTGTTCACGTCATTTGTTCATTTTTCTACTGGATTGTCTGTCTTTCATTTTTAGGTAAGATTTCCATGTAGATGCTTCATATGAGTTCTTAGATATATGTTTTGCAATTTTCTTTTCCCACTCTGTGCCTTATCTTTTCACTCTTAATAGTATCTTTTGATTAAAAGTAGTTGTTAATTCTAATGAATACAGTTTATCATTTTTCCTTTTTGATTAGCATCTTTATAGTTTTTGTCTACTTTAAGACTTTCTCGTATGTCTTCTAAAGGCCTTTTTTCTTTAACATTTAAATTTATTTTTTAGAATTATTTTTTTCCACATAGTGGTAGCTAGGAGTCACATTTCAAGAAAGGTTCAAGTCTCGTTATTATAGATTTGTCTGTTTTACTTTCTGGTTCTCTTAATTTTGTTTTATATATTTTGAAGCTATGTCATTGGATGGATTATGGAACTTTAATTATGAAATGTCCCTCTTTATCTCTAGTAATATTCCTTGTTTCACAGTATATTTTATCTGATATTAGTATAGCTATAGCAGCTTTTTTGTCTAGTATATGCATGGTATATAATTTTCAAGTCTTTGGTTTATGTCATTATATGTAAAGGATGTATCTTGTAAGTACCATGTGAATTTTTTTTTTCAAGAATGAAAATCGAGTATTTTTATGTAGGTTGTTTTGTCTTTTGTTTGGATTAATCAAAATTTTAAACAATTTATTTTCCTTTGTATTAACTCATGGTTCTTTTTAAACTATTTTGTTATTGTTTGCCTTATTTCAACATACATACATGACAAATTATTTTTTATGACTTTTCTAATAATATGGGAACATGAAAACATTTAACTGTTTTTAATCTGCTTTCTTTTTTGCTTATCTGTTGTCACACATTTTAATTCTACATGTATAAAACACAAATGATTTTTGTTCATCTGGTAACATTTATTTTAATCACATATTATTATTCATTCTTTCTTGCAATTCACTGTTTCCATTTGGGTTCTAGAATTGTTTTCCTTCTAACATGAAGAACTCTCTTTAATACTTCTTTTTGTGTCAGACTCCTGGATAAGAATTCTGATTTTCTTGAAAACATCTTGGTTCTATTTATGCACAATAGTTTTCCGGATGTAGAATTCTAGGTTAATAGTCTTTTTTTTTTTTTTTTTTTTTTGGCATTTAAAAGAAGCTAATCCATTGTCTTCTGGCTGCTTCTGTATCTGTTGAAAAGTCAGCTATTATTTGTTTGCAATAATATGGCTTTCCCCCTTCTGCTGCATGTAAGATGTGCTATTTGCATTGTGTTTAGTAGTTTTCCTATGATCTATCTAAATGTGGTTTTACTGAATTAATATCCATTCAGTATGCAGAACTCATGTCTTTCATCTGTTTTGGAAAACTCTTAGCCATTCTTTCTTTAAACATTGCTTCCATCCCAATATCTCTTTGCTATTTTTCTAGAACTTCAAATTACACTTACATAAAAATCTTTAAAATGTGTCTCATATGTATCTTATGCCCATATTCGTATTTTTCATAATTTTTTCTCTCCAGTTTGGATATTTACTTTTAAACTGTTCTTTGCTAATTCTGTATTCTGCCATATTTGCATTGATGTTAAAATTTTGATGAAATTTTGATTTTGAAGTTATGATGAAAGCTTTTCATGAGGTTTTGATGTTGAAACTTTGATCGATGAAATGGGGCAAATCCTGGAGAGATGCAAATTACTGTAACTGATATGGTTTGGCTGTGTGCCCACCCAAATCTCATCTTGAATTCCCATGTGTTGTGGGAGGGACCCTGTGGGAGGTAATTGAATCATGCAGGCAAGTCTTTCCTGGAGCTGTTCTCGTGATAGTGGATAAGTCTTATGAGGTCTGATGGTTTTTAAAAGAGGAGTTCCTCTGCACAAGCTCTCTCTTTGCCTGCTGCCATCCATGTAAGATGTGACTTGCTCCCTATTGCCTTTAACCATGATTGTGAGACTTCCCCAGCCATGTGGAACCGTAAGTCCAATTATACCTCTTTCTTTTGTAAATTGCCCATTCTTGGGTATGTCTTTATCGGCAACATGAAAATGGACTAATACAATAATTAACTGAAAATGAAATATTAGTGGTTATATATCTATTAAATAAATTGAATTCGTAGTTAAGAACTTTTTCAAGGAGAGAGGCCTAGATGGTTTCTCTGGTTCCAAACAAAATTTGAGGAGAACACAATACCAGTCTTGCACATCCCTGAAAATAGAAGAAGGAAAACTCCCCAGGTCATTTTATGAAGTCAGTATTTACTGTAATGCTATAACCAGAGAACAACATTGCAAGAAAAGAAAAATGCAGACAATGGCCCTCATGAATATATATACAAAAATTCCCAAAAACATAGTAGCAAATTAAATCCATCTGTATATAAAAATGAAAATGCATCACAATTAAATGGACTTATTGCAGAAATGCAGTATAAATTTATCCTATTAACTGATTAAGAAAAAGCATATTTCTTATATGTAGTTTCAGCAGACACAGAAAAAGCATTCAATAAAATTAAACACCTTTCATAATAAAACTCTTAGTAAAATGGGGGTAGAAGTGAACTTCCTTTGAGAAGGAAGTTGGAAACCTATATTTGGAAACCTGTAGCTAACATTATACTCACTGGTGAAAGACTGATTGCTTTTTCTCAAAGTTCAGAAAGAAAACATTGTTTTCTTTAGTGTCATACTGAAAATCTTAGGCAATGTAATAAGGCAAGTAAAATAAAAGTCATAAAGATTAGAAAGGAAGAGACATAACTGTATTTGCAGAAGATATGATTATTTATAGTAAATAAATAAACTCTAAAGGATCTACAGAATAGCTCATAGAAATAGTGAATTGAGCATGGTCACAGAAAGAAGGAACGTCAGTTTTTTTCTATATACCAGCAATGAGCAATTGAAATTTTAAGTTAGAAGATCTATGCCATTTATAATAGCAGCAGTAATTTAAGTACTTAGCTAAAATTCTAACAATATGTGTAGGATCTGTATGCTGAGAACTGGAAAACACTATTGAAAGAAATCAAGGAAGACAGAAATAAGTAGAGTTGACATAACATGTTCATGGATGGGAGGATTCAATATTTGAATCTCAATTTGATATCTAGATTTTATGCAATCTTAATCAAAATTCCGGCACATGTTTTTAGTAGATATTGACAAGCTTATTCAACAACTTGTATGAAAGGCAGAGAAACTTAAAAAATCAAAATGGTCTCAAAACGAATGAAGCTGGAGGACTCACTGCCTAATTTTAAGATTTTTACAGTAAAGCACAGTAATGAAGATTGTGTTATATTGAGTAAATTATGGACACATATATCGAAGGAATAGAACAGAGATTCCAGAAATAGACCCACGTAAATACTGTCAACTGATTTTGACAAAGGTGTAAAGCCAATTAAATGTTGACTTAGTTTTTGTTATCTTTTGAACAAATGGTTCTGGATTTTTTTTAAAAAGCCCTTTGGCATGTAATTCAAAATAAATCATAGACCTTGAATGTAAAACTGTAAAACTTCTAGAGGAAAACGTAATAGAAAGTCTGTGTAATTTAAGTTTGGCAATGAGTTTTTATATAGATAGCAAGCACAACATCCATAAAGTTAAAAAAATTGACAAATTAGATTTAATTTGCTCTGTGAAAGTCACTATTAAGAGAAAAAAAAGGCCACAAATTGGATGAAAATACTTTAAAATCACATATATGAGTTAGGACTTGTATCCAGAGTTAGGAAAAAAAGAGAAAAAAAAAAGAAAAGCACAAAACAACAATCCAAACTTAACAAAAAGAAAATAAATAACCAAATTAAATAATGGGCAAAAGATCTGAACAGGCATTTCACCAAAAGAACACATTAAAACATGCTGAAGTCATAATGGAAATGCAAATTAAAACCGTAATGAGATACTACTATACACCTATTAGAATCATTAAATAAAAACAACAACAAAATTATGCTGACAAGGATATGGAGCAACAGGAATTTCCATTTAATGCTGGTGGGAATACCAATGGTATAGCCACTATATAAGACAGTTTTAAATAAAATGAAACATATACTTATCATATGACCCGGCAATCCTACTCCTAGGTCTTTATCCAAATGCATTGAAAATTTATATTCACCCGAAAATCTGTACACAAATATTTATAGAAACTTTATGGTTGCCAAAAACTGGAGGCAACAAAGATGCCCTTTATTGGTGATGGTGAACAAACCTATGGTATGTCTATCTTCAATGGAATACTACTCAACAATAAAAAAGAATGATCTATTAATTCACAGAACATGATGAATCTTAAATACGGCTTGATGAGTGAAAGAAGCCAGATCCCCAAAGCTACATGTATGATTTTATTTATATGACATTATTGAAGTAACAAAATTTGTAAGGAGGGACACAGAAGATGTTGGCTACAAGAGAGACCAGCCTGACAGGGCAATCTTCAGGTTTAAGGAACTGTTCCGATTGGTATGGGAGTGATCAATACATAACTTTAAGCATTTGTCAAAACTCATAGATATATACATCAGAGTTAACTTTATGAAAATTAAAAGAAAAAAGCATGATGTTGTGTCATCCAAGGATGTAATGATTATCATAACTAATGAATATAACTATTAAAATGTAAGATATGCTTAAATTAATTGACCTAAATAACTTTGGAATATGATGTTTTAAATGCATATATGGTAAGACTAAGACAAAAAGCACAACATAGTCACTATATTCTAGGTCAGGGGTCAGCAAACTTTAACGTAGTAAGATGTTAAATACTTTTTACTTTTTGGGTCGTAGGATCCCTGTGACAACTACTCAGCTGTATGGTTGTAGCAAGAAAGCAATCGTATGCAGTATGTAAGCAAATGAGCATTTCCGTGTACCAAAAAACTATCATTGTGCACTAAAATGTGAACTCCATGTAATTTTCACATGAATTTTCATAAAATACTCTATTTTTATAGTCATTTACAAATGTAAATACAATCCTTAGCTCTTATATCATACTAAATAGTCAGTGCCAGTAGTTTGATAACCCCTGCTCTAGTAGATAAATGTGTTTCATACGGGATTAGCAATTCTGAAAATATTTTACACTTGTGTTAGAGTTGAACCAATAAGTAAATAAACTGTAGATGAAGACAGTAGATTTCTCATTGTCAGAAAAATAATTTACAAAGAAGCCAGGAGGATGAAGGCTAAAATGAACTCTGTGATGTTGGGTTAGAGTTTGAGATAAGTTTTAATTCATGTTTATTTTAAAATATATACAAATAGATAGATTCAGAAGTAAATAAATAGATATGAAAGTATACCTGAGTTAGTATACATACATATTTCCTAGCTCTGCCCTTCAGAAGGGCAGAAGCAGTGTCGATAGCAATGAGCACACCCAGATCCCATATCTTGGTTTCTGAAAAACCTTTTTCCAATAAAAGTTGCTAGCACTCTTGTAACAATGGCTAATTCTGGGGCTGGGGTAGGGAAAACACAGGATTAACATGGAGCATCTTGTAGTGCAGAAAGTGAAGAATTGCTCAAAAAAGGTGACGGAGAGGGAGAGGGGGCATGTCAACAGGACACAGAAGGCAATCTAAATGAGTCTCTAATGGTCAGTATTGGAATAATATTATACAAAGCAGTAGAATTGGATTATAATTCAAAGAATAAAATAAATATCCAAGAGTCCATACTGATGTAAGTGAAACAATGAATAACTGATAGGGGGAATGGATAAATCTCCATTACAGAATTCTAAATAAATGATTATGAATAATGTACCCCCTACAGGAAGTGGAGCTTACTTTCTTTCCCCTTGAGTGAGTACTGGAGTGACACTGGACTTAGTGACTTGCTTCTAATGAGTAGTACATGGAAAGGACAAATAGTAACTTAGGTGGAGAAATTGTAATGACCCAATAGGTTCTTGTTGCCCACTGCCCACAAAAGCTAGTACACTGAGAAAAGCAGGAGTTACAGTAGAGAAAGTATATGATAATAACAGGGCCAGTCAAGTGAGGAGATGGGAGATATTTCCCACATCTGCCTCTCTGAGAATTCAGAGGCTCAGGTTTTTAAGATTGCTATGGTGGTTGGGGAGCTGGAGAACTGAGGCAATTGATTAGCTAGGGATGAAGTCACAAGAGTGTTGAGACTATCTTCCTGCAGCTGAGTTGGTTCCAGGGAGGAGTTGCAGGATGAATTGAGTCAGTTCCTCGGTATGGATCACAAGTCCAGGTGGCATCTCTTGGTCTGCCAAAATGCTAAATCTGAAAAATACTTCAAAGTTCTTTAGGTTTCACAGTAGTGATGTTATGTACAGGAGCAGTTGGAAAAGTTATAAATTTTAAAACCTCCAGTTACATGACTCTGGGACAGTAAGCACTACAGAAAAGCAAGCTAAGCAAGCAATTACAGGTTATTGTTTAACCATGCTTATTTTTTTAGCAAAGTAAAGCCCCCCTGCCCACCATAATTATAACCTTTTGGCCTTTGCTTTACAAAGAGCAGTTTCAGACCCCTAACAAGGATAGGGGTTAGTTTCAGGAAGAGACTATTATCATCCTTACTTTAAATTTAAACCTTCAACTGAATTTAGTTGCTCCCATGATGAGCTTGCCCTATCTGTAGGGAAGAACAAAGGCAGTCAGCTTGTGAGGTTAGAAGCAAAATGGAGTGAGTAATACTAGCTTTCTCTCACTGTTAATATTTTGCAAAGATAGTTTTAAAGTGTGGAAGACACCACCCTAAAGAAGTGATAAAGTTAACATCATCAGTGATTACTCAGGTTGATATCATATATCCTTTGATATCATGTGATGTGAGGGGTGTTTCTCTGTGATATTGTTCTGCCAAAGCCATTAACTGTAGTCTAAATGTGAGAAAACTTCAGACAAAATCAAATTGAAGGACTTTCTTCAAAATACCTGATCAGTACCCTTCTACATTATCAGTCACATGTAACAAGGAAGGACTATGAAACTTGTCACAGATAGGATGGAGGAGACTAAGGAGAAATGATGACTAAATGTAATAGGATATTCTCTATTGGATCCTGGAACAGAAAAAGTACATTATTGGAAAGACTGGTGAAATCCAAATTAAGTTGTCACTTTATAGAATAGTACAGTGCCAATGTTATTCTCTTAGTTTTGTCCGATGTATCATGGTTATATGTTACATTAAGAAAACCTCAGTGAAGGATGAAGTTTCTGTGTGTAGGAACTCTCTATACTGTCTTTGCAACTTTTCTGTAAAGATAAATATTCCAAAGTAAAACAGTTACAAAGTTATTGAGTTCTTAATTTCAGTCCTTTGTACCTTTAATTGATTTGGTGTGATTCTAGGTCCCTTCCCTCTCAAAGTTACTGTATGTAATTCTTACTTCTCCAGCAAGACATATAAAACTCCCTTCTGCCTTTCAGAGGCTTTCTGCTTAGCTTTTTGTCCCCTCACTGCATAGTCTCAGACATTCTGCAACTGTCTTGAAGGAACATTCAGCTCAGTTTTGCACCCATTGTGTCTCAATGAATTTTAGTCTCTAGAGTCATTAATTTTGTCCTTCTAGCATAGTGAGACTGCCAGAAACCTGCTGGATTCTCTGGCCTGCAGCAGTGGACCTGTGGTTAAAAGAAGCATGGATACTTGACATTTTGTTCTGTACTCAGAATCCACAAATGCCTCCAGGAAAAAAAAAAAACAAAACGAAACAAAACAAAAAAACTCAGATGCAAACCATGAGCTCACCTCTCTGAGGGTACCTCCTCTCAGGAATCTTAGCACCACTAATAAATGTTGTTTAAGCTGCTTTCTAATGCCTTTACCACGAGAAAAAAATTTATTTATTTATTTATTTATTTATTTTTATTATACTTTAAGTTCTAGGGTACATGTGCATAACGACGTGCAGGTTTGTTACATATGTATATTTGTGCCATGTTGGTGTGCTGCACCAATCAACTCGTCAGCACCCATCAATTCATCATTTATATCATGTATAACTCCCCAATGCAATCCCTCCCCCATCCCCCCTCCCCATGATAGGCCCCAGTGTGTGATGTTCCCCTTCCGAAGTCCAAGTGATCTCATTATTCAGTTCCCA
>NW_016804367.1:1032895-1035778 GCF_001698545.2 Rhinopithecus bieti
TTTTTTGTGTCTCTATCTCCTTCAGTTCTGCTCTGATCTTAGTTATTTTTTGCCTTCTGCTAGCTTTTGAATGTGTTTGCTCTTGCTTCTCTTTTACTTGTGATGTTAGGGTGTGAATTTTAGATCTTTCCCACTTTCTCTTGTGAGCATTTAGTGCTATAACTTTCCCTCTACACAGTGCTTTAAATGTGTCCCAGAGATTCTGGTATGTTGTATCTTTGTTCTCATTAGTTTCAAAGAACATCTTTATTTCTGCCTTCATTTTGTTATGTACCCAGGCAGGCTGTTCAGTTTCCATGTAGTTGAGCGGTTTTGATTGAGTTTCTTAATCCTGAGTTCTAGTTTGATTGCACTGTGGTCTGAGAGACAGTTTGTTATAATTTCTGTTCTTTTATATTTGCTGAGGAGTGCTTTACTTCCAACTATGTGGTCAATTTTGAAATAAGTGTCATGTGGTGCTGAGAAGAATGTATATTCTGTTGATTTGGGGTGGAGAGTTCTGTAGATGTCTATTAGGTCTGCTTGGTGCAGAGCTGAGTTCAATTCCTGGATATTCTTGTTAGCTTTCTGTCTAGTTGATCTGTCTAATGTTGACAGTGGGGTGTTAAAGTCTCCCTATTACTGCGTGAGTGTCTAAGTCTCTTTGTAAGTCTCTAAGGACTTGCTTTATGAATCTGGGTGCTCCTGTCTTGGTTGCATATATATTTAGGATAGTTAGCTCCTCTTGTTGAATTGATCCCTTTACCATTATGTAATGGCCTTCTTTGTCTCTTTTGATCTATGTTGGTTTAAAGTCTGTTTTATCTGAGACTAGGATTGCAACCCCTGCCTTTTTTGTTTTCCATTTGCTTGGTAGCTCTTCCTCCATCCCTTTATTTTGAGCCCATGTATGTCTCTGCATGTGAGATGGGTCTCCTGAATACAGCAGACTGATGGGTCTTGACTCTTTATCCAATTTGCCAGTCTGTGTCTTTTGTTTGGAGCATTTAGCCAATTTATATTTAAGGTTAATATTGTTATGCGTGAATTTGATCCCGTCATTATGATGTTAGCTGGTTATTTTGCTCGTTAGTTGATGCAATTTCTTCCTGGCATTGATGGTCTTTACATTTTGGCATGTTTTTGCGGTAGCTGGTACTGGTTGTTCCTTTCCACGATTAGTGCTTTCTTCAGGAGCTCTTGTAAGGCAGGCCTGGTGGGGACAAAATCTCTCAGCACTTGCTTGTCTGTAAAGGATTTTATTTCTCCTTCACTTATGAAACTTAGTTTGGTTGGATAAGAAATTCTGGTTGAAAATTTTCTTTAAGAATGTTGATTATTGGCCCCCACTCTCTTCTGGCTTATAGAGTTTCTGCCGAGAGATCCGCTGTTAGTCTGATGGGCTTCCCTTTGTGGGTAACCCGAGCTTTCTCTCTGGCCGCGCTTGACATTTTTTCCTTCATTTTAACTTTGGTGAATCTGACAGTTAGGTGTCTTGGGGTTGCTCTTCTCGAGGAGTATCTTGGTGGTGTTCTCTGTGTTTCCTGAATTTGAATGTTGGCCTGCCTTGCTAGATTGGGGAAGTTCTCCTGTATAATATCCTGCAGAGTGTTTTCCACCTTGGTTCCATTCTCCCCATCACTATCAGGTAGATCTCAGACTACTGTGCTAGCAATGAGGGAGGCTCCGTGGGCATGCGACCCTCTGAGCCAGGCGCAGGATATAATTTCCTGGTGTGCCGTTTGCTAAGACCTTTGGTAAAGTGCAGTATTAGGTTGGGAGGGACCCGATTTTCCAGGTGTTGTGTATCATGGTTTCCCTTGGCTAGGAAAGGGAATTGCCTTCTCCCTTATGCTTCCCCATGAGGCGATGCCTTGCCCTGCTTCGGCTCTCGCTTGGTGGGCTGCACCCACTGTCCTGCACCCACTGTCTGACACACCCCAGTGAGATGAACCTGGTACCTCAGTTGGAAATGCAGAAATCACCTGTCTTCTGTGTCACTCACGCTGGGAGCTGGAGGCTGGCGCTCTTTCTATTTGGCCATCTTGGAACTGCCCCAACACTACTTCTTTAATTACTTTAAGTTTTATGTTTCTCCTGGCTTGACTTTCTTGAATGGAAGATAGTAAACTTGTTCATGTTGACTTACACTGGACACTAATGTCAGTGTTTTAAAATGTTTTATGTTAAAAGCAACCTGAGCACAAAACCTTATCTTTCTGACTATATTCATTCATATAGCATTTATTGAGAATTTTCACCCAGTATCTGCATGCTATGTACCTGGCACTGTGCAAAGCACTCAGGATATTTTCATGAAATCAGATTTTCTGCCCATAAGGATTTTTTTTTTTTTTTGAGCTTTTTTTTTTAGGTTCGGGGGATCTATATGCAGGTTTGTTATATAGGTAAACTCCTATCAAGGGGGTTTGTTATACAGATTATTTTGTGACCTACATACTAGACCTAGTTCCCAATAGTTATTTTTTTCTGCCCGTCTCCCTTCTCCCACTCTCCACCCCTAAGGTGGGTCCAGTATAAGGAACTAACATAACCCAATGATTATTTAACAAGTAAATGAATATACAACAGTAAAAATGTGGTGCAATATATAATTAATAGGCCAGGTGCGGTGGCTCAAGCCTGTAATCCCAGCACTTTGGGAGGCCGAGATGGGCGGATCACGAGGTCAGGAGATTGAGACCATCCTGGCTAACCCGGTGAAACCCTGTCTCTACTAAAAAATACAAAAAACTACCTGGGCGTGGTGGCGGGTGCCTGTAGTCCCAGCTACTCGGGAGGCTGAGGCAGGAGAATGGTGTAAACCCGGGAGGCGGAGCTTGCAGTAAGCTGAGATCCGGCCACTGCACTCCAGCCCGGGCGACAGAGCGAGACTCCATCTCA
>NW_016804367.1:1035961-1055449 GCF_001698545.2 Rhinopithecus bieti
AAAAAAATATATATATATATATGTAATTAATAATAAGGAGCATAAGCAGGAATTGTTGTTTTTTCAGAGAAAAACTGCAGTTGATTACATAGGAATAATTATTTATTAAATGTTGCTATCAGCAGCTCACTGTGCATGTATTGCTCCATTTATCCCTTACTTGATCTTATACAGTAAATACTGTTAAGAAGTAAGTACTGTTTTAAAGATAAGGAAACTGAGGCTAGGAAAAGTTAAATGACCTGTATAAAGTCACACAGCTATTTTAGATGATTGTATCTAGGATTTGAATCCACATTAGTACTCTTTGATCTTAACCATTCAGCTCTACAGAGATAAACACATGAAGTGCAACTTGATACACATAAGACCAATAACATGCCAAATATAAACATGTAACCGTATATAAACATGAGATCAATGGAAACAGATGTCCAGAAATAGATAGAAATCAATAAACCTAATATACCAGAGATTGTGAGCTATATACTGAAATACATGTCCTGGAGACAGGTTAGAACAAAGTCCACATTGGCCCTACTTGACAAATACAGATAAAGGTATGCCATGTAAGTATAAACAGGTGTGAATTTTTTCTTCTTTTACTTCACAAAGAATTTATTTAAATATCAGTCACTTCAAGAACATTTAAAAAGTATTTTATGAATCATTAAATATTTGACTTGTAGAGAGGAGAGTAAAACATAGTATGTCAGAAGTTTGATAACCATTAGAAAATGAAGAGAACCAGGCCGGGCGCGGTGGCTCAAGCCTGTAATCCCAGCACTTTGGGAGGCTGAGACGGGTGGATCACGAGGTCAGGAGATCGAGACCATCCTGGCTAACACCGTGAAACCCGTCTCTACTAAAAAATACAAAAAACTAGCCGGGCGAGGTGGCGGGCGCCTGTAGTCCCAGCTACTCGGGAGGCTGAGGCAGGAGAATGGCGTAAACCCGGGAGGCAGAGCTTGCAGTGAGCTGAGATCCGGCCACTGCACTCCAGCCTGGGCGACAGAGCGAGACTCCGTCTCAAAAAAAAGAAAAAAAAATGAAGAGAACCTATCTTAAACTAATGGAAGTCAGTGATCGGGGAAGAAAGATTCTGATGAAAATAAAACCCAAAGACAAATAAAGGAGCAAACACCCAACATATTGGTTTATACATTTATTCAAGAGAGTGTAAATCATGTAAAACCAGATCACTTTTAAACCCCAGGCTCTGGTACCTTAAGCAGAATTAAGAGTGTGTGTGACTTAATCCTATCAGCCTCCCTGTCTAGAAATGCATGTTTCTTTAAATAAAACTCATTGTGGACATTGTGAGGAACATCCACACAGTGTTTTCGTTGAGCCAGTCATGGAGAACCAGGGTGAGAAATTTAGACTTTATCCTGAAATCAAAAAGTCCTGACTTCAGTTGCATTCAAGGTTTGGGTAGATATTGAGTACTGTGGCTAATAGAGAATGTATACAGTTGTCTCTTGGTATCCATGGGGGATTGGTTCTGGGATCCCTCAATTTCCTTATTTAAATGGTATAGTACAATATAACGTCTCTGGAGGGCAGGGCCACTGCTCAGCTCTAATTGTTTTCTGTGTAGACTTTGAGGCACAGCGTTGGCAGGTTTTACTGATTTTTAGATAATTTGTTGTCAACTAATTCACACTAAAAATATAAAACACTTTGTGTGCCAAACAAAGCACATATAGCAGAGGCTTTCCTTTAAAACATGGAGAGCCTCTGAGATGTTAAAGTGTTTCATTAGTGTTTTGAGAAAATTAATTTGATAACATTAAGTGCTCAGCTTGGGGAAAGAGTAAGAATTTGAGATGAGATTTGCCAAAACAATATAATGGAAATATACATCGGGAAGGGTATGCAATTTGCCAGAGTTTGTTATGGTTTATGTTTTAATATTTTGAAGTTGATTAATAAATTTAGCTAAAATTTATTGAATTGTGACTATATACTAGGTACTGTAGTAAATGCTATTTTTTAAAGGCTCAGGAATCAATTATATGTGTGTATATATTTTTTTGTTCCCACCTTTAAGTTCAGGGGTACATGTGCAGGATGGTTTGTTACAAAGGTAAACGTGTGCCATGGTGGTTTGCTGCACAGATCATCCCATCACCCAAGTATTAAGCCTAGTACCCATTAGTTATTCTTCCTGATCCTCTCCCTCCTCCCATCTCCCACCCTCCAGCAGTCCTCAGTGTGTGTTGTTCCCCTCCACGTGCCCATGTGTTCTCATCATTTAGCTCCCACTTAATAAGTGAGAACCTGTGGTATTTGATTTTTCTGTTCCTGCATTAGCCAAGGATAATGGCCTCCAGCTCCACCCACGTTCCTGCAAAGGACATGATCGCCTTCCTTTTTATGGCTGCATAGTATTATTCCATGGTGTATATGTACCACTTTTTTTTTTTTTTTATCCAGCCTATCGTTGATGGGCATTTAGGTTGTGGAATCAATTTCTGTACAAGTTTCTTACTACAGTTTCCTCATAGGTTTCTTGAGAGTACTATGGTTTTAGCATATGTAACATACTTAGAATGATACTGTCATGAGGAGTGTTTAATAAATGTTAGCTATTCAAAAAAAAACTTGTCTGTGATTATAAAATAGAAATTTTTATAAGTGAACAATTTGTCAATTTTTGCTTTTGTTGGAATTGCTTTTGGTGTCTTCATCATGAAAATCTTTGCCTGTGTCTATGTTATGAATGGTATTGCCTAGGTTGTCTTCCAGGGTTTTTATATTTTTGAGTTTTACATTTAAGTCTTTAATTCTTCTTGAGTTACTTTTTGTTTATGGTGTAAGGAGGTGGTCCACTTTCAGCCTTCTACATTTGGCTTGCCAGTCATCCCAGCACCATTTATTGAGTAGCGAATCCCTTCCCCATTGCTTGTTTTTCTCGGGTGTGTCAAAAATCAGATAGTTGTAGGTGTGTGGCCTTATTTCTGGGTTCTCTGTTCTGTTCCATTGGTCTATGTGTCTGTTTTTGTACCAATACCATGCTATTTTGGTTAGTGTAGCCCGGCGATATAGTTTGAAGTTGGGTAGCATGTTGCCTCTGACTTTGTTCTTTTTGCTTAGGTTTGCCTTGGCTCTTCAGGCTCCTTTCTGGTTTAATATGAATTTTTAAAAAAAAACTTTTTTTTCTATTTCTGTGAAGAATCTCAATAGTAGTTTAATAGGAATAGCATTGAATCCATAAATTGCTTTGGACAGTATGGCCATTTTAATGATACTGATTTTTCCTATCCATGAGCATGGGATGTTTTTCCATTTGTTGGTGTCTTTTCTGATTTCTCTGAGCAGCGTTTTATAGTTCTCCTTGTAGAGATCTTTCACCTCTCTGGTTAGCTGTATTCCTAGATATTTTATTCTTTTTGTGGCAGTTGTAAAGGGTATTATGTTCCTGACTTGGCCCTCTGCTTGACCACTGTTGGTGTATAGGAATGTTAATGATTTTTGAACATTGATTTTGTATCCCCTGAGATTTTACTCAAGTTATTTTTATGTTTAAGAAGGTTTGGGCTGAGATTATGGGGTGTTCTCAATATAATATCATATAATCTGCACACAGGGTTGGTTTGACTTCCTCTCTTCTATTTTCATTTCTTTCTCTTGCCTGATTGCTCTGTCGAGGATTTCCGGTACTATGTCGAATAATACTGGTGAGAGAGGGCATCTCGTCTTGTGCCGTTTTCAAGGGAAATGCTTCTAGCTTTTGCCCATTCAGTATGATGTTGACTGTCGGTTTGTCATATATGGCTCTTATTATTTTGAGGTATTGAGAGTTTTAACAGGAAGAAATGTTGAATTCTATCAAAAGCCTTTTCTGCGTCTATTGAGATAATCATGTGGTTTTTATCTTTAGTCCTGTCTGTGTGGTGAATCACATTTTTTGATTTGTGTAATGTTGAACCAACCTTGCACCTTAGGGATAAAGTCTACTTGAATGTGGTGGCTAAGCTTTTTGATGAGCTGCTGGATTCAGTTTTCTAGTATTTTGTTGAGGATTTTTGCCTTGTTGTTCATCAAGCATTGGCCTGAAGTTTTCTTTTTTTGTTGTATCTCTTCCAGGTTTTGATATCAGGATAGGGCTGTGGCCTCATAAAATGAGTTAGAGAGTAGTTCCTCATCCTCAAGTTTGTGGAATAGTTTCAGTAGGAATAGTACCATCCCTTCTTTGCACATCTGGTAGAATTAAGCTGTGAATCCATCTGGCCTGAGGTTTTTGTTGTTGTTGTTAGTAGGCTATTTATTACTTCTTCAGTTTCAGAACATGTCATTGGTCTGTTCAGGGATTCAGTTTCTTCCTGTTCAGTCTTGGAAGAGTGTTTGTATCTAAGAATTTATCTATTTCTTCTTTATTTTCAAGTTTATGTGCATAGAGGTGTTCATAATGTCTGATGGTTGTTTTTATTTCTGTGGGGTCACTGGTAATGTCCCCTTTGTTGTTTCTAGGATTATGTTTATTTGATGTCTCTTCTTTATTAGTCTAGCTAGCAGTCTATTTATTTTATTAATTTTTCAAAGAACCAGCTCCTGGATTTGTTAATCTTTTGAGTGATTTTCTGTGTCAGTCACCTTCAATTCAGCTCTGATTTTGGTTATTTCTTGTCTTCTGCCTGCTTTGGGAATTGCTTGTTCTCGGTTCTCTACTTCTTTTAGTTGTGATGTTATGTTGTTTTTAAATTTGAGATCTTTCTAACTTTTTGATGTGGGCATCTAGTTCTATAAATTTACCTATTAACACAACTACCTTAGCTGTGTCCCAGTGATTCTGATATGTTGCATCTTTGTTCTCATTAGTTTCAAAGAACTTCTTGATTTCTACTTTAATTTTGTTATTTACCCAAAAGTCATTCAGGGGCAGTTTGTTCAATTTCTATATAATTGTATCTTTTTGAATGGATTGCGCTGTGGTCTGAGAGATTGTTATGATTTCTGTTCTTTTGCATTTGCTCATAAGTGTTTTACTTCTGTTTATGTGATCAATTTTAGAGTATGTGCTAGGTGGTGATGAGAAGAATGTATATTCTGTTGTTTTGGGGTGTAGAGTTCTGTAGATACCTATCAGGTCCATTTGATCCAGAACTGAGTTCAGGTCCGGAATATCTTTGAGATTTTCTGTCTCAATCTAATATTGTTAGTGGGGGGTCAAAGTCTCTTACTACTTTGGGGAGTGTGGGAGCCTAAGTCTCTTTGAAGGCCTCTAAGAACTTGCTTTATGAATCTGGGTGCTCCTGTGTTGGGTGCATGTGTATTTAGGATAGGTAGATCTTCTTGTTGAATTGGCCCCTTTACCATTATGTAGTGCCCTTCTTTGTCTTTTTTTATCTTTGTTGGTTTAAAGTCTGTTTAGTTTGAAACTAGGATTGCAATCCTGATTTCTGCTTTCCATTTGCTTTGTAGATTTTTCTCCATCCCTTTATTTTAAGCCTATGTGTGTCACTGCCTGTCTCTTGGGTCTCTTGAAGACAGTATACCAACAAGTCTTGGTTCTTTATCCAGCTTGCCAATCTGTCTTTTAATTGGGGCACTTAGCCCATTTAGATTTAAGTTTAGTGTTTATATGTGTGTATTTGATCCTGACATCATGTTATTAGCTGCTTATTTTGCAGACTATGTGGTTCCTTTATAGAGTCACTGGTCTGTGTACTTCATTCAGTGTGTTTTTGTAATAGCTGGTAATTGTCTTTCCTTTCCATATTTAGTGTTTCCTCCAGGAGCTCTTGTAAGGCAGGTCTGGTAGTAATGAATACCCTCAGCACTTGCTTGTCTGAAAAATACAGAATGCTTCATAAATTTGTGTGTCATCCTTGTGCAGGGGCCATGCTAATCTTCCCTGTATCCTTCCAGTGTTAGTATATGTACTGCCGAAGTGAGCACTAGAATAGCTTTATGTGATTAGTGTTTTGCAAGGAAAATCTTCTTTCATACTAACACTTTTAACATTTTTGTTTATTTAATAGGGATTTTTCATAGCATATATTGACTTTTTTATACAGTGTGGAAATCATGGTGTTTTAATTGTAGTAGTCAGTCTGTTCCTTTCTTATGTTCCTACTGATATATTTGGGTATAAATCTGTTTTCTATTTACACTACCTGTTCTATATTCTTTATTTCCTTTTATCCTCTTTTGGGTTGAGTTATGTTGTTTTTTAATTTTTCTACCATTATTAACTAGGGATTTTTTTTCCTATTCATTTGATGGTAACTTCAAAGATTAAAACAAGTATTCTTATTAAAGTTTAGCGTAAATGAACATGTTCATTTTATTTATTCCCCTTCTGACTTAACAATGTTTGCCAACCCCTGCTTTTGTATTTGTATTCTTGTAGAATTTTTCTGTAAGATTTTGATGATACAGCTGCTGTGGTATAAGCATGTTCCATTGTTACCTGCAGTATTTTCTCTAAATTGGTACCTTTAAATTGGGATCTAGAGGCTTAATCAAGTTCAGTTTTTTTATTTCAGAAGTCATATTGTGTCTTTCATTGGCAGGCACTTAATATCTGATTCATATTCTCTCCATCCCTACTTTCCTTCCCTCTCTCTCTGTGGCAAATCCAATGCCAAGATACATTAAATAGAAGTTACAAAAGTATTCACTTTTCTTGTCTGTCTTCCTCCTCCCCATCCCGCTTCATCTGTTTTGTTACTTAATGGCATTGTTCATTCATCCTTTTATTTTCTAGTGTGCATAATATTTTGTTCTTTAACATTCTCCAAAGGTGACCAGTTAGTTTTCCTTTTTTTTAGATCATTGTGAACTCATGGATTTGAACATACTTGATGTGATTTGTTGTATTTCAGTTACTATTGGTACCCAAATAAGCTCGACTGTGGCCAGTGGGAAACTCTTCATGTCTTTATGTCTTGCAAATCTCTTTATGTGGCCCTAATAGGCCACATAGATGAGTCCCAGACTCATCTTGTACATTTCATCAGACAAAAATAAAAAACCTCTCCCAATTTCTGTTGGTGTTCTTAAATTGACCCACTGATATTTTTGAGTGAGAATTTTTTTTGTTGTTATTTTGAAGTTATCAGGTTTATTAGATGCCTCCTGTTTTCCTCTGAGCTCTCCTGCACAGATGCAGATACCAATTTTACCTTATTACTACTGGTGGTTTGCTCTTCCTCATACGTTGGGGTTCATGAAGATATCTTGTCACCTCATTTTGTCACAGATACTTTCCATGTATTATTTGGTACTGCTATTCTAGGTCCTTTAAAAATTTTTATTTCAGAATAGTCTACTTTTATTCTAAATTATATAGCACATTGAGTTTTCACAAAGTGAACCCATGTGTGAACAGCATCGAGGTCATAGACATGATATTACCAGCACCCTAGAAATGTCTCTGGTGCCTC
The DNA here is from genome assembly GCF_001698545.2 of Rhinopithecus bieti. Classification (NCBI taxonomy): domain Eukaryota; kingdom Metazoa; phylum Chordata; class Mammalia; order Primates; family Cercopithecidae; genus Rhinopithecus; species Rhinopithecus bieti. The sequence goes on from NW_016804367.1 coordinate 1,043,356, forward strand.
TTTTCAGTCACTACACTCTCTACTCTTCTAATATCTCACAAAATACAAATTAGTTTTGTTTGTTTTTGAATGTTTTATAAATTGAATCATATTTACTCTTTTTTTTTTGAGACAGAGTCTCGCTGTATCACCCAGGCTGGAGTGCAGTGGTGCAATCTTGGCTCACTGCAAGCTCTGCCTCCCAGGTTCACGACATTCTCCTCCCTTAGCCTCCCAAGGAGCTGGGACTACAGGCACCTGCCACCACGCCTGGCTAATTGTTTTGTGTTTTTAGGCGAGACGGGGTTTCACTGTGTTAGCCAGGATGGTCTCGATCTCCTGACCTTGAGATCCGCCTGCCTTAGCCTCTCAAAGTGATATTTATTCTTTTGTATCTGATTTCTTTTGGTTAATGTTTGTGACATGCATGTGCTTCATTTTCATTGCTGTATAGCTGCTGTCAACAAACTATGTCACAGAGGCAAATTCTAGCTATTTTTTAAAAACAATTTTATTGCAGTATGAATATACTCATTTGTATACATGTTACCCATGACTGATCTTAAACTACAACAGCAGAGGTGAGAATTGTAACAGAGATCTCATAGTATACAAATCTGAACATATTTCCTACCTGGCTCTTCACAAGAAAAGTTTGCCAACCCCTTCTTTGGCATTTGTATTCTTCCAAAATAATACCATAATCAGTTTATTCTACTTTTAATTGTGGGCTAATACTAATAGTGCTACCATAGACAATATATTGTGTATATTCTTTGGTGAACATGTACACAGTAGTCCTCCTTATCTTTAGGGGATATGTTCCTAGACACCTTAGTGGATGCCTGAAACCACAGATGTACTGAACTTGCATTCTGTCAGTTAGAACATGTTTCCATCCATGGCTTCTGCTACAAATTGAATGCCTTTCTCAACTTAACTAAGCACTTATCAAGCACCGTGCCATAACTTTTTATAGTTTGAAGTGTGACAGCAAAACTAGTATAAAGTTTTTTTTTCCTTCTTTACAATCCCAGGAATAGAAGATTAGTTTTTACCATAGATTATAGCACTCTCAGAATACATGTTTTTTCTTTCCAAGTCAAGAACTTTCACTTTTTCACTTAAAGGAGCACTTTACTGCTTTGCTTTGGCATATCCAAATGGCCAGCATCACTATTGTGCTTTGGCGCCATTGCTAAGTAAACTAAGGGTAACTTGAATGCAAGCATTACAATACTACCACAGTCAATCTGATAGCTGAGATAGCTGCTTAGTGACAAATAGGCAAGTAGTGTATACAGCATGGATATGCTGGACAAAAGGATGATTCATGTCCTGGGCAGATGGAGCAGGACAGCATAAGATTTTGTTATGCTACTCAGAATGATGTGCAGTTTAAAACTAATGAATTATTTATTTCTGGAATTTTCCATTTAATATTTTTTAGGCGACTGTTGACCACAGATTATTGAAACCATGGGAAGTGGAACCGATGATTAGGGAGACTACTGTGTGTATTCTGGCTGGAAATATAACTAAAAGCAGAATTGTCAAGTCATAAGGGAGGTGTCTCTTCATCTGCAGAAGATAATGCCAAAAAGATTTCAAAGTGTTCCAGTATCAGTGATTGAGAATTCTAGTTTCTCCCCATCCTTGCTAGCACACTGTATTTATATTTTGTTTTGTTTTGTTTTCCCAATACCACTGTTCCAGAGGGTGTGAATTGATAATGTGCCGTGGTTATACTTTGCACATTCTGAAAGTGTGTTATTGGATACATATAGGTTTAGAAAGTGTTTTGTTCTTGTCTGTTGACCTATTTATTATTGTAAATGTCTTTGTTTCTGGGACAGCTTCTTATCTGCAAATATTGTTTATCTGACAATTTTATAGTCACACCAACTTTCTTTGGGGTAATGTTGCTTGGTATTTCTTTTTCATCCTTTTACTCTCACCCTTCTTGTATCCTTATATTTAAGGTATGTTTCTTATATAAGAAGGTTTTATATTATTGAACTTTTCTTTTGATTTGCTTACTGTAATCATTTAATTACTTGATATTGTTGGATTTGTACCCTATCTGATAAATCTGTTTATATTTCTTTTTTATCTCCTTCATACTTTATTTGACAATAAGATAGTTTTGTTCTTTTTTTATTTTTGACTTATAGAGTGCTTATTTTTTAAATAGTTACCGTACAAATTATGTATGCTTTATTACAGTCTAATACAATTTTTTTACCAATGTTTTGACAATTCTAAATTAGAGTATTTGCATTCCATTTATAGTCTTTCCTCTTTAAAGTTATTGATGTTATGCATTTAATTCTACATCTATTTTTGACTCCATAGTATACTGCTACTATTGTTTTGTATGGTAATATTGTTTTATATTTACTTACATACTTATCTTTTCTGGTGATCTTTGTTTTTGGATTCTGTTCCATTTTAGATAATTTCTCATTTGCATGGAAAATTCTCTTTAGTGTTTTGTTTGTTTGTCTTTTAGTGCAGGCCTACTGTGGGCAATTTTTGTCATCTTTAATTGTCTTAAATATCGACTAAATTTGTGAGTAATTTTTTTTCTCTTGGTATAGATGCCTACTTTGGCAGCTGTTTTTCTTCCTACACTTTAAAGACACTATTCTATTATCTTATATCTTCCATCATTTTATTGAGAAGTGTGTTGTTAGTCTTATTCTTGTTCTTTTGAAAGTAATGTCCTTTATCTCTGGCTTCTTTTCTTTGCTCTTCAGAGATGTAGTTTTATGTATTAACCTGCTTGGCGTACTCAGACTTTCTTCACTCAATCTTAGCTAAAAGGATAAGGAGCAATTCAGAGCATCTTGAATCTGTACATTCATGACTTATATTGCTTGGGACATTCTAGCTCATTATCTCTTCAAATAAGTCTTATTAACTATTGTTTCTTACTCTTTGGGTGTTCAATTACATCTGTTAGATCTTTTGATTGTGTCCCACAAGTTTCTTATGCTCTTTCCTATTTTTATCATTCTATTTGCTATTTTACTGTGGATGGAAGAGAACAGAATCCAGGACTATCTCCACATAAACACAGTGGAGGGTAAAGAATGGCTTTTAAAGAAAGATGCCAGGTCATAATCTCATTTGACAAGCAATGCTTCTGATGCTTGTACAAGGGTGGAGTGACAAAACGTGAGTTTTATGAGGCTTTAGATACATAGCCAGTTTCACTGGCTTATGAACCTTATAGTTCACTAATCTTGTCTTCTACTCATTCTGATCTGCTGTTAAATTCATCTATTATATTAGTTAATTTATTTTAGTAATTGTATTTTTTAGATCTAAAATGTCTCCTTGATTCATTTTTATAGACACCACTTTTTGCAAGTCTTAAACTTTTTCTGTTTTGCCCAACTTTTCACCTATTTTCTTGACCAAATTAATCCTAATTACTTTAAAGATCTTCTAATACCTGGATTCTGTTTGTGATCTCGCTTACCAATAATATTGTCCTCACTCTTTGTATACTACTTATTATTTTAGAGCTAAATTCTAGACATTCTATGTCTATTCCTCTTCTAGGTAGGTAGCATCAAAGGCTAATAACCTTGATCCAAAAGGAACTGAACCAGGGTCAGTCTCTACTGATGATTTGGTGATTCTCAATTTGTCCTTAGTCAAAGTCCTGATAAATCGCAGTTGAGTCTTTTTAGGGCAGTAGCCTCCAGTGTTTTCAAATTATTAACCTTTTCGGTCCTTATCTTTCCAGTACCGAGAGACTGAGGCAATTTTTGTCCTGCTTAACAAAGGTTTTAGGCTTAGTTTATTATATTTTCACACTAGGAAGCTTCAGAAATTGGTCATGTATTTCAGTCCCCTACTCTCTGGTTTTGTCACTGTATCTCTGCGTAATTACCAGTTATGTTGAGCAGTATCAGCTCTATGACAAAGAACAGTTTCTACTAATCTCAGAAGTCAAGTGTCCTCAGGGTAAAAGGTGCTTGCTTGCAAGTAGTCAAATGTCAACTCATCGGTTTTTTTCTAGGCTTTCAACTCTCAAATGTTAAAGTCATTTTTTTTGATACATTTTAAGTAACATATGATTGTAAGACATGTTTTGTTTGCTTTTCAGAGACTTTGGATTAGCTTATTTTACCCCCAACCTGGCACAGCTTGAGAATTTAGACAATATCTTGACAAGGAACTTTTATATATTTGAGGCCTTTCCTGTTTTCAGTTTTACCTCTTAGCCTTGTGTGATTCTCACACCAAAAAAATCTTGCCTATTTCTCCATTCTTAGAAATAGGCTTAGCATCTGTTGCCAAGACCCAATTTTTTATCCTAGGTAGTCCCAGATTTTCAACTATCTCCAGGTTAAAAACCTTTATAGTCTGAACAATCAACGTTTTGGTTCTTGTGTTTTCAGGGCCTGTGCCCTGGTAGATCCTTATCTTTTAAGTGTCATGAGACAGCAGGAAGATGCATTTTGCTTTTCAGATGTGTTTGGTGTAGCTTTATACCCTCTGGTCCTAAGCAACTTCTTAAGTCAACAAATACAATAATTGTGTAACTGGCTATATATCTAAAGTCTCATAAAACTCACGTTTTGTCACTCCACCCTTGTACAAGCGTCAGAAGCATTGCTTGTCAAATGATTATGACCTGGCATCTTCCTTTAAAAGCCATTCTTTACCCCTCCACTGTGTTTATGTGGAGATAGTCCTGGATTCTGCTCTCTTCCATTGCGATTGTATATGTGTGAGTCCTTCTTGATTTTCTTCTATTTTATTGGTTTAATTATCTATTTTTGTACTAACATAGTTTCTCAATTTACTATAGGTTTATAGTAACTCTTTATATCTAATGACGTAACTCCTTCACCGTTGTTCTTGCTTCAAAATTGCTTTTGCTATTCTTGGTTCTTTTAATTTCCATCTGTATGTCAAAATCATCAGCTTGCCAGAACCCACTGAGATTTTGATTGAGACTACATCGAATCTATACTTTGATTGGAGGAGAACTGGCATCTTAACAATATTCAGTCTTCCAGTGCATGACATTGTGTCTTTATTAATTTAGATCTTTAATTCCCACCAATAATTTGTCATAATTTTCATTTCATAGGTCTAGCATGTCTTTCTATATATTTAGCTCTAGATGTTTGATATTTTTATGCTATTATACGTTATACCTTTTACAATTGTATTTTTTTCTTGGTATGATGAATGTCATTTACCTGTTTTCAGTGATCTGTAATCCACTGACCTACCTGCATTCACGCATTAATGTTAATATACATTGTAGTTTTTGAATTTTTGAGCATTCTAATATATAGTAATATAATCTGTAAATAATGCTAGTTTTAAATCTCCCACTTTAATCTTTATGCATTTTATTTATTTTCTTGTTTTGTTATTTAGGGTTTCTAAAATAGTATCAAATAGAAGTGGTGATAGATAGTTTCTTGTTCAACATGAAAGACGAAAGGTTTTATAATTTGAAATTAAATATGATACTTTTGTAGATTTCTTGTGGGTATTCTTTGTCAGATTACAGAAATTCCTTATTTTCTAATATTTTTTATTTTAAAAAATTACAAATATAAAGTTTTATTCCATTGTACCTACTGAGGTGATTATTCTGCTACCCCTCCTTATTGTAATATAGCAAATTACTTGATTTTCAAGTCTTAAACCATGGTCACATTCTTGAAACAAATCTCTTGGTCACGATTTTCTTAAAAACGTAATTAGACCTGAAAACCATAAAACACCCTAGGATAGAAAACCTTTTTTCTTTGGTGAGTACCATTCCACGGACATAAGTACATGGACAAGACTTCTTGTCTAAAACCACCAAAAAGCAACACAACAAAGCCGAATGGACAAATGAGATAATTGAAACTAAGAGCTTGCAAGCAAGAGAGAGACTACCATCAGGAGCGAACAGGCAACCCTACAGAGTTGGGAGAAAATTTTTGCAATCTGTCATCTGACAAGGGCTCTTAATATCCAGAACCTAAAAGAACTCAATCAAATTTACAAGAAAAAAAACAAACAACCCCATCAAAAAAGTGGGCAAAAGGTATGAACAGACCACTTCCAAAGAATACAATTCATACAGCCAACAAGACACATGAAAAAATGCTCAGACATCCTCGCCCATCAGAGGAAAGGTGTAGAATCCAAACACAATGAGATACCACTCCACACCAGTTTAGAATCGCAATCATTAAAAAATCAAGGGAAACAACACGGTGCTGCCGAGAGGATGTGGAGAGAATAGGAACACTTTACATGTTGCAGTACTGTAAAAGCTAGTTCGGAACCATTTGGAAAACAGTGTGGGCGCCCATTCCCTCAAGGATGCTAGGAACTAGGAAATACCATTTGACCCGAGCCACCCATTACTGCGGTATATACCTAATAGAATATATAAATCATGTCTTATGCATACAAGACACAGCGACGCCGTATGTTTATTGCTTCACTAATTCACAATAGCTAAAGAGTGGAATCAACCCAGACTGTCCATCTGTGGACAACTGGATTAAGAAAAATGTGTGGTTACATATACACCCATGGAATACTATGCAGCTATAAAAAAGAATGGTTGTTGTCCTTTTGTAGGGACATGGATGCAGCTGGGAAATCTCATTCTCAGGAACCCTATCACAAGATACAGAAACCAAACATCGCATGTTCTCACTCATAGTGGAATTGAACAGATGAGATCACTTGGAGACAGGAAGGGGACCATCACACACTGGAACCTATTGTGGGGAGGGGGAAGGGAGGAGGGATAGCATTAGGAGATATACCTAATGTAAATGACGAGTTAATGGGTGCAGCACACCAACGTGGCACATGTATACATATGTAACAAACCTGCACATTGTACACACGTACCCTAGAACTTTAAGTATAATAATAATAAAAATGACATATCCTAGCAGATTAAAACGTAGAATAATTAAACTAATCAATAAACAAACGGATTTATATAAAAAATATAATCACTGGTTTCAATTTGCTAATATTATACCTAAGATTTTTGCATCCAAGTTAATGACAGTGATTGGTCTGCAAGTTTCCTTTCTTGTAATATTCTCCTCAGATTTTGGCTGATCTCATAAAAAGGAACTATTGATTGGGAAATATTCCCAGCCTTTCTCAGGCAGCATCTATGCAAGATTATTTCCTCTTAAATGTTTCAAACAAGCCTGTTTTTGTGGGATAGTTTTCAGTAATGGATATAATTTCTTTAATATCAACAGTTATTTGGGTTTTCTATAACTTGGTCAGTTTAGTTTTATTAAGAATTTTCCTGTTTCATTTATATTATCAAACTGAGTAATATGAAGATTTTCATGATATCTTCCTATGCTATTTTTTCTTAAATATTTTTACTTTTATTTTAGGTTCAGGGGTACATGTACAGATTTGTTACATAGGTAAACTCATGACTCAGAGGTTTGCTTTACAGAATATTTCCTCACAGGGGTACTAAGCATAGTACTTGACTTTTTTTTTTTTCTTGAACTTCTCTCTCCTCTTCTCCTCCTCCCTTGAGGAGGCCCCATGGTCTGTTGTTGCCCTCTTTTTGTCCATGTGTTCTCATTAATTAGCTCTCACTTATAGGTGAGAACATGTGGTATTTGGTTTTATGTTCCTGTATTACTTTGCTAAGGATAATGGCCTCCAGCTCCATCCATGTTCCTGGAAAGGATGTGATCTCTTTCTTTTTAATGGTTGCATAGTATTCCATGGTATATATGTACCACATTCTCTTTATCCAGTCTACTGTTGATGGGCAGTTAGATTGATTACATGTCTTTGCTATTGTGAATGGTGCTGCGGTGAATATACACATACATGTATCTTTGTGGCAGAATAGTTTATATTCATTTGAATATATACCCAGACATGGGATTGCTGGGTTGAATGGTAGTTCTGTCTTAGGTTCTGTCTTAGGTTTTTGAGGAATCACCGTACTGTCTTTCACAATGGTTGAACTAATTTACACTCCAACCAACAGTGTATAAACATTCCTTTTGTCTGCAATCTTACCAACATCTGTTATTTTTTGACTTTTTAATTTGCCATTCTGACTGATGTGTGATGCTATCTTATTGTTGTTTTTATTTGAATTTCTCTGATGATTAGTGATATTGTACAGTTTTTCATATGCTTGTTGGTGCATTATATGCCTTCTTTTGAAAAGTGTTCATGTCCTTTGCCCAGTTTTTAATGGGATTGTTCATTTTTTGCTTGTGTGTTTATTTAAGTTCCCTGTAGATTCTAGATGTTAGATCTTTGTCAGATGTATCGTTTACAAATATTTTCTTCCTTTCTGTAAGTTGTCTGTTTACTCTGTTAATAGTTTCTTTTGCTGTGCAAAACCTCTTTCATTTTTTTTTTTGATTTGGTTTTATTTATTTTTATTTTATTTTATTTTTATTTATTATATTGATACTTAAGTTCTAGGGTACATGTGATAACGTGCAGGTTTGATTACAGTATGTATTACTTGTGCCATTGTGGTGTGCTGCCAGCCCATCAACGTCGTCAGCACCCATCAACTCGTCGAGCACCCATCAACTCGCTCACTTTACATCAGGTCTAACTCCCAGTGCAATCCTCCCCCCTCCCCCTTCCATGATAGGCCCGGTGTGTGATGTTCCCCTCCTGAGTCAAGTGAATCCCATTCGTTTCAGTGTGTCCCACCTATGAGGAGAACATGCGGTGTTTGGTTTTCCTGTTCTTGTGATAGTTTGCGTGAGAATGATGTTTCCATTCTGCCATCCATGTCCCTACAAGAGGACACGACTCAATCCCTTTTTTATGCGCATAGGTATTCATGGTGTTTATGTGGCCACATTTTCTTAATCAGCTCTGCATTGATGGGATATTTGTTGGTTCCATAGTCTTTGCTATTGTGAGATAGTGCCACAATAATGTGTATGTGTCTTTATGGCAGTATGATCTATAAATAGTTTTAGTAGGAAAGGTACCAGCTCTTCTTTGAACATCTGGTAGAATTTGGCTGTGAATCTATCTGATTCTTGACTCTTTTTGGTTGGTAGGCTATCAATTACTGAATCAGTTTCAAAGCTTGTTATTGGTCTGTTCACAGATTCTGTTTCTTCCATGTTTAGTCTTGGGAGGATATGTATGTCCAGGAGTTCATCCATTTCTTCTAGATTTTCTAGTCTGTGTGCATAGAGGTGTTCATCGTAATCTCTGATGGTTATTGGTATTTCTGTGGAATAGTAGTAATATTCCCCTTGTCATTTCTTATAGTGTTTATCTGGATATGCTCTCTTTTCTTGTTTATTTGTCTCGCTGGCTGTCTGTCTTATTAATTTTTTAAAGAATCCAATTCCTAGATTTGTTTATCTTTTGTATGTTTTCTTACGTCTCTGTTTCCATCAGTTCAGCTCTGATTTTGGTTATTCCTTGTCTTCTGCTACCTTTAGAGTTTGTTTGCTCTTGTTTCTCTATCTCTTCTAGTTGTGATGTTATGTTGTTTGTTTGAGATCTTTCTAACTTTTTGATGCAGGTATTTAGTGCTATAAATTTCCCTCTTAACACTGCCTCACCTGTGTCCCAGAGATTCTGATGTGCTGTGTCTTTGTTCTCATTAATTTCAAAGAACTTCTTAATTCCTGACTATATTAGTCAGGGTTCTCTAGAGGGACAGAACTAATAGGATATATGTATACATGAAAGAGAGTTTATTAAGGAGAGTTGACTCACATGATCACAAAGGTATCCCATGATGGACTCTCTGCAAGTTGTGGAGCAAGGAAGCCAGTAGTGGCTCATTCTGAGTCCCAAAATCTCCAAAGTAGGGAAGCTGACAATGCAGCCTTCAGTCTGTTGCCATGGCAAACCATTGGTGTATATCCAAGAGTCCAAAATCCAAAGAACTTGGAGTCTGATGTTTGAGGGCAGGAAGCATCCAGCATGGGAGAAAGATCAAAGGCTGGAAGACTCAGCAAATCAGCTTCTTCCACCTTAATCTGCCTGGTTTTCCTAGCCATGCTGGTAGCTGATTGGATGGTGCTCACCCACATTGTTGGTGACTCTTCCTGAGGATGGGTCTTCTTCTCACAGTCCACCTACTCAAATGTTAATCACTTCTGGTAACACCCAGATACACCCAGACACAATACTCTGCATCCTTCGGTCCAATCAAGTTGGCACTTAACATTAACCATCACACTGCCTTAATTTGATAATTAACCTGAGTTATTCTGGAGCAGGTTGTTTAGTTTCCATGTAATTGTATGGTTTTGAGAGATTCTCTTGACCTTGATTTCTATTTTTATTGTACTGTGGTCCAAGAGTGTGGTTGGTATGGTTTTGCTGTTTTTGAATTTGCTGAGGATTGTCTTACATCTGATTGCATGGCTGATCTTACAGTATGTACCATGTGGCGATGAAAAGAATGTATATTCTGTTGCTTTTGGGTGGAAAGTTATGTAGCTATCTATTAGATCCATTTGGTCAAGAGTTGAGTTCAGGTCCTGAATCTCTTGGTTAATTTTCTGACTCAGGGATCTGTCTAATACGTCAGCGGGGTATTGAAGTCTCCACTGTTATTCTGTGGGAGTCTGAAACTCTTTGAAGTTCTCTAAGAATTTGCTTTATGAATCTGGGTGCACTTGTGGTGGGCACACATTAATTTAGGTCTTCTTGTTGAATTAAGCCCTTTACCCATTATGTAATGCCCTTTGTTGTCTTCTTTGATGTTTGTTGGTTTAAACTCTCTTGTTTGAAATTAGGATGGCATACTCTGCTTTTATCAGTTTTCCATTTGTTTGGTAGATTTTTCTTCATCCCTTTATTTTAAGCCTATTGATGACATTGCGTATGAGCTGGGTCTCTTGAAGATAGCATACTATTGGGTCCTGTTTCTTTATCCAGTTGGCAGCCACTCTGTGCCTTTTAATTGGGGCACCTAACCCATTTACATTCAAGTTTCTTATTGATATGTATGGATTTGATCCTGCTCTCATTTTGTTAACCGGTTGTTACGCAGACTTGTTTGTGTAGTGGCTTTATAAGTGTCACTGGTGTGTGTACTTACATGTGTTTTTGTAGTACCTGGTAATGGTCTTTCCTTTCCATATTTTGTACTTCTTTCATGATCTCTTGTAAGACAGGTCTGGTGTTAACAAATTCCCTCAGCATTTGTATAGGCTCAAATTGAAAAGGATCATATTTCTCCTTCATTTATGATGCTTAGTTTGACTGGATATGAAATTCATGGTTGGAATTTTTTCTTTATGAATGTTGAATACAGGTCCCCAATCTCTTCTGGTTTGTAGGGTTTATGTTGAGAGATCCTCTGTCAGTCTGATAGGGTTTCCCTAGTAAGTGACCTCCCGTTTATTCTCTAGCTGCCTTTATCATTTTTTCTTTCATTTCAACCTTGGAGTATCAGATGGTTATGTCTTGGGATGATCTTTTTGTGAAGTATCTTGCAAGAATTCTTCTCATTTCCTGAATTTGAATATCAGCCTCTCTAGCTAGGATGGGGAAGTTCTCATGGATGATACTGTGAAATATGTTTTCCAAGTTACTTCCTTTCTCCTTATGTCTTTCAGGGATGCCAGTGACTTGCAGATTGGGCATCTTTACATAATCCCATATTTCCAGGAGGTTTTGTTCATTCCTTTTCAATTCTTTTTTTTATTCTTGTCTGTTGTATTTGAGAAAGCCAGTCTTCAAGCCCTTAGATTCTTTCGTCACTTGGTCTGCTGTTAATACTTGTGATAGTATTACGAAATTTTTGTAGTTTTTTTTTTTTTTTTTTTTTTTTTTTTTTTTTTTGCTGTATCAGGTTGGTTATGTTCTTCTCTATACTGGCTATTTTTTCTGTCAGCTCCTGTGATTATGTGATTATTAGCTTCTTTGCTTTGGGTTTCAACAGTCTCCTGAATCTTGACGATCTTCATTCCTATTCATATTCTGAATTCTATTCCTGTCATTTCAGCCATCTCAGCCCAGTTAAGAACCCTTGCTGGAGAGTTAGTGTGGTGGTTTGGAGAAAAGAAGGCACTCTGACTTTTTGGGTTGTCCAAGTTCTTCTGTTGTTTCTTTCTTTTTTTTTTTTTTT
>NW_016804367.1:1055863-1067125 GCF_001698545.2 Rhinopithecus bieti
GAGAGGGAGTCTCGCTCTGTCGCCCAGGCTGGAGTGCAGTGGCCGGATCTCAGCTCACTGCAACCTCCACCTCCCGAGTTCAAGCCATTCTCCTGCCTCAGCCTCCCAAGTAGCTGGGACTACAGGCACCCGCCACCACGCCCAGCTAATTTTTGTATTTTTAGTAGAGACAGGGTTTCACCGTGTTAGCCAGGATGGTCTCGAACTCCTGACCTCGTGATCCACCTGTCTCGGCCTCCCAAAGTGCTGGGATTACAGGCTTGAGCCACCGCGCCCAGCCCTGTTGTTTCTTTCTTATCTTTGTGGTCTTATGTTCTTTCAGTCTTTGAATTTGCTGTCCTTTGAATGGATTGTTTTGCTTTTTTTCTTCTTTAATGCCTTTGTTGGGGGTTTGATTATGGTATAAAGTGGGTTTGGTTGACTGCCTTCTATTCTAATCTACTCCTGGGTCTTAGAGAACCCCCCTCTGCAATTACTGTCTTCCTGTCTGTATTTCTTTTGTTGGGGGTTGTGGTCCATGGGGCTCCCTCAGGCTGGGCCATCAGTTGGCCAGCTAGCTGTGTCCTTGCCCATAGTCTGCTGTTTATGTGCTTCCTAGGGGAAAGATAGGGTTGTGTCTACTCACAGAGTTCAGGTGGAACTGGGACTTTTGGGTTGGAAACTCTTCCTGGGTATTGCCTGTCTTACTCTGGGTGGCTAGGGATTGGTGGGGTTGCCAGTCCTGCCTTTCAGGTTTTTTTCAGGGCAACAGGAGGCTGTGCCCCTCAATACATTCAGGCAAATGTAGGGCCACTGGGCTGGAAAACCTAGCAGGTGTTGCCTGCCTGGATATGATTGGAAGGGGTTATAGGGTCATGCACCCTGCCATTCAGGCATTTCCCAGAACAACAGTAGGCTGCATCCTCCAGCCAGGCTCACACAGAAGCAAGGCAGCTGAGCTAGAAGCTCTAGGAGGTGTTGCCCACCTGGATACTAGTGGTGGTGGTAGGTGGAGTCTCTTGCTCTGCCATCCAGATATTTCCTGTGACAACTGGAAGCTGCACCCTCCAGCTGACCTTACACAGCTGTGGAGCCACTGGGCCAGAGGCTGTAACAGGTGTCACCTGCCTGGCTACCAGTGACTGGGGCTGTTGGGGTCTCATGCTCTGTGGTCTGGATGTTTTATGTGACAACAGGAGGCTACACCTTCCAGCTGAGTTCACACAAAAGTGGGACCTCTGAGCTGGACACTCTAGCAAGCATTGTGGAGTGTCCTACTAGTGGTGGGGGTGGGAGGATTGGCTGACCAAGTTTGAACCAAAGTACAACTGCTGGGCCAGAAGTTGCCACTGAGGCCTGGCTGGCACGCAATGATGGAGCAATGTTACTGCTCCCTGACACCGCAGCTGACTGGATCCTCTATTGGGTTTGTGGCACTGGTGCTTATCTGCTCCAGGGCCCAAGGCTCGTGGCAGTCCTCTTGGACTCAGAAGTTGCCCCTGCAAAATTTCTGTGTGGCTCTCTGCCTCAGTCTAGAAGTACTGTGGAGGAAGGTGCAGGGCGGGTGACAGGGTGATTCTCCTGTTCCCAGTCTTGCACAGGTCCCTGTGGAGAGTGTAAATTCCCCTGTGGACTGTCACTCACCCTTTCCAGTGTTGGAGGGGTCCTCCTGGCTCTGTGCTGAGCCCAGATGGACTGGTGCCCAGCTTTACTCCTTTGTGTTCTCTGTGTTCCTCTGCCCTGGTGGACCCCAACGTGGTTTCTCATATGCCTGCAGCAACTGTGTTCATCAACCCTTTTGCTTCCTCTCCCTGACAGTGACACACATAAGCTGCTTCTAGTCTGCCATACTGGCCCTGCCCACTTTTAAACACAACTATATAATTTATAAGCATATAAGTATCTCCCTTTTCAATCATGATAATAGTAATTTGAGTTTAATTTGTCCCCCTGTATTTTAAGAATTTATTCATGTTTTTATTCTTTTAAATAACAGTTTGTGTCGCTTTTTACTTGTCTGGGACAAGTTTTTTCTATTACATTAACTTATGCTAAAAGTTTTATGTTCTACTTTTTCTTTTAGTCTTTTAAAGTGGAGGCTTATGTTGTTGATTTTAAGTCTTTTCTAATCTATACATTTAAGAATGTAATTTTCCCTCTACGCTAGACACTGCTTTAGATGCATCTAATAATTTTTATGTTGTATTTGTATTATTCACTTCAAAATATATTCTAATTTCTATTGTGATTTCTTCATTGACTCTGTGGTAACTTAGAAATGTATTTCTTAATTTTGTCTTAGTTGGTTATTCTCTCACCTTTGGTTATTGACAGCTACTTTAATTTCTTCTCAGCTGGAGAATATACTTTGAATTATTTGAAATGTATTAGTATTTCATCAAGACCTGACATATAATCACTTGTTAAGAATATGTACTCTTAACAAGTGTACAATATAGAGAGAAGCATTCTGTGTATGGTATTTCATGTTTATTATGGTGTTCAGATCTTTTCTATACTTACAGCAAACTGTACAAAATTAATGAATCATTTACCCTCTTTTATCTGTAAAATAAATGTATCTACTTGAGATAATGAAAACTAATAATGTCACTTATTACTCAATTCTAAAGACTTTTATTTTTTTAAAGAAAAGCTTTATTAAGATATAATTCACATACTATACAACTCACACATTTTAAGTACACAGTTCAATGGCTTTTACAATATTCAAAAAAGTCACATCTAATTTCAAAACATTTCATCACCCCACAGAGAAGATATTTTGTGACCATTGGGAGTCAGGTACCATTCTCCCCTTTCCTCATTTCTCCTCCACTCCTAAGCAGCAACCAATCCAATTCCTGTAGATGCCAATTCTGCACATTTCATATAAATGGAATCATACAATATATGGTCTTTGTGACTGCTTCTTATACTTAATATATTAAAGCCTTGCCTGTGTTGTAGTATATGTCACTTTATTCTTTTTTATATGGCTGGATGGTATTCCATTGCATAGATAATGACACTTTTTTTTTTTAATCTATTCATCAGTTGATGGATGGATCATTTAGTTTGGTTCGTTGCCACTTTTTGACTGTTAAAAAATAATACTGTCAACATTTATGTGATAAATCTATTTTGACCATTTTGAGGAATTGCCAAACTATTATTTATAATGGCTTACCATTTTGCCTTCTCACCTGGCATCCTTGCTGAACTTTGTTATTATCTATCTTTTCTGATTATAGCCACCCTAGTGTGCATGAAGTGGTGTCTTCTTGGGGTTTTGATGTACATTTCCCTTCTGACTAATGATGTTGAGCATTATTTCATGCACTTATTGGTAATTTGTATATCTTCTTTGGAGAAATATATATTCAAATTATTTTTTGATTTTAAAATATGGGTATCTTTTTATTGAGTTTTTTAAAAATTTCTTAAAATTTTAGACTCAGAAGGTACATTGTATGTTTGTTACATGGATATATTGTGTAATGTGGAATTTGGGTTCTAGTGTAATCATCACCCAAATATTGAGCATTGTGCCCAGTAGGTAATGTTTCAACCCATATTCGCCCTCTTCTCCCCATCATTTTTGGAGTCCCCAGTGTCTATTCTTTTCATCTTTATGTCCAGTGTGCCTATTGTTTATCTTCCACTTATAAATGAGAACATGCAGTATTTGATTTTATGTTTCTGAGTTAGTTCATTTAGGACATTGGCCTCCAGCTCTATCTGTGTTGCTGCAAAGGACATGATTTCGTTCTTTTTATGGCTGCATAGTGTTCCATGGTGTGTGTGTGTGTGTGTGTGTGTGTGTGTATCTATATCTATATATATCTCACATTTTCTTTGCCCAAGTTTCATGACTTGGTTATTATCAACAGTGCTGCAATGAATATATGAATGCAGATGCCTTTTTAATGTAATTATTTATTTTTCTTTGGGTAAATACCCACTAGTGGGATTATTGGCTCAAATTGTAATTCTATTTTTAGGTCTTTTACAGTCACCATACTGTTTTCCAAAGAGGTTGAATTAATTTTCATTTCCAAGAACTGTGTGTAAGCGTTCCCTTTTCTCAACATTCATGCTGGCATCTGTTGTTTTTTGACTTTTTCATAGTAGCCATTCTGATGCATGTGAGATGATATCTCATTGTGGTTTTAATTTGCATTTCTCTAATGATTAGTGATGTTGAACATTTTTTTGTGTGTTTGTTAGCCACTTTTATTCTTTTGAGGAATGTCTGTTCAGGGCCTTTGCCTGTTTTTTGTTGTTGTTGTTGTTGTTGTTGTTGGTTTATCTTTTTTTAGTGTGTGTGGGAGTTGTTTGAGTTACTTGTGGATTCTGGATGTTAGTCCTTTGTCAAAGGCATAATTTGCAAATATTTTCTCCTACAATGTAAGTTGTCTGTTTGCTATGTTGATTATATATTTTTTTCTACAGAACCTTTGTAGTTTAAGTCCTGTTTGTCTATTTTGTTTTGTTGCATTTGCTTTTGGGGTTTTGTTACAAATTATTTGTCTAGAAAACTAGAGTTTTCCCTAGGTTTTCTTCCAGGCTTTTTATAGTTTCAGGTCTTGCATTTAAGTCTTTTTATAGTTTCAGGTCTTGCATTTAAGTCTCTCACCATACTGTGTATGGTGAGAGATAAGGATCCAAGTTTAATTCTGCATATGGCTAGCTAATTTTCCCAGCACTATTCATTGAATTAGATGTTCTTCCCCCGTTTTGTTTTTGTCAACATTAGTTAATTGTGGGCATGTGACTTTATTTCTGGATTATCTATTCTATTCCATTGATAATGTGTCTGTTTTTCTTCTAGTATCATGCTGTTTTAGTTACTATAGTTTTGTAATATAAGTTAAAGCTATATAATGTGATGCTTCCAGATTTGTCCTTTTTACTTAGGATTGCTGTAGCTATTCAGAATTTTTTGTTTGTTTGTTTGTTTCATATGAACTTTAGGATTATTTTTTCTAATTCTTTGAAAAATGATGTTGGTAATTTGATAGGAATTGTGTTGAATCTGTAGATTGCTTTGGGTACTATGGTCATTTTAACATTACTGATCCTAACACACCATGAGCATGGGATGTTTTTCCATTTGTTTGTGTCACTTACAATTTCAACAGTGTTTTGTAGTTCTTCTTGTAGAATTCTTTCACCTCCTTAGTTAAATGTGTTCTTAGGTATATTTGTGTGTGTGTGGCTGTTGAAAATGGGATTGAATTCTTAATTTGGCTCTCTGAAGGTTATTGGTTAATAGAAATGTAACTAATTTTTGTACACTGATTAATTTTTAATTTTTTGCTTTGGGCCCACCAAATGGGAGGGGGAGATGCAAGATGGTGGCAGTTACAAACTCTGGCTCCAGCCTCACGCTGCTCCACTGCCCAACCTGGGCGAGTAAGCCCCGTCCTGGTCGACATCTGGATGCAGTCAAATGAGACAAACTAATTGAGAAACTGATTATTGGTGAAAGTAAATATTACTTATTTGGGAGAAACCTTGATTTGTGTGACTTTACCATTGAACACCAGTCTTGCACTCGGTTCCATGCTACATTTGTCTACCACAAGCATCTGAGGAGAGTTTTCCTAATAGATCTGAATAGTACCCACAGCACTTTCTTGGGTCACATTCGGTTGGAACCTCACAAGCCTCAGCAAATTCCTATCAATTCCAGGATCTCATTGATGCATCCACAAGGGCATACACTCTGTGTGAGACACTTCAGCCATTGCCATTGGCTGTGAAAGGAGTTGAGAAGATGGGTGAAGAGGATGATGAACTCAAGTGCTTACTGGGGCTTCCAGAGGAGGAAACTAAGCTTGATAACCTGACATAGTTCAACGCTGCCCACAACAAGTGGATTTCCACCCTTACCATTGAGGAGGGAAATCTAGACATTCCAAGACCAAAGAGGAAGAGGAAGAACTCATGGGTGACATTCAGTGAGGATGATGAGATCATCAACTTAGAGGATGTGGATCCCTCAGTTGGTCGATTCAGGAACTTAGTGCAAACTGCAGGGGTCTCAGTCCAGAAGAAGCAGGGGGAGGGCCCTGGCTCCTTGGGCCTGGAGGAATCAAGGAGAAGGCGCATGCAGAACTTTGCCTTCAACAGAGGACATCCCCCACACACAGTGAAGCAGACTCCCAGCTTCCATGAGACAGCACTCATCGGTGGCTTGTTTATGCCATGCCCAAACCTTGCCTCTGATGTGGACTTGACTCCCATTGTGCCGGCAGCAGTGAATACAAACCCTGCACCAAACCTTGCTGTCCATAACCCTGAAACTGTAAATGAACCCAAGAAGAAGACGTACGCAAAAGAGACTTGGCCAGGCAAGAATCCCACATCTTCCTTACTGATTTGATATTTTTGGTCATGGAGAAATGTGGGATTGGGTGGGAATAGGGTGGAAGGGTGATGGGGAGCTAGTGAACTAGGGAGAAAAACTTTCCATGTGTGCAGTATCAGTTTTGTTTTTTGATGGAGTCTTTAGGTTTTTTCCAAATATAAAATTATATCATCTACAAGGAAGGATAATTTGACTTCTTCATTTCCAATAAAGTTGGATGCCCTTTCTTTCTGGTCTGATTGCTCCACATAGGACTTCCAGTGCTATATTGAGTAACAGTGGTGAAAGTGAGCATCCTTGTCATGTTACAGATCTTAGGGGAAGGGCTTTCAGTTATTACCCACTCAGTATGAAACTAGCTGTGGGTCTGTTGTATATGGCTTTTTATTGGGTTAAGGTATGTTCATTATATACTCAGTGTTTTTAGGGTTTTTATTATGAAGGGATGTTGAATTTTATAACATGCTTTTTTAGTATTAATTGAAATGATTACTTGATTTTTGTCCTTCATTCTGTTGATATGATGTATCACATTGATTGATTTGCATATGTTGAACCATCCTTGCATCCCTGAAATAAATCTCACTTGGTCATGATAAACAATCTTTCTAACATATTGTCAAATTTGATTTGCTAGTATTTTGTTGAGAGATTTTATATCAATGTTCATCAGGGTTATTGATCTGTAGTTTTCTTTCTTTGATGTGTCTTTGTCTGGTTTTGGTATCAGGATAGTACTTGACCATAGAATGAGTTTGGAAGTACTCCCTCCTCTATTGTTTTGGAATAGTGTGTTTAGGATTGGTATTAGTTCTACTTCGAATGTTTGGGTTGCAAGGCATGATGGCTTATCCCTGTAATCCCAGCAGTTTGGGAAGCCAAGGCAGGAGGATCTCTTGAGCCCAGGAGTTTGATACCAACTTGGGCAACATGGTAAGACCTTGTCTCTACAAATAATAATAATAATAGAGTAAATAGGCATGATGGCATGAATTTGTTATCATAGCTACTTGGGAGGCTGAGATGGGATAATTGCTTGAGTCCTGGCGGTCGAGGCTGCAGTGAGCTGTGATCACACCACTGTCCTTCGGCCTGGGCAACAGAGCAAGATCCCATCTCAAAAATAAAATAAAATAATAATAAAGTAATAAAATAACAAAAATAAATGTTTGATAAAATTAGTGAATCCATCGAGTCCTGTGCTTTTCTTTGCTAGAAGACTTTTTATTACAGTTTTGATCTTATTATGTATTAGTCTGTTCAAGTTTTGGATTTCCTCATGGTTCAATCTTGGTAAGTTTTACGTGTTTAGGAATTTGTACATTTTTTTCTAGGTTTTTCAATTTATGGAATACAGACCACTGCTCGTAGTAGCCTCTAATGATCCTTTGAAATTCTGCCACATCTGTTGTAATGCCTTCTGTTTCATCTCTGTTTTTATTTATTTGAGTCTTCTCTTTTTTTTTTCTTGGTGTGGCTAAAGGTTTGTCAATTTTGTTTATCTTTTCTTTTTTTATTATACTTTAAGTTCTTGGGTACATGTGCACAAGATGCAGTTTGGTTACATAAGTATACATGTGCCATGTTGGTTTGCTGCACCCATCAACTTATCATTTACATTAGGTATTTCTCCTAATGCTATCCCTCCCCCAGCCCTCCACCCCCCGACAGGCCCTGGTATGTGATGTTCCCTTTCCTGTGTCCATGTGTTCTCATTGTTCAGCTCCCACTTATGAGTGAGAACATGCAGTGTTTGGTTTTTCTCTTCTTGTGTTACTTTACTAAGAATGATGGTTTCCAGTTTCATTCATGTCCCTTCAAAGGACATGAACTCATCCGTTTTTATGGCTACATAGTATTCCATGGTGTGTATGTGGCACATTTTCTTTATCCAGTCTGTCATTGATGGGCATTTGGGTTGATTTCAAGACTTTGCTCTTGTGAATAGTGCTGCAGTTAGCATATGTGTCCATGTGTCTTTAGAGTACAATGATTTATAATCCTTTGGGTATATACATGGTAATGGGACTGCTAGGTCAAATGGTATTTCTGGTTCTAGATCCTTAAGGAATTGCCACATTGTCTTCCACAGTGGTTGAAGTAATTTACACTCCTGTGAACAGTATACAAGTGTTCCTATTCCTCTACATCCTTTCCAGCATCTGTTATTTCCTGACTTTTTAATGATCACCATTCTAACTGGCATGAGATGGTATCTCATTGTGGTTTTGATTTGCATTTCTCTAATGACCAGTGATGATGAGCATTTTTTCATGTTTGTTGGCTGCATAAATGTCTTCTTTTGAAAAGTGTCTGTTCATATCCTTCGCCCATTTTTTGATGGGGTTGTTTGTCCTTTTTTCTTGAAAATTTTCAAGTTCTTTGTAGATTCTGGATATTAGCCCTTTGTCAGATGGATAGATTGCAAAAATTTTTTCCCAATCTGTAGGTTGCCTGTTTATTCTGATGATAGTTTCTTTTGCTGTGTAGAAGCTCTTTAGTTTAATTAGATCCAATTTGTCTATTCTGGCTTTTGTTGCCATTGCTTTTGGTGTTTTAGTCATGAAGATTTTGCCCATGCCTATGTCCTGAATGGTATTGCCTAGGTTTTCCTGTAGGGTTTTTATGGTTTTAGGTCTTACATTTAAGTATTTAATCCATCTTGAGCTAATTTTTATATAAGGTGTAAGGAGGGATCCAGTTTCAGCTTTCTACATATGGCTAGCCAGTTTTCCCAGCACCATTTATTATATAGGGAATCATTTCCCCATNGGATAGATTGCAAAATTTTTTCCCAATCTGTAGGTTGCCTGTTTATTCTGATGATAGTTTCTTTTGCTGTGTAGAAGCTCTTTAGTTTAATTAGATCCAATTTGTCTATTCTGGCTTTTGTTGCCATTGCTTTTGGTGTTTTAGTCATGAAGATTTTGCCCATGCCTATGTCCTGAATGGTATTGCCTAGGTTTTCCTGTAGGGTTTTATGGTTTTAGGTCTTACATTTAAGTATTTAATCCATCTTGAGCTAATTTTATATAAGGTGTAAGGAGGGATCCAGTTTCAGCTTTCTACATATGGCTAGCCAGTTTTCCCAGCACCATTTATTATATAGGGAATCATTTCCCCATTGCTTGTTTTTGTCAGATTTGTCAAAGATCAGATGGTTGTAGATGTTTGGTGTTATTTCTGAGGCCTCTGTTCTGTTTTGTTCATCTTTTGTATTGTTTTATTCAATTCAACTTTATTTCTTTAGTATTTCTTTACTGCTACTAATTTTGGCTTTGGTTTATTCTTGCCTTTCTAGTTCTTTAAGATGCATCATTAGGTTGTTCATTTGAAGTATTTTATCTTGTCTTTTTTCCACCTACTTGTCGTCTTTTTAGATGTAGGTACTAACTGCTATAAGCTTTCCTCTTAGTACTGCTTTTGCTGTATCCCATAGGTTTTGGTATGTTGTATTTTCATTTACATTTACTTTAATAAATTTTAAAATTTTCTTAATATATTTATTGACCCACTGGTTATCCAGGAGCATGCTGTTTAATTTCCATCTCTTGGTATAGTGTCCAAAATTTCTCTTGTTATTGATTTCCAGTTTTATTCCATTGTGGTCAGAGAAGACACATGATATAATTTCAACTTTTTAAGACTTGTTTTGTGACCTGACATATGATTCACCCTTGAGAATGATCCATGTGCTGAGGAGAAGAATCTATATTCTGCATCCTTAGATGAACTGTTCTGTAAATATATATTAGGTTTATTTAGTCTATAGTACAGATTAAGTCTGGTATTTCTTTGCTGATTTTATGTCTGGATGTCTGTCCGGTACTGAAAGTGGAGTGTTGAAGTCCCCATCTGTTACTGTATTGGGATCTATCTCTTTAGCTCTAATAATATTTGCTTTATGTATCTGGGTGCTCCAATGTTGGGTGATATATATTTATAGTTGTTATAGCCTCTTGCTGAATTGATTGCTTTATCATTATACAGTGAACTTGTCTCTTTTTATAATTTTTGTCTAGATATCTGTTTTATCTGATATAAGTTTAGTTACTTCTGCTCTTTTTTGATTTCCATTTGCATGAAATCTTTTCCCATTCCTTTGTTTTCAGTCTATGTGTGTCCTTATGGATGCAGGATGTTTCTTGTAGGCAAGAAATTGTTGATTTTTTTTTTTTTTAACCACTTCATGTCTTTTAAGCAGAGAAGTCAGTCCATTTTCTTTCTTTCTTTTTTTTTTTATTGAGACAGAGTCTCGCTCTGTCACCCAGGCTGGAGTGCAGTGGCCGGATCTCAGCTCACTGCAAGCTCCGCCTCCCGGGTTTACACCCTTCTCCTGCCTCAGCCTCCCGAGTAGCTGGGACTACAGGCGCCCGCCACCTCACCCGATTATTTTTTTGTATTTTTTAGTAGAGACAGCGTTTCACCGGGTTAGCCAGGATGGTCTCGATCTCCTGACCTCATGATCCGCCCATCTCAGCCTCCCAAAGTGCTGGGATTACAGAGTCAGTCCATTTTCATTCAGTATTGTTATTGATAAATGAAGACTTACTTCTCTATTTTTGTTATTTGTTTCCTGGTTGTTTTGTGGTCTTATCTTCCTTCTTTTCTTCCTGTCTTCCTGTTAGTGAAGGTGATTTTCTCTGACAGTGTTTTAATTTTTTGCTGTTTATTTTTTGTGTTATGTTGTATGTTTTTAGATTTGAAGTTAACATGAGGCTTGCAAATATGTCATAACCCTTTGTTTTAAACTGATGACAACTTAACACTGATTGTTTATTTATTTATTTATTTATTTATTTATTTATTTATTGAGACCGAGTCTCGCTCTGTCGCCCAGGCTGGAGTGCAGTGGCCGGATCTCAGCTCACTGCAAGCTCCGCCTCCCGGGTTCACGCCATTCTCCT
>NW_016804367.1:1067209-1070623 GCF_001698545.2 Rhinopithecus bieti
GCCAGGATGGTCTCGATCTCCTGACCTCGTGATCCGCCCGTCTCGGCCTCCCAAAGTGCTGGGATTACAGGCTTGAGCCACCGCGCCCGGCCAACACTGATTGTTTAAACAAACAAGCAAAAGAAAATAAATAAAACTCTACACTTTAATTTCATCTCCCCGCTTTTTAACTTTTTGTTGTTTCTATGTTTATCTTACTTTACTGTCTATGTCTTGAAAAGTTGTTGTCTTTATTATTTCTGATAGGTTCATCTTTTAGTATTTCTACTGAAGATATGAGTAGTTTATATACCACAGGTGGTGTTATAATATTCTGTGTTTTTCTGTGTGCTTACTATTACCAGTAAGTTTTATACCTTTAGATGATTTGTTATTGCTCATTAACATCCTTTTCTTTCATATTGAAGAACTCACTTTTGCATTTCTCATAGGACAGGTCTGCTGTTGATGAAGTCCCTCGGCTCTTGTTTGTCTGGGAAAATCTTTATTTCTCCTTAATGTTCAAAAGATCTTTTTGCCACATATACTATTCTACAATAAAAGGTTTTCCTTCAGCACTTCAAATATATGTTGCTACCCTCTCCTGGCCTGTAAGGTTTCCACTGAGAAGTCAGCTTGCTGCCAGATGTTTTGGAGCTCATTTGTGTGTTATTTGTTTTTCTCTTGCTGCTTTTTGGATCTTTTCTTTATCTTTGGTATTTGGCAGTTGGATTATAAAATGTGTTGAGGTAGTCTTATTTGGATTAAATCTGCTTGGTGTGCTATAACCCTCTTGTACTTGAATACCAATATCTTTATCCAGGTTTTGGAAGTTCTCTGTTATTATCCCTTTGAATAAATGTTCTACCCCTATCTCTTTTTCTACCTCCTCTTTAAGGCCAGTATCTCTTAGATTTGTCCTTTTGAGACTGTTTGAGCAGTGGTGGTGACCGTTGTAGGAGACAAAGGACTCATCAACAGCCTCTGGGGACTGGGCTTTCAGAGAAATGCTGAGCTGCAGTGGTAGACCACAGGCGTGGAAGGGTGGCTGCACTTGGGGGCATGACACTAAGGCAGGGGTGCCTTTTTCTGCAGGGAGCAGTGGAAGTGGGAAGTTGTGCGGTGCATTGTTTGCCCTCTTCAACATACTGTGAATGTGGTATCTGTCTTTGGGGCATGTGAAAGTGCCTGGCCTTCCTTCTTGGCGGGGTGCAGCATTTGGCACCAGGATGCTCAGGGATCACAAGCCTGTGGGATTCCACATGGGCTTGAGCAGTGCCTGTACACAATCCCCAGGCGTGTTAGTCTGGAGGTGCTGGAGCAGGGGTGCAGGGTCAACAGGGCTCTTCAGTGAATAGGATTACAAAGTTCTGTGATGGAAGGGTAGAATACTGAGGATCTCTTATTTAGCCATCCCTTCCCTGCTTTAGGGAACCTTTCCTAGCTCTGTGCCAGTCCTGCTTGGAGGGCTGCCTGACTTCACTGTCTTCTTTCCTTGATTTTCATGGCTTCTCTGGTGAATTTCATGGTGCTCTCTTAGACAATCTACTTGAAGTGTTAGTATTTCCTTGCTATTTTGATTGCTCTCCATGAGAGGCGCTCACTAGCTGCTTATAGTTATCTGCCTTACTATTGAATTTTGAGAGCTCTTTATATATTCTGGGTACAAGTCTCATCTTAGATAATGTTTGCAAATATATTCTTCCATTCGTGGTTTGTCTTCCACTTTCTAATACTGTGTTTTGAAGCATAAATGTTTTTTAAATTTTGATGAAATCCAACTTTTCTATGTTTTCTCTGGTTGCTTTTGCTTAGGATATCTCAGAAATTGTTGCTTAGTCTAGGGACATACAAATTTATGCTTGTGTTTTCTAAGAGTTTTGCAGTATTGGCCATTATATTTAGGTCATTGATCAATTTTGAGTTGATTTTTGTATTTTGCATGAGATAGGGAGTCAAAGTTAATTCTTTTCATGTGGAAATCTGGTTGTCCCAGCACCATTTGTTAAAAAGATCATTCCCCCACTGAATTGTCCTGGCATCTTTATAAAAAAAATCAATTGACTATAAATGTATGGGTTTATTTCTGGATTCTCAATTCTGTTTCATTGATCTATATGTCTATCCTATGCTATTATCATACTATTTTGATTGCAATGGCTTTTGTAGTAAATGTTGATATCAGGAATTGTTAGTCTTCCAACTTTTCTTCTTTTTCAAGAATAACTATTCTAGGTCCTTTGCATTTCTGTATGAATTTTAGGATCAACTTTTCAATTTTTGCATGAAAACTGTGGCTGGAATTGTATAGGAATTGTATTGGCTCTCTAGATCATTTTGGAAAATACTGCTTTCTTAATAATTGTTTAAATATCTTTTGATCTGTGAAGATAGCACTTTAAAAATTTATTTAGGTCATCTTTTATTAAATATGTTTTGTAGTTCAGTATTCATTTTAAGCTTTTAAAATCAAGTTTACTCCTAAGTATTTTGCTATTTTTGATCCTATTGTACATGATATTGTTTCCTTAATTTTATTTTCAGATTGTTTATTGATAGTGTTTAGGAATACAGTGCATTTTCATGTGTTAATTCCACATGGGCTTGAGCAGTGCTTGTACACAATCCCCAGGTGTGTTAGTCTGGAGGTGCTAGAGCAGGGGTGCAGGGTCAACAGGGCTCTGCAGTGAATAGGATTACAAAGTTCTGTGATGGAAGGGGGTCCTGCAATCTTGCTGAACTTATTTTATTAGCTTTAATAGTTATTTTGTGTGTATATGTGGAATTTTTAAAATACAGAATCATCTGCAAATAGAAATGTCTTTATTTCCTTTCTGATCTCGATTTCTTTTATAGCATATTCTTGGCTAATTGTCCTGGATAGTACCTCCAATATATTGCTGAATAGAAGTGGGGAGAGCGCCCATCCTTGTTTTATTCCTGATCTTAAGGGGAAGATTTCACTCCTTTACAAATAAGTATGCTATTAGCTATATGTTTTTTATAGATGGCGTTTATCATCCTGAGGAAGTTCCTTCTACTCCTAGTTTTTTGAGTGTTGTTGGTGTTTGTCACATACTTTCCCTGCATCTATTGAGATGATCCTATCATTTTGGATAGGATCCAATATAACTTATTAATATATTAATATTATTATTAATATGACTTATTACATTGATTGAATTTTATATGAGTCAACCTTGCATTGTTTGGATAATTCCCGCTTGGTTATGGTGTATAATCCTTTTTATGTCTTGCTGGATTTGGCTTGCGAGTATTTTACTAAGAAATTCTGCATCCATATTCATAAAATTTATTGGTATTCAGGTTTTTTTTCTTGTGTTATCTTTGCTTTTGGTATCAAAGGAATAATGACCTTATAGAATGAGTTCGTGAGTTCTTCTTCCTCTTAAATTTTTGGGAAGGGGGGCGGAG
>NW_016804367.1:1075940-1078309 GCF_001698545.2 Rhinopithecus bieti
TAATTTATAATCCTTTGGGTATATACCCAGTAGTGGGATGGCTGGGTCATATGGTACATCTAGTTCTAGATCCTTGAGGAATTGCCATACTGTTTTCCATAATGGTTGAACTAGTTTACAATCCCACCAACAGTGTAAAAGTGTTCCTATTTCTCCACATCCTCTCCAACACCTGTTGTTTCCTGACTTCTTAATGATTGCCATTCTAACTGGTGTGAGATGGTATCTCATTGTGGTTTTGATTTGCATAATCTTAAAAGCAGCAAGGGAGAAGGGATTCATCACATAAATGTATTTTCCAGTAAGATTTAAAACTGGTTTAAATCAGAAACTATGAAGTCCAAAAGGCAGTGTAATGATGTATTCAGTGTACTGAAAAGAACTCTCAACCATGAATATCCAGCAAAACTGTCTTTCAAAAATATAAAATAAATTAACATTCTCAATAACACCAGGTTTATCACTAGCAGATTTGCACTACAAGAAATACTAAAAGGAGCCCTTCAGGATGAAGTGAAAGGACACTAGGCAGTAGTGTAGATTCACATGAAGAAATAAAGAGCGACGATAATGGTAACTAGGTAAATATAAAAGATAGGCAAAATACAGTTTCTGCCAGTAACTCTTTAGTTCTTCTATCTGAAGAACTCACAAAACAATAATTATAAATATATGTTGGTGGGAGCATATTATATAAAGATGTAATTTGTGTAAAAATAGCAATTAAAAGAAAAGGGGAGAGATTGTAAACATGTAAGAGCAAAGTTTCCATATCCCACTGAAATTAAGTTGCTGTCATCTAAACTTAGATTCTTCTGTATTAAGATGTTATTTGTAATCATCATGGAAACTACTAAGAAAATGTCTCAAGGCCGGGCGCGGTGGCTCAAGCCTGTAATCCCAGCACTTTGGGAGGCCGAGACGGGCGGATCACGAGGTCAGGAGATCGAGACCATCCTGGCTAACCCGGTGAAACCCCGTCTCTACTAAAAAATACAAAAAACTAGCCGGGCGAGGTGGCGGGCGCCTGTAGTCCCAGCTACTCGGGAGGCTGAGGCAGGAGAATCGCGTAAACCTGGGAGGCGGAGCTTGCAGTGAGCTGAGATCCGGCCACTGCACTCCAGCCTGGACGACAGAGCGAGACTCCGTCTCAAAAAAAAAAAAAAGAAAGAAAATGTCTCAAAAATACAGTGTATAGGGAGTTAAAAATAAACCCTGGAAAATATCGAACACAAAAGAAGGCAACAATGGAGAAGTGAAAAAAGACATAGAAAATAGCAAAATGGCAAATGTAAATCTTATAGGTATGTAAACATACCTATAGGTAGTTCATGATATTTTAAAAATTAAACACTCCTATTAGGAGGTAAAATTTTGGAGACTGGATAAAAATCATGGTTCAGGCCGGGCGCGGTGGTTCAGGCCGGGCGCGGTGGCTCAAGCCTGTAATCCCAGCACTTTGGGAGGCCGAGACGGGCGGATCACAAGGTCAGGAGATCGAGACCATCCTGGCTAACACGGTGAAACCCCATCTCTACTAAAATACAAAAAAATTAGCCGGGCGAGGTGGCGGGCGCCTGTAGTCCCAGCTACTCCGGAGGCTGAGGCAGGAGAATGGCGTAAACCCGGGAGGCGGAACTTGCAGTGAGCTGCGATCCGGCCACTGTACTCCAGCCCGGGCGACAGAGCGAGACTCCGTCTCAAAAAAAAAAAAAAAAATCATGGTTCAGCTATACTCTGTCTACAAGAGATGCACTTTAGATTCAAAGGCACAAATAAGTTGAATGTAAAAGGAAACAAAAGCATACCATTCAACAGTGTAAGAGAATTGCAGTTGCTACACAAATATTGGACAAATAGACTTTAAGAGAATTTTTTCTTACTAAATTTCATACTAAAAACAAATAAAAATATTTTATAATGGCAACAGGGCCAAACCATCAGGAAGATATGACCATTACAAATATGTATGCACCTAAAAAAGATCCCAAAAATATAAGGAAAACTGGTGGAATAGAAAGAAGAAATAGATATGCAATATAATAGAGACCTCAGTATCCCACATTCACCAGTGGACAGGACAGACAGAAGATAAATAAGGAAATATTCATTCCAGATATGTCACAACATATTACTTAAAATTTCCAGATGTCAACATAAAATTACAAGATATGCAACAAAGCAAGAAAGATCAAAACATAGTTAATAGCTTATGATAAGGTGTGATCCTTGTTGCCTCCTTGTGTTTGAATAACTTGCCCTTTGAAAAAATAATCTATACAAGGACTCTTACAAAAGATGGGTCCTTGTATAGATTATTTTTTCAAAGGGCAAGTTATTCAAACACAAGGAGGCAACAAGGATCACAC
>NW_016804367.1:1078334-1097579 GCF_001698545.2 Rhinopithecus bieti
ATTTCTATATTATATATAATTGTATTTATATGTAATTATATATTTATAAAATATCACAAAATATAGTCTGAAAATTTGAAAGGAATAACCTTTAAGCTAATCTATTCCTTTTTGTTTCTCAGGTCTGAATTCCCCTATATGATATCCTTGATCTAGATAGGCATCAACACTCTACAGGAATAGTTTTAGTAGTTGTATTTTTACTCCTTTAAGACAGCTATCCTTTTTATTTCATTTCTTTGCCAAGTCTTTCACACTCACTACAGGAAATTACATTTTCTTTGATAATAGACTAAATGCTCCACTTCATTGACTTCTCAGAATAGGTAAAATAAGGAATATCCAGTAATATGCCATTCAAGAAAAGATCTAATAATAAAGAATGGCTGAAAATAAAAGGACAAATATATATCATTAAAGCACTAACTAAAAGAAAGTGGTTGTCTCTATATGAATAGTAGACCAAAAGAAGTTAAGGGAAAAAAAAGTAGTTATAGAAATAAAGGTTACTTCATAATGATAAAATCAAGAAACTATAACAATTCTAAATTTGTATGCATATTTTCTGTGATTTTTAAACAAGCTCTATTATTTATTGCACACATGTTTACACATAATGCTGTCTTCCTAGTTTCATACCATCAGCAAATTTTTAAAATCATTTTTCTTCACAATGTGCATTCAGCTGATTTCTTACATCAAGTGAATGAACCCCTTACTAATACTAATCCTTATTTGTGCTTACTAGTTTACTTTATTATCAGTTCTGTTTGTTTCTCTTCTTGTTTGACTAAGGAACACAAGGATATTCGCTAGTAGTTGAGAAAGGTATTTGGTATTAAATTATATACCATTACCACACATGAACGTAACTGTGAATGTTACAGTTAACGAAGCCATCTCTTCAGAATACTACTTCTTATGTCCTTATATGTGTCTATTAGAAATTAAGAACAGGCTGCCCATACAAGGTGGGGGTAACCGTATATTTTCATTCCAGTTACCTTGCCTTTCATTTTTGCCTTTTCTGGATTGTTACTGCATTTTGGCTTTTGATTAATAAGTCTAAGCCATTTCCTTTGTAAGTCATAGGTGCATGTTAGAATGCTTGTATCTACATAATTTTCTCAAATACTTATTCCTCAGAATGCAGGTACAATCTCTTGAGTTCATATAACAATGTATAAGATAACATTAATTTACATATCATGACACAGGAGTCATTCCTCTATTTTTATGGATTCAAGAGGTATCTACTTGATACCTAATCTTTGATAAGCAATATTAGCAAAAACTATAATAAAACTGTATAGTTTTATTGAAAAGGATAGTAAATCCTCACTTAACCTTTTTTTCCCCCAAAGAAACACTAGCATTTAATTCCGTTTCTTATAAATTAAAATTTGTAAGGGGAGGGGAAGAGCATTTTCTGAAGAAACATAAGCATCATTTGGGGGACAATGAGACAATGAGTTAATGGAAATCTTTAAAATTTTTCAGGATGAGAGAGACCAGAGAGACCTGGAGAAAGATGATGAACTGGAACTGAAAAGAAGTCTTTTATATAGAGACTCTGCCTATGACAGTGACCCCGAGTATAGGTATGAATGAAATATATGTATATCCTCCTCATAGTTCCTATAAAAATAACTTTTATAATCTGCTGAATTTGTGGGAAATTTAGACTCAAAAGGATAATTAGTATTTATTTTTAACTGTAAATTCCTATTAAAATTTTAATATGTTTGCATTACTGGAACTTATGTGTAAAAACAAATATAGTCAATTATTGGTGATGCCTTTCATCCTACTTAAAATTTGTCTGCCCTGAAAACTCACATACTTCAGAATGTATTCTAATATAAAAAACAGTTCTTATAATTTTAAACCATGAGCCAACCTTTTTAAATAATTTGAGATCAAATTCTATAAGAGCAAATTCTGTTCTCATCTAAAATTTGAGAAATGTTAATAATAATATTTGTACAAGTTTATATGAGCAAATTTCATCAAGATTTTTGACAGCTCTGTGTCAACTGACATAAATTTAATGCAGTATTAAAAACTGTAAATTTTGGATTTATACAGCCAAAGGTTCTTTGAATTCTTGGATGCTATACCACTAGTTACTGTAATATATAGCTTTCACCTTCCTGAGATTCCTGAGGAACAAACAAAGCTTCAAAGAATGGAATATTTTTTAATTGGTAACTTGGGTTTTGCGTTCAAATCTCTGATCTTTACTCTGGTAAGCTAGGCTAGACCATCTATGAACATGTGAGGACTCCTTATGCCCCTTACACAGAGTGTAAGTGGGAGTGTGACTTCCTTTCTCAGAGTTATTGCCTCCCAAGCAAGGAGCAACCTGGGCCTCTCTTTAAAGTAAATAGTTTATTATAGGTAAATTTGAAGGTGAAGCAATCCAAAGAGGAAAAGAAAGATTCAGAGGGTACACACCCTGAGGAAGAGTATTTTTTACCCTTTGTTATTCTTCATTAAAGGCATATTCCCTAAATTGTTATACGGATTAGCATCCTGATTTTGGGTGCTTAACCCATATAATTAATTTTAATTTGGGCAAGAAGTGAGAAGAGTTGATACAGGAAAGAGCCTCGTTTTCAAATTATCTAAGTTGTTTGTTAAAATATAGATTTCCACTTTTACCCCATAGATGCTGGTTCTTATATATAAGTAACACATGGAAATCTGTATTTTAAGAGATATCATGGGGCCAGGTGCAATGGCTCATGCCTGTAATCCCAGTGCTTTGGGAGGCCCCCGTGGGAGAATCACTTGAGGCCAAGAGTTTGAGAATAACCTGGGCAACAGAGCAAGACCCTGTCTCTACAAAATAAATACAATAAAATTTAAAATGGGATGTCATGGGTAATTCTAACATAGGTAGATAAATACTACATTTTCAGAAGTGCTGCTGTCAATTTGAAGTTTGCCGTAAACCCCAATATTGGTTCCTTTTTCAGCTCACCAAGCAGTGTTATTGATTAAGCTTTTGATCACCCTGAACAATTTGGTACCTCTCAAATGAGAGTTAAGCAGAGTGTCAGAAAAGTTCTGCTTACACATTTTTGAGGTCACTTTATAATCGTTGCTGCTTCTCTTATATATACACTTGAATCAATCGGATGAAGTGGTCAGTCCTTCAAGACTTTTAGAAAAGTATCTTTGATATTAGCTCCAGAAGCTATTGAAATGATTAGGATATTATTTTAGTTTTATCCTCAAGTAATATTATGTACTAGGCCAAGAAGTCCTCCTGTTCTGCTTTCCATGTCAAAGATTGGAGGAACTACACTCAATGTTATCACCTCCTTGCCAGCCTTGAGGTTTCTGTCAGCAGAAGTCAAGAGAGAGTTTGCAGTCTTGACTTACTATCAACCCTCTACAGATGCCGTTTGACACAGGCATCATGAAGAAGTTTGCATGAATCTCTGGAATGACTGAGCGAGGAGCTCAGCAAATCCTTTTCCCCCAAAGAAACAAACTGAACAGAACTGTCAAAAACAATTTAAGAACTCCTGGAATTGATCAAAAGCATATAACAAATTGAGAAGCATTTATCAAGAAAATCTTCTGGTTATATTACCTAAAAGAAAGAAAATCAGCATATTGAAGAAATACCAGCAGTCCCATATTTATTGTAGCATTATTCACAATAACAAAGCTATAAAATCAACCTAAGTGCCCATCAGTGGATGAACGGGTAAAGCAAATGTGGGAAATAGACACAATGGAATATTATTCAGCTATTTAAAAAAATGAAATCTTTTCATTAGCAACAACATGGGTGGAACTAGAGGACATCATGTTAAGTGAAATAAGCCAGGCACAGACAAATATTGCATGTTCTCACTCATGTGTGGCAGCTGAAAAAGATGATCTCATGGAGGTGGAGAGTAGAATAGTGATTACTAGGGACTGGGAAGGGGAGGAGGAAATAGAGGGTGAAGAGAGATTGGTTAATGAGTAGAAAAAATACAGTTATGAAGAAAGGATAAGTTCTAGAGTTTGATAGCCCAGTAGGGTGACCATAGTTAACAGAAATTTGTTGTATATTTCAAAATAGCTAGAAGAAAGATTTGGAATGTTTCCAATACAAAAAAGGGATAAATGTTTGAGGTGATGTCCCAGTTACCATGATTTGATTCACTACACATTGTATGCATGCATCAAAATATCATACGTACCTTAGGAATATGTACAAATATTATGTATCAATTTCAAAGTTAACTTGAAAAATTTACTGAATATCACAACAGTTAGAGCCTGTGACATTATAACCTGGAGGTTCCATCCCCATCTACCACTCCCTAGCTCCATGTCACAAAAGTTCTACTAGGAAAGTCATGTGGAAATACTGGCAGCTCTGCTCCCAGAAATAACTAACTATATGGAGCAGAGCATGGGAAATTCCATTAAGAGAAACAATAATGGTTTGTTGGCAAACAAGGAAGGGAGGACTGAAGTTTTAGTACTACTCGGCAAACAAGCAGAGGAGGCCTGAAGTTTTAATACTGGTTGGGGCAGACAGTAAAGATCCGAGAGAAGGTAGCCACAGTTGGCTGGCCTTGATATCAAATTCTACTTATTCCTGGTTGGCTAGAAGTTTATGTTTATGCATAAGGCTATACATATGCATGAGAGATATTGGTGAAGGCCCTAATGAGCCACTAATTTATGATTGAATGTGAAGCCTTGTGAAGGCAGAAAGTAAAATGCAGGGCAGACTTGTAAACTAGATAAACTTTGAATATACTACCAAAGCCACATATAGATCCATTGGCAAAATATGGAAGCCTTATAGGTTTACTGGCTCTCACTAGTCATTTGCTGGCCACTAAGCTATGCTAACTCCGGGGTAGCCCCTGAGAAGCCAAGACAAGTACCGCATGTTCTCATTGCAAATAAGAGCTAAACAATGGGTACACATGGACATACAGAGAGGTATAATAAACACTGGAGATTCTAAAAGGTGAGATGGGGTTGAAAAAATACCTGTTGGTTAGCGTTCACTATTGAACCATGAGTACACTAAAAGCTAAAAGCCCTGATTCGCCATTATGTAATATATCCATGTAACAAAACTGTCCTTGCATCCCCTAAACCTATAAAATAAAATAGCAACAATTAAAAAAATAAAGAAACAGACACAAGAAGCTGGGCAGTGTGAAGAAACAGTTCACAATATCAGTCCAGGCAAATCATTGAACAAAGAATTGAAAAGAATCCAGAGTTTCTGCAGTCTCAACTATATCTAAAACATTGTTTTCTACAAAAACTTTGAGATATGTAAAGAAAGAAGAAAGTATGACCCATATATGTGAACAATGAATTACTGGAAACTGTCTCTGAGGAATTTGAGATGTTAGATTCAGCACACTTCAAAGCAGCTACATTCAAAGCTAAAGGAAAACGTGTTAAAAAATTGAAGTATGACAATGAATCATCAAATAGAGAACATTAATAAAGAGATATAAGTTATTTCTTTGTGGTTTTCCTCAAGAAAAATTATGCTCATCACTCAATACTTTTTTTAAAGTCTATATACACATTGAGGTTTTCAGCCATGAGGTCTAGCAGGTATTCAGTGTTTTTCTACAGGAATTGCAGAGTGGGAAAATATAGTTTGTTATCTTACAGGTGTCAGCTTATCTATGATAGTTGTCTCACGTCTTCTATCACCTTTAAGTTGAAACTTGTTTGAAAGAAATCTCTTATCAAGAACTGAATAAATGACCCCTTATTTCCAACATCTTTGGTTTGGGGAGCTGAGTAGGGAAGGAATCAACTACCCGTAAGATTTCCTTCTTGCTTTTATATTGTGTGGCTTCTAATACATTTTAGACGTTTGTTATGATAGCCCTGCCAATTCCCAGGGCCCTAGAGGATGCTTCTTCTTCCTTTTAGTCCCTTCTACATTTATTCCAAATTTCTTCTGTTTTCAGGAGATTTAAAATTCTCTGTATGGTTGTGTGTTTCTCACATCACTATTGTATTTCAGCATTAGCCCAAATTTTAATGACCAGGCCTGAAGTGATGGTTCATGTAAATGGGAGTTGGCAACAAAATAAGAAAAATAAAGATAAAATAATTTTAAATTTGTGTTTAGAATATTATCTCTTCTATTATGGCTGTTATGTGGAATTTTAACACTGTTCTTTTATAAAACTAGCTATTGATAAAACTGTTTTCTATTTGTTTATGCATGATTTTAAGGATATTGACAGCAGGGATATGCTTGACAAAAAGTTTCAATTATGAAATTATTCATAACAGTTTCAATTTGAGTAATTTAAATTTTCCTTTTTTTTCAATAAATTGGTACATCATAATTGTACATATTCTTAATGTACATATAATATTTTGATGCATGCATACAATGTGTAGTAAATCAAATCATGGTAATTGGGATATTGCCTCAAACATTTATCAATTCTTTATATTGGGAACATTCCAAATCTTCTAGCTATTTTGAAGTATACAACAAATTTTTATTAACTATGGTCACCCTACTGAGCTATCAAACTCTAGAACTTATCCCTTCTTCATAACTGTATTTTTCTACTCATTAACCAACCTCTCTTCAACCTCTATTCCCTCCTCCCCTTCCCAGTCCCTGGTAATCACCATTCTACTCTCCACATCCGTGAGGTCAGCTTTTTTAGCTGCCACAGATCAGTGAGAACATGTGATATTTGTTTTTCTTTGCCTGGCTTATTTCACTTAACATGATGTCCTCTAGTTCCACCCATGTTGTTGCTAATGAAAAGATTTCATTTTTTAATAGCTGAATAATATTCCATTGTGTCTATTTCCCACATTTGCTTTACCCGTTCATCCACTGATGGGCACTTAGGTTGATTTCATAGCTTTGTTATTGTGAATAATGCTACAATAAATATGGGAGTGCTGACGTCTCTTCAATATGCTGATTTTATTTCCTTTGGATATATACCCAGCAGTAGGATTACTGGATCAAATGGTAGTTCTATTTTTTTTTTTTTGAGAAAACTTCATACTGTTTTTCCTAGTGGACTATACTAATTTACATTCTCACCAACAGTATATGAGCAGTCCCCTTTCTCCGTATCCTCAGCAGCGTGCATTATTTTTTGTCTTTTTTAATAAAAAGCATTTTAACTGGATTGAGATGATTTCTTATTGCGGTTTTGATTTGATTAGTGACATTGAGCATTTGAGAAATATATCTTTTGGCCATTTTTTTTTTCTTCTTTCGAGAAATATCTATTCAGATCTTTTGCTCATTTTAAAATCAGAAATCAGATTATTTGGGGTTTTTTTTTTTTTCGCTGCTCAGTTTCTTATATATTCTGCTTATTAATCCCTTCTCAGATGAGTGGTTTGCAAACATTTTCTCCCGTTATGTATTGTGTCTCTTTACTTTGTTTATTGTTTCCTTCGCTGTGCAGAAGCTGTTTAGCTTGATATGATCCCATTTGTTTATTTTTGCTTTGGTTGCCTATGCTTTTAAAATGTTACTCAAGTAATCTTTGCCCAAATCAATATCCTAAAGCATTTCCCCAATATTTTCTTCAATAGTTTCATCCTTTCAGGTCTCACATTTAAGTATATAATCCATTTTAGTTCGATTTTTGTATATGGTGAGAAATAGGCATTATTTTTATTTTTTTGCCTATGAATATCCGGTATTTCCAGCACCATTTATTGAAAAGACTGTCCTTTCCCCAGTGTATGTGGTTGGTGCCTTTGTCAAAAATGAGTTTACTGTAAATGTGTGGATTTATTTCTTCATTCTGTATTCTATTCCATTAGTCTATTTCTGTTTTTATTCCAGTACTATGCTGTTTTGGTTACTATAGTGTCACAGTTTAATTTGAAGTCAGGTTATGTGATGCCTCCAACTTCGTTCCTTTTGCACAGGATTGCTTTGGCTATTCTAGTCTTTTTTTTTTTTTTTTCTTTGTGGTCCCAAATAAATTTTAGGATTGTTTTGTTATGGTTGCTGTGTAGAATGTCATTAGAGTTTTGATAGAGATTGCATTGACTCTAGATTGCTTCAGGTAGTATAGGCATTTTAACAATATTGATTCTTTCCATCTATGAACATGGTTATCTTTCCATTTTCTTGTGTTCTCTTCAGTTTCTTTCATCAGTGTTTTATAGTTTTTGTCATAGCAATGTCACTTTTCTGGCTGAATTTTTTTTTTCAGTATTGGAAATGGGATTGCTTTCTTGATCTCTTTTGCAGATTGTTTACTCTTGGCATATAGAAATGCTGATTATTGCGTGTTAATTTTTTATTTTGCAACCTTACTAAATGTGTTTATTCATTTTAATTTTTTTGGTAGAGTCTTTCTGTTTTTTAAATATAAGATCATGTTTTCTATAGAAGGGAATAATGTGACTTATTCTTTTTCAATTT
Source organism: Rhinopithecus bieti (assembly GCF_001698545.2). Taxonomy (NCBI): domain Eukaryota; kingdom Metazoa; phylum Chordata; class Mammalia; order Primates; family Cercopithecidae; genus Rhinopithecus; species Rhinopithecus bieti. Next base: position 1,086,757 of record NW_016804367.1, read on the forward strand.
GAATCCCCTTTATTTCTTTCACTTGCCTAATTGCTCTGGCTAGGACTTCCATTACTATGTTGAATATAAGTGACAAAAGTGGGCATCTTTGTCCTATTTCAGATCTTAGTGGAAAGGCTTTTCATTTTTTCCCATTAATATAATATTAGCTGTAAGTTTGTTATATGTGGCCTTTATCATTTTGAGGTATGTTTCTTCTATGCCCAGTTTGTGGAGGGGTTTTATTATGAGTGGATGCTGAATTGTATTGAATGCTTTTTCAGCACCCATTGAAATGATTATACTTTTTTTTTGTTTTTGATTCCATTGATATTATGTATCACATTTATTGATTTGCCCATAATGAACCATCCTTGCATCCCTGGAATGAATACCATTTGATCATGGTGAATGATCTTTTTCATGTGTTTTGAATTCAATTTTCTAATCTTCTGTTGAGGATTTTGCATATGTTCATCAGGAATATTAGCCTGTAGTTTCTTTTGTTGTTGTTTTGTCTGGTTTTGGTACCTGGGTAATGCTAGCCTTGTAAAATGGGTTTTCTCATATCTTCAATTTTTTGTAATATTTTGAGTAGACTTCTTGTTAGTTCTTCTTTAAATATTTGGTAGAATTCAGCAGTGAAGCCAGAGATCCAGGGCTTTTCTTTTATGGGAAACTTTTTATTACAGCTTCAATATTGTTATTTATTATTGGTTTATTCAGGTTTTGTATTTATTCATGGTGTAATCTTGGTTTGTAGGTTGCGTGTGTCTGGGAAGAAACTTTACAATCTAACAGGCCTGAGAGGTCTAATCTATAAAAAGTATTTCATTGACCTTGAAGAAGGTCAATTATTTATATAAGAAAATAAACTCAACATTTTATCTATAAAAAATGTAATTCCAGAATTTAATGTTTATGTTAGTAAAATTGTAACACTGATAACATGAAGAGTGCTATTAATCCTTAAGAGTTACCTTTTCTTTTCTGTCTTCATCACAGCCAGCCCAGTCTTAGTCTATTTCATTAGCTTCCTATGGGCTTGCTCTCACTTACATGTGCGCACTCTCGCACGCACTCGCTCGCTCTCTCTCTCCCCCACCTTCTTTTTTCCTTAAGACCCTCAAAACTACAGTTGATCCTTTCACTTCAAACTCTTCTGCCTTGTTTCCATTTTCCACAAATGTTCATATTTAGCCTAATTTTCTACTCCTTGAGGGCAATAGCAGCATGGCATAGTAGAAAGGGTCTTAGAGCACACACCTTGTCTTTTTCATTTTGCCACTTACTAGCTGAGCAGTCTTAGGCAAGTCACTTAACTTCACTGAGTCTTAATTTATATGTCTACCAACTTCTAAAGGTTGTAAGATGTATTCATAAATAGATATAAAGTACCTAGTTTAGTGTTTCTTATTTAATAACTTTTATGTTTAAATTTTAAAACAATCCTGTAAAACTAAAGGAAGCTGAGACTCTGGATAGTTAAATAAATTGCCCAAGGTCTCACAGCTTATAAAGGACTGAGCTGGAATTCAGTTTCAGGTGTGCCTGACTTTTAGCAACTATGCATTCTTTTTTTTTTTTTGAGACGGAGTTTTGCAGTTGTTGTCCAGGCTGGGGTGCAATGGTGCGATCTCAGCTCACTGCAACCTCCACCTCCTGGGTTCAAGCGATTCTCCTGCCTCAGCCTCCCGAGTAGCTGGGGTTATAGGCAAGTGCCACCACGCCCAGCTAATTTTGTATTTTTTAGTAGATACGGGGTTTCTCCATGTAAGTCAGGCTGGTCTCGATCTCCCGACTTCAGGTGATCTGCCCGTCTTGGCCTCCCAAAGTGCTGGGATTACAGGCATGAGCCACTGCGCCCAAGCTGTGCATTCTTATACTGGCCATACCAGGCCACCTGTGTTCTGCTTTTATTATGCTGTACCTGTGTCTGTTCTCTGAATTCCTTTTTCACTCTAACACAAAATTTTCATTTTACTGTTTTATAACAGTTTTACACAGATACTTCTACTTCCCCTTTTAAAATGTCCCTCTTTGAAAGCACAGGCCTTACTGTGTTTTATTTTTCACAGCCCCAGCAGAGTATTAAATAGCCATAGAGTACTCAATAAATATTTGATTTACATAGTACTATCTCTAATTTTGTTTCATTATTATTTTGAACCTTTTATGTCCCTTTTTATAGCTCATGTCAGCAGCCACGTGGCACTTTCCATTTGGATGATGGTGAATACTGGTCCAACAGGGCAGCCTCTTATAAGGGAAAATCCCACCGACCCATCTTTGAGAACAGCATGGACAAAATGTACAGAAACTTATACAAAAAGGCCTGTAGTTCTGCTTCACATACACAGGAAAGCTTCTGAGACCATCCACGATAAAACGCATGAGTGTCCGTGTCAACCTCTCAATGAAAATGTTTGATGTGATCAATATCTGTATTTCTTTTTTAAAAAAAAAAACAAATGGGATTATAACTAGGTACAATAGTTATACTTGAATAAGTTCATTACTTCAAATGGTAAATTATCATAGGCAAGCCTTTTAAAATAATTATTACAGAAGAGTCTGCTGTGTTGCAAATATTAGAGCTCTGTCACACAATCACAATTTCCACTATATGACAAGGATATTCTGTTACATGTACATCTCATATTACATCTGCAAATCCAAGAATAGTTCCTTTCTAGAAATGTTTTGTTTTGTTTTGTTTTGTTTGCCTTACTCACCTTACAGTTTTCTTTTCATCTGCTTAACTGGTTATCTTGCCTGTGTAAGATTTAATTAATATTGACTACCTTTTCTTGGTGATGAACAAAATGATATCCTATACAGAAATGAATTTCCTAAGGGTTTAAACCCTGTTTTCACTAACATTTTCTACTTTTCCTTTTTTAGAACAGGCTATTATATTTCTTAGCTCATAGGTTTTCTTTTAAAGACTATATGATCATTCACTCCTTTTTCTGTGGAAGAACCACCTAAATTGCTTATAATACATAGCAGTTAGCTAGAAATATCAGTGGCCATGGATGATCGAAAATTTGAATAACTAATTTTTAAAGATAAAATTCTTTGCATGATTTTTTTTCTAGGGCCATACCTTTTGGTGCAACCAGAATCAGAAAATTGCCTCTGTTAGTAAGCTTATAGAAACTCAAAAATAATAATGGAATTATATTGTAATTTGACTCCTTGGAATTTGTGTAAGTACCATATGGCCCAAGACAATATTATAGTATCCTAACTTTAAAAAAACACTTGGAACCACAATGCGAGTAAAATATTATAGCAGAACACTTTGTGGTAGACGCTGAAAATGTTGTTGATTGATGGATAGAATTAACTTCTCCCCCACCCCAACACACACCTGTGAAGCCAATGATACTATGAAGATACAAAGAAATCAACTACTTTATATTTACTAGAGAGTGAGGGGAGGGAAAGAAGAGAGTAGGAATAAGTGAACTGGGCTTATAGTCTTGAAGAGTTGACTAAAAGATAGTATTAGAGTTGTCTAAAAGATAGTATTTTCTCCTTGACTCTGTTTTTGATGAATTTTACAGTTATGATTGAAAAAGAACAAAATGAACTTCCTTTAAAATGAAATTAAAATGTGAAACTGGTGACTTATTTTTGTCGTAGAACTTGTTAACATCATGTTAAGGGTGCTTTAGTATCACAGTCTGTGATACATCAGAAAGGGCATTAGAGCCATCTCTATGAGCCAGGAGTCCTAGGCTTTAGTGTCCCGTGTCTGTCATTTTCTAGCTGAGTCTATGTAATGCTCAGATCCTTTGTTTCCTCAGCTATCAAATGATGAGAATGTAGTAGACCCCAAACTATGTTCTGGGGACCCAGACCACTGTTTTAGGAGACGATTGTAGGAATGTGGATATAAGTGTGTAATTGGTCTAAGTTTAGGAAAATCTGTTTGCTACACACACACATACACACACACACACACACACACCTCTTAGAGAGTCATATGTAGGATTATAGAAGTAAAAAGAGATGATCTTAATGCTGGAATAGTGCATGTAAACTGGGGTTGTCTATGGCAAACTAGGATGTGTAGTCACCATGCTCATTTGTGAATACTAGCCTGTTAGAGGCTTTAAGAAAATTCTGGTATAAACCTGTTTTTCTCTGCATCTAGTAGAGAGCCTGGCCTGTAATTGATGTTCCTTAAATATTTATTGAATTAACCCAGAATTTTCTAAACTAAATTTAGCATGTAACACTATTTGGTATTCTGGTCACCATCCCCCATTCCCCTAGCTCCTCACACTACCTGCCAGTATCATCCTCAGGTACATGTGGATACCTAGGTTGTGGAAATGCTGGACTACACAATTGCTGAGTTACTCTCTGGCTGTAGATTATATGATGAGGTATTTTACAATCAGCTTTTGAGGGTCAACATTGAATAATGCTTTTTTTGAAAAAATTATATTCTCAATGATTTTCTTTGGGAAAGTGAAAATTCTTTTGTTTAAGAGTTGCTGTTTGGTGAAAAGAACAAACATGACTTTCAAAGAAAATGTTTTACTATCACCAAAATCTCCTGAGTGAATAAGTACGACAGAAATTACTTATTGCACCTGTATCTGCCATTGGCTGTGACAAAGGCTGCAAAAAGTAGGGCTGAAAGGGAAACTTTAGAAACTAATATTCTGAAAGATATTTTCCTATGGATTAAGTTTAGTGTCTTTCTGAAAGTTGGGGGCAAGTTTCCAGATACTAGTAACATCTTTGCTAAGTGTCTGATTATCTTCTGTTCCCTAGGAGGAAAGAGTGGTCCATGTTGCTCTAACTATTACTATGAGTGCTTATGCTGTATTATTTTTAAAGAGTAAAACCTTTAAGTGCTAATAGTTGTCTTTTCTCATTCACAGGAGCAGAAAGGTGCAGTTGTTTATTCTCTTAGCCTTTTTTTTTCTGTATTTCCCACAAATCTAGAAATAATTATTGGAGTTAATATGAAAGATAAATAGGCTTTTCTTTTACTTTTAATTTTTTTCTTTAAATTATAAAAAACCTGGGGATTTAGGAAAATGTCAAAATCAAAAAATAAATAAAGATGAATCATTGGAATGAGACTCTTCCTTGGTTCTACTGGCTAGTTATATAACCTTATGTAAGTCATTTATGCTTCTTGGAGCTCAGTTTTCTCACCAATAAGATGATAAAAGGGTTAATTTAGAATGATCCTTTGACATTTCATAATTGTACAATTAATATGTATGATCAGGAAGTTCTAGGCAGGCAGAGTTGTTTTCTGACTTCCAAAGATTAAGCCCCTGATTAAAAATCTGCAACAAGTAGAGAATTTTCATTATTGTGTTCATTTACTAGTAATCGCTTTATTGAGATATAATTCACTCTGAAAAGTATGCAATTAAGTGGTTTTACTATATTCTCAGAGTTATGCAACAATAACCTCTCACTAATTATAGAATATTTTATAACTCCCAAAAGAAATCCTATAACCATTAGTGATCACTTCCCACTACCTCCTCCCCAGAACTCCTGGAAACCACTATATGCTTTTTGTCTCCATGCCTCTTCTGGATATTTCATATAAATGGAGTCATATAACATGTGACCTATTGTGTCTGGCTTCTTTCACTTAGCAAAATATTTTGAGAGTTCATGCATGTTGTAACATGTATGAATACTTCATTGCTTTTTATTACTAAAATAATGCATCATATGAATATACCACATTTTGTTTATCCATTCAATTGATAAGATATTTTGGTTGTTTCTACTTTTTAGGTATTCTGAAATGCTGCTCTGAACACTTGTATACAAGTTTTTTGTGTGGACATATGATTTTATTTCCCCTGAGTACACATCTAGGAGTTGACTTGCTGGGTCCTATGGAAACTGTGTTCAACATTTTGAAGAACTTCCAAATTGTTTTTCAAAGTGAACGTACCATTTTACAGTTACTGTGTTGATCTTTATCTTACCTTAGGATCTTAGGCAAGTTATACATTCAAGCCTCATCTATATATTCATCACATATATATTAAGAACTATGGTAGAAATAGAGGGTATATAATTTTAAAATGTATCTTTAAAAGTGTGAAAACAAAAACAGTGTATTTAAACATTTGCAGTGGTTTGGTGACTTCTGTGGTATGAAAATGCAAGAATGGGGATAAAGGCATTCTAGCTTGATGAAACAGAACATTCAGAGGCATGAAAATGGGAGGGAGCATGATTGTTCAGGAAACTCCTCCAAGTGCTTTAGCTAGAAGTGGTGTGCAAGGTTGCAAATACTGTGGTAGAATATGACTAATGCAGTAAGAGAACTACAAAGAAGTCTAGAGCAACATTAGAAGAGGTGACCATTGAGCTGAATGTTGAAAGATTGAGGGACTTTTGAGAATAGGAAAACAAGGTGGAATAAAGTAAATATCGATCAGATTTTACAGGGATGGGGGTGGAGTTTAAAATATCCAGAGTCAGTTAAGAATAAATATCTAGAACTTGGGAGAACTCAAGAATACACATTTTGAAGTCAGATAAAATAATGAAGTCAGATAAAATAAATGAAACTCTACTTTTGTTTTGTAGTACTTTATATGTGACCATAATAGGCACCCTGAGAGTGCTGAACCTCAAGTAATTGAATGTTTTGCTAATTAAGGAGGCTCTGGTGGTAGTGAGATAGTTTGAAGGCAGCCCTTTTAAAAATAAGATAGACAACCAGGCGCAGTGGCTCACGCCTGTAATCCCAGCACTTTGGGTAGCGAGGTGGACAGATCACCTGAGGTCAGGTATTTGAGACCAGCCTGGCCAACATGGTGAAACCCTGTCTCTACTAAAAATACAAAAATCAGCCAGGCGTAGTGGCATGCGCCTGTAGTCCCAGCTACTCAGGAGGATGAGGTAGGAAAATCACTTAAATTTGGGAGGTGGAGGCTGCAGTGAGCCAAGATTGTGCCACTGCACTCCAGCCTGGGCGACAGAGCTCAAAATAATAATAATTAAGAAAGAAATCCTCCTCCTCCTAACTAGCTACAGTTTCAATGTACAAAATGAAGAGGTAAGAGAGAAAATCCAACATTTTGTTAATGTGTTTATTCATCACTGAATGATATACTTTGAGTTTATATGATGTTTCCTCAGATAATCAGTACTTGTGACTGTTCACCTATTCACAAAATATTCCAGGCAATCTGCAAGACATTGAATGATAACCAGAGATAAACAAAAACACAGTTCCCAATCAGAGTGTGTGTATATGGGGGTTGGGGAGAGACTGGCATTTACTTGAGGGATAATAATTGAAATTAGTTGATATTCTTTCTAGCTGTCTTGGATAACATAAGCCTTAGAAAATCCACTCACTAAGGTTTGTGAAGTAAGAAGAAAATAAGCTAACACTGAACAGATATCAGCTGATATACTGTTCTCTAAAAGTTAATAAAGTTACTTAACATTAACATTAACTTAACATTACTTAACAGTAACTTAACATTACTCTCATTACCAAATTACTTCTGCTTTTGAGGGGAAAAACATATAAGACATTCAAGAAGGGAGTGTTATCAATAAGATGGTAGAGTAGGAGACCCTGGCCCTCAACCCCACAAACAGCAATTTGATAGACATCCAGGAATGGAAATAGCTGTGGGAGGGCTTTGGAGTCCAGATAAGAAGCTGCGGCAGCATAGTAGAGCAAAAAAGCAAAGCAAAACCAAACCAAAACAACAAAAACAAGAATAACCACACAGAATGGGTATGAAGAAGTCTCATTTTATCTTTCTCATACCATCCGTCAGGCTGGCACAGCTCATTACCAAGTGTTACCCTCACAGGCGAAAATGAGAGCAGGGTGAGTGTCCAGCTTCTTCACACTTTGTGAGTACTGCCCAAAAGATCCACATTGGTTTTATCCCACTCAGATTCCTGGGAAGACTGGCATAGCTGCTAGCAGGCTAACTGGAAGCAGCTAGGAATAAAGAAGAAGGACAGAGGGCATTGTGTCAGCCATGTGGCAGGGGATACCACGGTTTACCTGGTGTTCAGATGACCCCAGCACCCTTCTCCACTGAAGACCTCCAGTTGGCTCGGAATTCCCATGGCTTTCTCCTTCATGGACCCCAGATGACTAGGCTATTTTTACCTCCAGTGGAGCTGCCCCAGCCAGCGCCTCTGTGGGCACCCAAACCCTGGGAACCAGTGCAGTCACTGCATTCATGACTGCAGTTGGCACCCACCCACTAGCCCCAGTTTTAACCACCACATTCATCTGTGACCAACTCTCTTGGGCATCTGCATGCACACAACTGGCCCTGGCTGTTAACCACAGTGCATGCAAGCACTGCTTATTTGCACCACTCTGTGCATGCCCTTACCCAGCTCTCACGACCACACATATGCCTGCTATTGGCTTTGGCTGTTGCAGCCACATATGCACAGGTGGTTTGCACTGCTTGCTGCACATATGCCTGCCCATGGCCACCTCTTGCCACCACATATACACCTGTTGCTGGTCTTGGTTGTCAGTGCACACAGGCATACATGCCAGCAACTCTCCTATTGTGTGCACCCCCAGCTCTCCTCAGTCTTCACTGCCAACTTTGGCATTATCTATGCAGGTGCACTTGCTGCTATACCCACTAGCACCACTAAGGACCCCAGCAGCCCTCATGGGCACCACAAAACCCCCACAACATTCACAGCTGAGGACTACATAGTTGCCAAGTGTTGTGGATGCTGGCTACTTCAGCTCCTGTGTCACCGCTCCTGTCCCTCCTGGACACAGAGCTGTGATAGGTTACTGCAATTGGCACTTCACATGCCACTAGACNTGTTGCTTGTCTTGTTTGTCAGTGCACACAGGCATACATGCCAGCAACTCTCCTATTGTGTGCACCCCAGCTCTCCTCAGTCTTCACTGCCAACTTTGGCATTATCTATGCAGGTGCACTTGCTGCTATACCCACTAGCACCACTAAGGACCCCAGCAGCCCTCATGGGCACCACAAAACCCCACAACATTCACAGCTGAGGACTACATAGTTGCCAAGTGTTGTGGATGCTGGCTACTTCAGCTCCTGTGTCACCGCTCCTGTCCCTCCTGGACACAGAGCTGTGATAGGTTACTGCAATTGGCACTTCACATGCCACTAGACTCAGTGTCACAGCATATTTCTGCTCCCCCTCTCAGTGAAGAACTTTTCTTACCAAAGATGGTCTGGAAGAGGTAAGTGCTGCTTCAAATGCACTGACACCAATGCAAAGATAAAAGAAGTATGAAAATTCAGAAAACTATGACACCACCGAAGGAACACAAACTTACAGTAACTGACCCCAAAGAAATGGGCATTCATGAGTTATCTGCTAAATAATTTAAAATAGTTGTCCTTTAGAAGTTTGGTGAGCTACAAGACAACACAGTTAAACAATAAAACAAAATTAGGAAAACGGGGACAAAAGGACAACTTCAGCAAAGAGATTTGAAAAAACCGTAAACACAAAAAAAAGAAGCAACAGGGGAAAATGATGACTAGGAGGCAGAACTAACTTGGAGCTTCCACTTTGATGGATAGAGCAGTGTGTGGGGAGCCACAGCATGAACTCTTGCTCTTAGAACTACTGCAGGAACATACCAGGAAAGCCTAGAGAATCCACAGACCCTTTGAAGGAAGTGGACTGCCACTGCAGGCTCCCTGGGACAGCCAAGGAACTGTGAGTCTGCTTGCTTTCTCAGCTGGGAAGCTTGTAGCCTGAGGCAAGTTCTCAGCCCTGCTCACTGGCTGCCTGGAAATAAACTATTGGGTGAGGGGGGCAGGTGGGCACAGTGGGAATGAGACTGGCCTTTTGGTCTGTGAGCTGTGTGGGAGCTGGTTGAGGCCTGTGGCTGCCGACTTTCCCCCACTTCCCTGGTGACCTGTGTGATGTAGCAGAGATAGCCATATCCCCCCTGGGAACATAACTGGCCTGGGAACCACACCTCCATCCCCCACAACAGCTGCAGCAAGCCCAGCCCAAGGAGAGTCTGAGCTCAGACACGCCTAACCCTGCCCACACCTGATGATCTTTCTCTACCCGCCCTGGTAGCCAAAGGCAGGGGACATAATCTCCTGGGAGCTCTATGGCCTTGCCTACCACATGATCCTCCCCATACAACCACAGCTGATATGCTTTTGAAAGTGCCACCTCCTGGCTGGAGGCCAACACAAAACCAGTGAACTTAACAAAAATACAACCAAAGACCCTCATGGGGTCTACTTCATTCCCCTGCTGCCTCCATTGGAGTAGCTGCTGGTATCCATGACTGAGAGACCTGAAGATGGATCACATCACAGGACTCTTTGCAGACACTCAACAGTACCAGCCTGGAGCCTGGTAGCTCTGCTGGGTGGTTAGATCCAGAAGAGAAGTAACAATCACTATAGTTAGGTTCTCAGGAAGCACCATCCATAGGCGAAAGGGGAGAGCATCACAAAAAAGGAGCACCCCTGTGGGACAGAAGAATCTGAACAGCAGCCCTTGAGTCCCAGATCTTCCCTCTGACATAGACTACCCAAATGAGAAGGAACCAGAAAAACAATTCTGGAAATATGACAAAACAAGTTTCTTTAACGCCCCCAAAAGATCACACTAGCTCACCATGGATGGTTCCAAACCAAGACAAAATCTCTAAATTGCCAGAAAAAGAATTCAGGGCCAGGCACGGTGACTCATGCCTGTAATCCCAGCACTTTGGGAGGCTGAGGTGGGCAGATCACGAAGTCAGGAGATCGAGAGCATCCTGGCTAACACAGTGAAACCCTGTCTCTATTAAAAATAAAAATAAAAAAAAAAAATTAGCT
>NW_016804367.1:1099397-1136245 GCF_001698545.2 Rhinopithecus bieti
GAGCATCCTGGCTAACACAGTGAAACCCTGTCTCTATTAAAATAAAATAAAAAAAAAAATTAGCTGAGAGTGGTGGTGGCCGCCTGTAGTCCCAGCTACTAGGGAGGCTGAGGCAGGAGAATGGCGTGAACCCAGGAGGCAGAGCTTGCAGTGAGCCAAGATCATGCCACCGCACTCCAGCCTGGGCAACAGAGCGAGACTCTGTCTAAAAAAAAAAAAAAAAAAAAAAAATTTTAAAAGACAACTGTTAAGGCAGTCAAGACAAGAGAAATGGGAAGTCCAACTTACAGAAAAAAAAATCTGATATAAGATACAAATGGAAAAATCTCTAATGAAATAGATAGCATAAACTAAAAACAGTCACAATTTCTGGAAATCAAGGACACACTTAGAGAAATGCAAAATGCACTGGAAAGTCTTAGCAATAGAATCTAAGAAATAGAAGAAAGAACTTTAGAGCTTGTAGACAAGACTTTCAAAATATCCCAATCTGACAAATACAAAGAAAAAAGATTTTTAAAAAAATGAACAAAGCCTCCAAGAAGTTTGGGATTATGTTAAATGATCAAACCTAAGAATATTTGGTTTTCCTGAGGAAGAAGATATATCTAAATGTTTGGAAAACATGTTTGAGGGAAAAATTGAGGAAAACTCCCCCAGCTTTGTTAGAGATCTAGGAATTCAAATACACGAAGCTCAAAGAACACCTGGCAAATGAATTACAGAAAGATCATTGCCTAGGCATATACTCATCAGGTTATCTAAAGGCAAAACTAAGCTGTGAGCTGTGAGGCAAATGCATCAGGTAACCTATAAAGTAAATCTATCGGATTAATAGCAGATTTCTTGGGAGAAACCCTACAAGCTAGAAGGGATTGGGGTCCTCTCTTTAACCTCCTGAAACAAAACAATTATCAGCCAAGAATTTTGTATCCAGTGAAACTAAGCTTCATAAAGGAAGGAAAAATAGTCATTTTCATACAAGAAAATGCTGAGAGAATTTGCCACTACCAAGTCAGGACTACAAGAACTGATAAAAGGAGCTCTAAATCTTGAAAGAAATCCTTGCAATGCACCAAAATAGAATATCCTTAAAGCATAAATCTCACAGGATCTATAAAACAATAACACAATTAAAAACAACAACATAATATTCAGGCAAGAAATAGCATGATGACTAGAATAACACCTCACTTCTCAATACTAACATTAAATGTAAATAGCCTAAATGCTCCACTGAAAAGATACAGAATGGTAGAATGGATAAGAACTCACCAACCAGTATATGTTGTCCTCAAGAGACTCACATAAATTTAAGGTAAAGGGGTGGAAAAACATATTTCATGCAAATGGACACCAAAAGTGAGCAGGAGTAGCTACTCTTATATCAGACAAACTTTAAAGCAACAGTAAAGGCAAAGAAGGACAAAGCAAGCAAAAACATAAAGTGGGGAAAGGACACCCTATTCAACAAATGATGCTGGGATACTTTGCAAGCCACATGTAGAAGAATGAAACTTGATCCTCATCTCTTACCTTATAGAAAAATAAACTCAAGATTGATCAAAGACTTAAATCTAAGACCTGAAACCATAAAAATTCTAGAAGATAGCATTGGAAAACCACTTCTAGACATTGGCTTAGTCAAAGACTTCATGACCAAGAACCCAAAAACAAATGCAACAAAACAAAGATAAATAGATGGGACTTAATCAAACTAAAAAGCTTCTGCACAGCAAAAGAAATACTCAGCAGAGTAAACAGACAACCCACAGAGTGGGAGAAAATTTTCACAATCTGTACATCCAACAAAGGACTAATATCCAGAATTTATAAGGAACTCAATCAAATCAGCAAGAACAAAACAATCCCATCAAAAAGTGGGCTAGGGACATGCGTAGACAATTCTCAAAAGAAAATATACAAACAGCCAACAAACATGAAAAAATGCTCAACATCACTAATTTTCAGGGAAATGCAAATGAAAACCACAATGCAATACCACATCATTCCTGCAAGAATGACCATAATAATAATAAAAAAAAATATGTTGACATGGATGTGGTGAAAAGGGAACACTTTAACACTGTTGGTGGGAATGTAAACTAGTACAACCACTATGGAAAACAGTGTGGAGATTTCTTAAAGAATTAAAAATAGATCTGCCATTTGATCCAGCAATCCCACTTATAGGTATCTACCCAGAGGAAAAGAAGTAATAATATGAAAAGGTACCTGCACACACGTGTTTAAAGCAGCACAATTTGCAATTGCAGTAATATAGAACCAGCCCAAATGCCCTTAATCAACAAGTGGATAAAGAAAATATGGTATGTGTATATGGAATACTACACAGTCATAAGAAAGATACAATGGACTGGGATTCAGGGGAAATATTGGGGTCAGGGGATGAGGGATAAAAGACTATACATTGGGTACAGTGTACACTGCTTGGATGACAGGTACCCCAGAATCTCAGAAATCACCACTAAAGAACTTATTCATGTAACCAAATACCACCCATTTCCCCAAAAACCTATTGAAATAAAAAAGAAACAATTTCCGGAGCTGAAGAATTTAACAATTGAGCTGAAAACATTAGAAAGTTTCAACACTGTAATCCCAGCACTTTGGGAGGCCGAGACGGGCGGATCGCGAGGACAGGAGATCGAGACCAACCTAGCTAACACGGCGAAACCCCGTCTCTACTAAAAAATACAAAAAACTAGCCGGGCGAGTTGGCGGGCGCCTGTAGTCCCAGCTACTCGGGAGGCTGAGGCAGGAGAATGGCGTAAACCCGGGAGGCGGAGCTTGCAGTGAGCTGAGATCCGGCCACTGCACTCCAGCCTGGACGACAGAGCGAGACTCCGTCTCAAAAAAAAAAAAAAAAAAAAAAAAAAAAAACTCTGACTTCAAGAACACAAAGTTGGCCAGGCACAATGGCTCACGTCTGTAATCCCAGCACATTGGGAGGCCAAGGCAGGAGGATTGCTTGAGCTCAGGAGTTTGAGACGAGCCTGGGCAACATTGTGAAGCCCGCTCTCCCAAAAAGTACAAACATTTTTCAGGCGTGGTGGCGTGCACCTGTGGTCCCAGCTACTTGGGTGGCTGAGGTGGGAGGATAGCTTGAGCCCTGAAGGTTGAGGCTACAGTGAGCATGATTGCACCACTGCATTCCAGCCTGGGTTACAGAGCAATACTGTGTTTCAAAAAAAAAAACTACATGTGGGCGGGTGTAAAAGTGTGAACATTTTGTATGCAATTGAGCTTAAATTGTTACTAAAATAAATGTTTATAACACAAAAATTTATTCAAGCCTCATGGAAACCTCAGAGGAAAAGAACCTAAAGTAGATAAGCAAAAGATAAAGAAAAAATAACCAAACTAAATCACTACAAAAAAGAAGTAACAGAAGACAGGAAGAAACAAACAAAAGAACCACAACACAGACAAAAAACAGCAAAACAGACCAAAAAAATGAGGGAAGTTTATAGCGTTAAATGCCTACACTAAAGAAGAAATATTTCAAATAAACAACCTAACTATTACAACTCAAGGAATAGAAAAAGAACAAATTAAACACAAATTTAGCAGAAGGAAATAGTAGAGATTAGAGCAGAAATAAACAAAATAGAGGATAGAAAAACAATACAAAATATTCAGCAAAACAAAGAATCGGTTTTTTGAAAAGATAAATCAGCAGACTAAGAAAAGAATACTCAAAATTAAGTCAGAAATTAGAGGAGACATTACAACAGATAACACATAAATTAAAAGGCTTATAAGGTACTATTATGAATAATTAAGCATCAGTAAATTAGATAACCTATTATAAATGGATAAATTCCTGAAAACGTACAACATAACAAAACTGAATCAAGAAGAAAGAGCCTAAACAGACCAATAACAAATAAGGAGATAGAATCACTAATTAGAAACCTTCCAACAAGGCCCAGTACTAAATGGGTTCATGGGTAAATTATACCAAACATTTAAAGGAGAACTAATACTAATGCTTCTTAAACTTTCAATAATTAGAAAAGGGAAAACACTCCCAATTTCACTTTATGAGGCTAACATCATTGTGACCCAATTCCAAAGACACTTCAAGAAAAGAAAACAGCCAGTATCTCTGATTAACATAGATATGGAAGTCCTCAATCAAATAGTGGCAAACTGAATTCAATGGCATATTACAAGGATCATACACCACAACCAACTGATATTTATCCCTGGGATGCAAGGATGGTTTAGCATACAAAAATAAATCAATGTGATATACATTAACAGAATGAGAGACAAAAAACATACGATCATCTCAATATATGCAGAAAAAGCGCTTGACAAAATTCAACAATCTTTTATGATAAAAACTTTAAACAAAGTAGATATACAAGAAACTTATTTCAACACAATAAAGGCTATATATAAAAAACCCACCACTAACATTGTAATCAACTGGATAAAGCTTAAAACTTTTCCTCTAAGATTAGGAACAAGGTAAAGATGGTCACTCCCTCCACTGCTATTCAGCATTCTACTGGAAGTTCCAGTGTGTTTGTTTTTGCATTGCTATAAAGAAATACCTGAGACTGGGTAATTTATAAAGAGAAGTTTAATTGGCCCATGGTTCTGCAAGCTGTACAAGCATGGCTTCAGCATCTTCTTCTAGTGAGAGCCTCAGGAAGCTCATAATCATGGCAGAAGGCGAAGGGAGAGCCGGCAGTGCCACATGGCATGAAAGGGAGCAAGAGAGAGAGAGAAGGGGGAGGCCCCAGACTCTTTTAAACAGCCAGATCTCAAGTGAACTACCTGAGCAAGAACTCACTTATCACCAGGGGGATGGTGCTAAATCATACATGAAGGATATGCCCCATGATCCAATTACTTCTTACCAAGCCCCACCTCCAACATTGGGAATCACATTTCAACGTGAGGCTTGGAGGGGACAAACATGAAAACCTAATATAGTCTGGATGTGTGTCGTCACACAAATCTTATATTGAAATGTAACCCCCAGTGTTGGAAGTGGGGCCTGGTGGGAGGTGATTTGATCATGGAGGCTGATTTCTCATGAATGGTTTAGCACCATCCCTCATGGTACTGTCTCTGTGATAGTGAGTTCTCATGAGATCCGGTCATTTAAACGTGTGCAGCACCTCCCCGCCCATGCTTTTGACATGTGACATGCCTGCTCCCCCTTTGATTCTGGCATGATTGGAAGCTTCCTGAGCCCTCCCCAGAAGCAGATGCCACTATCCTTCCCTTACAGCCTGCAAAACAGTGAGCCAATTAAATCTTTTTTTTTTTTTTTTTTTGAGACAGAGTCTCACTCTGTCACCCAGGCAGGAGTGCAGTGGCATGATCTTGACTCACTGCAATTTCCACCTCCTGGGCTCAAGTGATTCTCCTGCTTCAGTCTCCCAAGTAGCTGGGGCTACAGGTGCCCACCACTGCACCCAGCTAATCTTTTTTGTACTTTAATAGAGACAGGGCTTCGCCATGTTGGCCAGGCTGGTCTGGAACTCCTGGCTTCAAGTGATCTGCCTGCCTTGGCTTCCCCAAAGTGCTGGGATTACAGGCGTGAGCCACTGTGCCTGGCCAAACCCTCATTTTTTAAACAAATTACCCAGTCTCAGGTATTACTTTATACCAATGTAAGAAGTGACTAATACAAAACCATATCACCTAGCCAGAATAATCAGGCAAAATTTTAAAAAGGCATCTAAAATTGGAAGGACAATATAAAATTATCTCTATTTACATTTCACATGATCATATATATAGAAAGCCCTTAAAGACTCTACAAAAAAGCTGATAGAACTAATAAATTCAACAAAGTTGCAGGATACAAAATCAACACATAAAAAAATCAGCATTACTTCTATACCCTAACAACTATCTGAAAGGGAAATATAAAAAGCAATCCCATTTACATTAGCAACAAAAAGAGTAAAATACTCAGGGATTAACCAAAGAGATGAAAGACTTTAACACTGAGAATTATAAAACATTGATGAAAGAAATTTAAAAAGACACAAATAGAAAGACATCCTATATTTATGGATTAAAAGAATATTTTAAAAATGTCTGTACTACCCAAAGCAATCTCCATATTTAATGCAGTTCTTATCAAAATCCCAATGGCAATTTTTTTTTTTTTTTACAGAAAAGAAAATCAATCCTAAAATTCATACGAAACTTAAAAAGTCCCCAAATAGCCAAAGCAAGGAAAAGGAAGCTGGAGGCATCACATGTCCTGATTTCAGATTTTATTACAAAGCTATAATAAAACAGTATAATACTGGCATAAAAGCAGACACATGGACCAATGGAACAGAATAGGGAGCCCCGAAATAAACTCATGCATATATGGTCAACTAATGTTCAACAACGGTGTCAAGAATACAAAATGTGGAGAGGGTAGTCTCCTCAAAAATGATGTTGGGGGTTGGCTGGCAAGATGGCTGAATAGAAACAGCACCAGTCTGTAGCTCCCTGCAAGAATAATGTAGAAGGCAGGTCATTTCTGCATTTCCAATTGAGGCACCTGGCTCATCCTATTGGGACTGGTTAGATAGTGGGTGCAGCCTGCCCAAGGAAAGCTGAAGCAGGGTGGGGCATCAGCTCACCCAGGAAGTGCAAGTGGTCAGGAACTCCCTCCCATAGACTAGGGAAGCTGTGAGGGACTGTGTCATGAGGAAGGGTGCATTCGGCCCAGATACTATTCTTTTACCATGATCTTCGCAACCCGCATACCACAAGAGTCCCTTGGGTGCCTATGCCACCAGGGCCCTGGGTTTCACACTCAAAACTGAGCAGCCATTTGGGCAGACACTGAACTAGCTGCAGGAGGTCTTTTTTCTTTTTTTTTTTTTCATACCCCAGTGGCACCTGGAATGTCAGCAAGACACAACCATTCACTCCCAGGGAGACACAACCTGGCTCCCCTGAAGCCAGGGAGCCCAGTGGTCTAGCTCAGCAGATCCCACCCCCACGTAGCCCAGCAAGCTGAGATCCACTGGCTTGAAATTCTCACAGCTAGCACAGCAGTCAAGTCAACCTGGGACGCTAGAGCTTAGTGGTGGGAGGGGCATCTGCTATTACTGCGCTTGAATAGGCAGTTTTCCCCTCACAATGTAAACAAAGCTGCCTGGAAGTTCGAACTGGGAGGAGCCCACCGCAGCTAGGCAAAGCTGCTGTAGCCAGAGTGCCTCTCCAGATTCCTCCTCACTGGGCAGGGCATCTCTGAAAGAAAGGCAGCAGCCACAAACAGGGGCTTATAGATAAAATTCCCATCTCCCTGGGACAGAGCACCTGGGGGAAGGGGCGGCTGTGGGCACAGCTTCAGCAGACTTAAACATTCCTGCCTGCTGGCTCTGAAGAGAGCAGCAGATCTCCCAGCACAGCACTTGAGCTCTGCTAAGGGTCAGACTGCCTCCTCGAGTGGGTCCCTGACCCCTGTGTCTCCTGACTGGAGACACCTGCTAGCAGGGATCAACAGACACCTCATACAGGAGAGCTCCGGCTGGCATCTGGTGGATGCCCCTCTGAGACAAAGATTCCAGAGGAAAGAACAGGCAGCAGTCTTTGCTGTTCTGCAGCCTCTGCTGGTGATAACCAGGCAAACAGGGTCTGGAGTGGACCTCTAGCAAACTCCAGCACTGACAGCAGAGGGGTCTGACTGTCAGAAGGAAAAACTAACAAACAGAAAGGAATAGCGTCAACATCAACAAAAAGGATGTCCACACAGAAACCCCATCCAAAAGTCACTAGCATCAAAGACTAAAGGTAGATAAATCCACAAAGGTGAGGAAAATACAGGTCAAATAGGCTCAAAATTCCAAAATCCAGAATGCCTCTTATCCTCCAAATGATCACAACTCCTCCCCAGCAAAGGAACAAAACTGGAAGGAGAATGAGTTTGATGAATTAACAGAAGTAGGCTTCAGAGGGTGGGTAATAACAAACTCCTTCAAGTTAAAGGAGCATGTTCTAACCCAATGCAAGGAAGCCAAGAACCTTGAAAAAAGGTTAGAGAAACTGCTAACTAGAATAACCAGTTTAAAGAAGAACATAAATGACCTGATGGAGCTGAAAAACACAGCATGAGAACGTCCTGAAGCATACACAAATATCAATAGCCACATTGATCAAGTGGAAGAAAGGATATCAGAGATTGAAGATCAACTTAATGAAGTAAAGTGTGAAGATAAGATTAGAGAAAAAAGAATGAAAAGGAATGAACAAAGCTGCCAAGAAATATGAGATTATGTGAAAAGACCAAATCTACATTTGATTGGTGTACCTGAAAGTGACAGGGCGAATGGAACCAAGTTGGAAAACACTCTTCAGGATATTATCCAGGAGAACTTCCCCAACCTAGCAGGACAGGCCAACATTCAAATATAGGAAATACAGAGAACACCACAAAGATAATCCTCGAGAAGAGCAACCCCTAGACACATAATTGTCAGATTCACCACGGTTGAAATGAAAGAAAAAATGTTAAGGGCAGTCAAAGAGAAAGGTCAGGTTATCCACAAAGGGAAGCCCATCAGAATAATAGCAGATTTCTCTGCAGAAACCCTAAATGCCAAAAGAAAGTGGAGACCAATATTCAGTATTCTTAAAGAAAATAATTTATTTCCTTCCTTCCTTCCTTCCTTCCTTCCTTCCTTCCTTCCTTCCTTCCTTCCTTCCGACCTGGAGTCTCTCTCTGTTGGCAGGCTGGAGTGCACCAGCGTGATCTTGGCTCACTGCGACGTCCGACTCCCTGGTTCAAGCCATTCTCCCTCAGCCTCCCGAGTACTGGGATTACAAGCACTTGCCACCATGTCCAGCTAATTTTTATATTTTTAGTAGACACGAGGGTTCACCATGTTGGCCAAGATGGTCTCAATCTCCTGACCTTGTGATCTGACTGCTTTGGCCTCCCAAAGTGGTGGGATTACAGGCGTGAGCCACAGCACCCAGCCAGGAAAAGAATTTTCAATTCAGAATTTCATATCCAGCCAAACTAAGTTTCAAAAGTAAAGGAGAAACCCCGTCTGTACTAAAAAATACAAAATATTAGCTGGGCATTGTGGTAGGCGCCTGTAGTCCCAGCTACTCTGGAGGCTGAGGCAGGAAAATGATGTGAATCTGGGAGGCAGAGCTTGCAGTGAGCCGAGATCGCACCACTGCATTCCAGCCTGGGCGACAGATCGAGACTTGGTCTCAAATAAAATAAATTAAATTTAAATTTAAAAAGTGAAGGAGAAATAAAATCATTTACAGACAACAAATACTGAGAGATTTTGTCACCACCAGGCCTGCCTTACAAGAGCTCCCAAAGGAAGCCCTAAATATGGAAAGGAAAAACCAGTACCAGACACTGCAAAAGCATACCAAATTGTATAGACCATCCACATTATGAAGAAACTGCATTAACTAACAGGCAAAATAACTATCTAGCATCATAATGACAAGATCAAATTCACACATAACAATATTAACCTTAAATATAAATGGCTAAATGCCACAATTAAAAGACACAGACTGGCAAATTGGATAAAGAGTCAAGACCCATCTCATGTGCAAAGACACACATAGGCTCAAAATAAAGGAATGGAGGAAGATTTACCAAACAAATGGAAAGCAAAAAAAAAAAAAAAAAAAAAAAAAGTAGGGTTTGCAATCCTAGTCTCTGATAAAACAGACTTTAAACCAACAGAGATCAAAAAAGACAAAGAAGGGCATTGCATAATGGTAAAGGGATCAGTGCAACAGGAAGAATTAACTATCTTAAATATATATGTGCCCAATACAGGAGCACCGAGATTCATAAAGCAAGTCCTCAGAGACCTACAAAGAGAATTAGATTCCCATGCAATAATAGTGGAAGACTTTAACACCCCACTGTCAATATTAGTCAGATCGATGAGACACAAAACTAACAAGGATATTCAGGACTTGAATTCAGCTCTGAACCAAGCAGACCTAATATACATCTACACAATTTTCCACCCAAACCAACATAATATACGTTCTTCTCAGCACCACATCACACTTATTCTAAAATTGACCACATAATTGGAAGTAAAACACTCCTCAGCAAATGCAAAATAATGGAAATAATAAGAAACATTCTCTCAGACCACAGTGCAATCAAATTAGAACTCAGGATTAAGAAACTCACTCAAAACTGCACAACTACATGGAAACTGAAAAACCTACTCCTGAATAGTTACTGGGTAAGTAAGGAAATAAAGGCAGAAATAATAAGTTCTTTAAAACCAATAAGAGGAAAGACACAACATACCAGAATCTCTGGGACACAGCTAAAGCAGTGTTTACAGGGAAATGTATAGCACTAAATGTCCACAGGATAAAGCGGGAAAGATCTAAAACTGACACCCTAACATCACAATTAAAAGAACTAGAGAAGCAAGAGCAAACAAATTCAAAAGCTAGCAGAAGACAAGAAATAAGATCAGAGCAGAACTGAATGAGAGAGAGACATGAAAAACCCTTCAAAAAATCAATGAATCCAGGAACTGGATTATTGAAAAGATCAGCAAAATAGACAGAAGGCTGACCAGACTAATAAAGAAGAAAAGAGAGAAGAATCAAAAAGACACAATAAAAAATGATAAAGTGGATCTCACAGAAATACAAACTACCATCAGAGAATACTATGAGCACCTCTATGCAAATCAACTAGAAAATCTAGAAGAAATTCATAAATTTCTGAACACATACCACCTCCCAAGACTAAACCAGAAAGAAGTCAAATCCCTGAAGAGACCAATAACAAGTTCTGAAATTGAGGCAGCAATTCATAGCCTACCAACCAAAACAAAAACCTGGGACCAGACTGATTCACAGCCGAATTCTACCAGAGGTACAAAGAGGAGCTGGTACCATTCCCTCTGAAACTATTCCAAACAATAGAAAAAGGGGAAATCCTCCATAACTCATTTTATGAGTCCAGCATCATCCTGATACCAAAACCTGGCAAAGACACACACACAAAAAAGAAAATGTCAGGCCAATATCCAAAATAAACTGGTAAATCGAATCGAGCAGCACATTAAAAAGCTTATCCACCACGATCAAATCGCCTTCATTCCTGGGATGCAAGGCTGGTTCAACATGTGCAAATCAATAAACGTAATCCATCACAGAAACAGAAACAATGACAAAAACCACGATTATCTCAATAGATACAGAAAAGGCCTTCGATAAAATTCAGCACCCCTTCTTACTAAAAACTCTCAATAAACTAGTTATTGACAGAGTGTATCTCAAAATAATAAGAGCTATTTATGACAAACCCACAGTCAATATCACACTGAATGGGCAAAAGCCGGAAGCATTCTCTTTGAAAACCAGCATAAGACAAGGATGCCCTCTCTCACCACTCCTATTCAACATAGTGTTGGAAATTCTGGCCAGGGCAATCAGGCAAGAGAAATAAATAAAGGGTATTCAAATAGGAAGCGAGGAAGTCAAATTGTCTCTGTTTGCAGATGACATGGTTGTATATTTAGAAAACCCCATCGTCTCAGCCTAAAATCTCCTTAAGCTGATAAGCAACTTCACCACAGTCCTGGGATACAAAATCAATGTGCAAAAATCACAAGCATTCCTGTGCACCAGTAACAGACAAACAGAGAGCCAAATCATGAGTGAACTCCCATTCACAATTCCTACAAAGAGAATCAAATACCTAGGAATACGACTTACAAGAAATGTGAAGGACCTCTTTAAGAAGAACTACAAACCACTGCTCAGGGAAATAAGAGAGGACATAAAGACATGGAAAAACATTCTATGCTCATCGATAGGAAGAATCAATATAGTAAAAGTTAGTTTACTGTCCAAAGTAATTTATAGATTCAATGCTATCCCCATCAAGCTACCATTGACTTTCTTCACTGCATTAGAAAAAACTACTTTAAATTTCATATGGAACCAAAAGGAGCCTGGATAGCCAAGAGAATACTAAGCAAAAAGAACAAAGCTGGAGGGATCCTGCTACCTGACTTCAAACTATACTACAAGGCTACAGTGACAAAAACAGCATGGTGCTGGTACCAAAACAGATATATAGACCAATGGAACAGAACAGAGGCCTCAGAAATAATGCCACACATTCTACAACCATCTGATCTTTGACAAACCTGAGAAAAACGAAATGGGGAAAGGATTCCCTATTTAATCAATGGTGTTGGAAAAACTGCTAGCCATATGCAGAAAATTGAAACTGGACCCCTTCCTTACACCTTATACAAAAATTAACTCAAGATGGATTAAAGACTTAAACGTAAGACCTAAAACCATAAAAACCCTAGAAGAAAACCTAGGCAATATCATTCAGGACATAGGCATGGGCAAGGACTTCATGTCTAAAACCCGAAAAGCAATGGCAACAAAAGTCAAAATATACAATGGGATCTAATTAAACTAAAGAACTTCTGCACAGTAAAAGAAACTATCATCAGAGTGAACAGGCAACCTACAGAATGGGAGAAAACTTTTGCAATCTATCCATCTGACAAAGGGCTAATATCCAGAATCTACAAGGAACTTAAACAAAATTACAAGAAAAAAAAAAAAAAACCCATCTCATGATAACACAGATGATTAGAGAAATGCAAATCAAAACCATAATGAGAGACTATCTCATGCCAGTTAGAATAGTGATCATCAAAAAGTGAGGAAACAACAGATGCTGGAGAGGATGTAGAGAAATAGGAATGCTTTTACACTGTTGGTGGGAGTGTAAATTAGTTCAACCATTGTGTAAGACAGTGTACAGATTCCTCAAGGATCTAGAACTAGAAATACCATTTGACCCAGCCATCCCATTACTGGGTATATACCCAAAGGATTATAAATCATGCTGCTAGAAAGACACATGCACACGTATGTTTATTGCGGCACTACTCACAATAGCAAGGACTTGGAACCAACCGACATGTCCATCAATGACAGACTGGATTAAGAAAATGTGGCACATATACACCATGGAATACTATGCAGCCATAAAAAAGGATGAGTTCATATCCTTTGTAGGAACATGGATGCAGCTGGAAACCATCATTCTCAGCAAACTAGTGCAAGAACAGAAAACCAAACACTGCATGTTCTCACTCATAGGTGGGAATTGAACAATGAGATCACTTGGACACAGGAAGGGGAACATCACACACCGGGGCCTGTTGTGGGGGTTGGGGGGGGGCGGTGGTAGCATTAGTAGATATACCTAATGTAAATGACGAGTTAATGGGTGCAGCACATCAACATGGCACATGTATACATATGTAACAAACCTGCAGGTTGTGCACATGTACCCTAGAACATAAAGTATAATAATAAAAAAAAAAGATAAAAAGAAAAGAAATAGGATAATAAACATTGTCCTCCATTCTTCAGATAAGTGTTATGATTAAATAGGAAAATATATATGGACATTCTTTGTCATATATTAGACCTTATCATAATACCTTGCTTTTACGAATGATCTGGAAAAGAGTATTTGTAGTTTGAAAAATATTCCATTTGGCATAATGGTGGTACTGTTGGTTCTACATTTGAACAGACCCTGGATTTCATTCTCTAAATTTTTCACCTCTGTATTCTTTAACTCTTATGAAAACATGCTTTCTACTGGTAAAATTGAAGATATTTTCATAGGATCGTTGTAATTGTTTAAAGAGCTAATGTATTTTGATATGGCTCTTAAATTTACTAGTTACTTAATTTATGTAGGCTGTGTGAGATAATAAAAACAGCACTATATATCTGGGTTTAGAATCTGTAATGTGGGGATACCTAGAGATCTCAAACCTTAATTTTACTATCCATGGAATGGGAATAATACCCACCTAGGATGTATGAAGACTGTATGAGGTAAAAGATGCAAAGTGACTAGACTGTACCTGACAAATAGTAGATGCATAAAGATAATTTTGTATCTTTTCCCCTGTCATTAGTTTCATTGTTTTGTGCAAAAATCCATCCAGGCATAGACAGCTGCCTTAGTATCATTATTTCAGTTTTTAAAAACATTCTATTAAACTTTTATACCTTTTGCATGTTGGTAAGGAAGTTCTATGTAGATTTTACATGTGAAGCTAAACACATGAGTTCAGTTAGAGAATATTATCCGTTTAAATGTTACACAGTTAAGGTATTATTTTTTAAAACAAAAATAAATTTAGTTTGAGAGTATGTTCTCTAAAACCAGTTTCAGTCCTAGGAAGTTTTTTCTGGATTTTTTTTTAATTTAGCACACCCATGTTTTACAAAATTAACCGTGTTGTTCCAATTTGGAGCATGTTAGAGGTAGACGTTAATCACCCTAGTTCAGCAGAAGTGACCCTAAAGGAGCTCAGCCAGATGAACGTTTCCACAGCTCTTAGGAAGGGTCAATGTGATTTCACCTTTTTCAGAAGATTATAACATATGATTATGTATGCACGCACAGATACACACACATACACATTTTTATTTTTAAGTAGACCCAGCTCAAGTGCTTAAAAGAATGCCTAGCACATGGTAATGATATGGGATGGGGGCACAGAAGTGCTAGGTAGAGAAAGGCGGGGTCCCTGGCAAGGGCTCCATCCTTGGGCCTGTGCCCACTTACCTAGGTAAGGATAGGCACTCCTGTTTTTGCACCTAAATGTTGCATTTTCCAAGACTACCCCGGCCCCACACGTCCCCCATTCTGTGCCTATAAAAACCCTGAGACACTAGCAGTCACAGACTCAAGCGCTGGACGTGGAGAGGCACACACTGGCAGAAGAACACACACAGGCGGCTGGCTGTCAAGAGGAGCAGAGTAGCGGAAGTACACACTGATTGGGAGGAGCAGACGCCTATAGGTCAGGTGGGACAACGCAGAATTCGGCCAGCTGCGGTTGGAGGAGAGTCCAACTGCTGGGTGGCCGGCCGACTTCAGGAGAAGATTACCTTCCCACTCCATCCCTCTTCTAGCTTTCCATCCATCTGCTGAGAGCTACCTCCACCCTTCAATAAAACCTTGCACTCATTCTCCAAGCCCACCATGATTCAATTTTTGCAGTACACTAAGACAAGAGCCCGGGATACAGAAAGCCCTCTGTCCTTGCCATAAGGCAGAGAGTCTAATTGAGCTGACTAATGCAAGCCACCTGCAGATGGCAAAACTGAAAGAGTGCACTGTAAGGCATGCCCACTGGGGCTTCGGGACTCAACCTAGATGCTCTCTCAACCCTAGATGCTGCCATGGGGTCGGTGCTCCCCTGACGACCTGCCGGTCTGCATGCTCCCCCTAGAGATATGAGCAGGGGAAGCGAAGAAGTGAACCACACTCCCATCGCACGCCCTGAGATGGGGATAAGGAACTTTTCTCATTTCAGTAAGGGCTCTATAAGTAGTATTTATTATTATTATTTAGCTCACTATCTATTGGACTCATCTAAAATATTTATTTTCAGAAATAACTACTTAGCATAGCTCATTTTTTCTGTTTCTAATATTCTGTGTTTAAAGAAAATGTTATATTGAAAAGGAATCTATCACTTAACAAGGATATGTTGAAAATATTTTGACTATTCCTAACGGATAGAAAAAATATACTATCCCAATTCCCCTTTGTGGCCCAGTAGTGGCTCACATATAATACATTCCTACAACTGTGCTGCATAAAGAATGTGTTTTGGCATAGAAGCAGCATAATTTGGAGAGGTTTTTGTTGAGAATCTTAAACAAAAACAGTCAAAATAATTTCACTTCCACTAGAAACCTGGAGGGGAATTGTTTTGCCAAATGAGAGAAAAGATGCAAGTTTTGAATTAGTAAGTATTTTCAAGTTTTGGGGAAATGGAAAAGAGAACATTTGACTTTAGTGAATTTTTGTCTGCCAAACACTTAAAACCTTGGAAAAAATATTTCTAATAAGCTTTTATAATCAATAATAGCTCACATTTTATATAATCCATTATCCTTTGCAAGCATTTTACTTATTTCACTGTATCCTTCCATAACACGTCTGTGACTTAGGTAGAACAGGGATTATAATTTACATTTTTTACAGACAGGAAAACTCAAGTTTGGGTTAAGTGTCTCCTGTGGGTCACACAGTGGGAGTGTTAGTGTCTGAACTAGGACTTATATTCAAATGTTAGTATTTTCTCGTGAATAGTCTATAGAACTTTTCCCTACTATTGTTTGATTTTCCTTAGATATTGAGTTTAATGTTGGATTTTAAGAGGTGATATTTGATTTTCAGCGATTGATCCATTGCTATATTGGAGGAAGCTAGTTTTCCATTATTTAAAATTTTTTTAAATGTTTGTGAATAGCTCCAAACATTTGTTTTCTCTGCTCTTACTCCATCCCTGTTGGTTAGTTCACCTACTTATTAACCCACCTCTGCTACATTGAAGAGGAAAGGAAATTATTCAACTTGTAATTTGTTAGCCGCTCTACTAGAAATGTTTAGTAATGAAGAGTGCATGGGATTTTTAAAATACAGTAATGTAATTTAAATGTAATTATTCACCACACATAATTGGAAATTGTCATAATTTGTAAAGAACTTTTCCTAGGGATAGGATTCAGAACTAGAATATCTGAGACATATCAAATACTAATCTATTTAGGGAGATATGCATGACTATGTAACATCCAGGTCTAAAGCCGGTGAGGCTTTTGATTATTTATGTTCAAGGTCGGTGGTTCCAAATCCTAACTGATTAAAATCACTCAGGAAGCCTGTTAAAAATCCCAACCTCTGGAGATCCTGAAGCAGTAAATTTAACATCTGTAAGTTTTTAGTCTCTCTAGGTGGTTATAATGCTTACCCAGGTTTGAGAACCATGGATCTAGCACCTATTCACAGCTTCCTCTGTGGGAAGGAGCATGTGGGACTTTTTTTTCTGATTTTAATTTTTCCCTCTTTTAAAATATTTTCATTGTGTTAGCCTCTTCACCATCTGGATTGATTTTATTTTATGTTTTATAAAACAGGCAAAAAATACCTTGAGCTCCAAGGAACATAATGCTTGGCTCTTGATTCCGTGTGAATTATATACCTTTTCGTTTATCCATGACTAACCTTTAAATCCCAGGGTTTTCTTTTTCTTCTTTAATATAAGCAGTCAGCAAGAGCATTCATTAAGCAATTATTGATATTTGCTTACAATGAAGCTGATAATACAGATATTATCAGTAGCACTAGGAAAATATAAAATAAATAAAGATAAAATAAATAAGATGTATTCTGATCTCTCACAAATGCATTACAGTGTGTTATAAAATGTTGTATTATGGATATGTACAATATAAGTAAACATATGAAGGAAATATTTAGGTGGGTACTTAAGGAGCATGAAAGAGGAAGCAACCACTTCCTTAACAAATGAAGAAAGATATGATGAAGGATTCAGCCTTTCATCTTGATCTTAAAGGATGATTTTGTCAGAAGAGGAGAGGTAGGCCATTAGAGCTTGCATGGAGGCATGAAGAAGCACAGCACATTCAGGGAACTTTAGTTCAACCATTGTGGAAGACAGTGTGGCGATTCCTCAAGGATCTAGAACTAGAAATACCATTTGACCCAGCAATCCCATTACTGGATATATACCCAAAGGATTATAAATTATTCTACTATAAAGACACATGCACATGTATGTTTATTGCAGCACTGTTCACAAGAGCAAAGACTTGGAACCAACCCAAATGCCCATCAATAGACTGGATAAAGAAAATGTGGTACAAACACACCATGGAATACTATGCAACCATAAAAAAGGATGAGTTCCTGTCCTTTGCAGGGACATGGATGAAACTGGAAACCATCATCTTCAGCAAACTAACACAGGAACAGAAAGACAAACACTGAGGTTCTCACTCATAAGGTGGGAGTTTGACAATGAGAAAACCATGGAACAATAGGGAGGGGAACATCACACACGTGGGGCCTTCAGGGGTGGGTGGGGGCGCTAAGGGAGGGATAGCGTTAGGAAATAGCTAATGGAGATGATGGGTTTGATGCAAACCACCATGGTACATGTATACCTATGCAAAAAACCTGCATGTTCTGCACATGTATCCCAGAACTTAAAGTATAGTAAAAAAAAAAAAAAAAAAAAAGAAGAAGTTTAATATGATTAGAGTATAAGGATATATGGTGAAATTGGGATCCAAGATAAGGTGGAAATGTGTGTTGAAATCACATCAAGATCTTTTGTGTGTCTTATAATAGAATTTAAATTTTGTCTTCTTCTCCCAAAAATCTTTGGGTACTCAAATAATGGCTTTTCATTTTCATAATATGATTAAGCAGATATATCTGACATCCCAAAGGTTACATTGAAGCCAAGGGTAAGAGTTCTGTAGTCAGTGTTTCTCCAGCCATTTCTCATCTTTCAGCATACTTATTGAGCACTTGTGAAGTACACACTTGGTGACATAAAGAAAAAATACTAGCCTGGGCAACATAGCAAGACTTAGCTTCTAAAATAAAATACAAAATTAGTTGGGCATGGTAGTATGTGCCTGTAGCCCTAGCTACTTGGGAGGCTGAGGTGGGAGGGATCACCTGAGCACAGGAGTGCAAGGATGGAGTGAGCCATGATTCCACCACTGCACTCCAGCCTGGGCAACAGAGTGAGACCTTGTCTCAAAAAAAAAAAAAAGCTGACTTCTTAAATATTCTCACAGAACTTTCAATGTAGTTTAGCAGATGAAATAAATGCTTGAAAAGATCATAGTGAGAGATATTACAAAGGAATTCATATTTGCCGAGGAGTCAATGAGTAGTACGAGTTCAAAGGATGGAGAGAACTAAAGTTATTTGTCTGAAAAGGCTTTATGAGTAGAGTAGGGACATGACTTCAGTCTGAAGGACAGGTTGAATTGCAATAGGTAGGAAAGGAGAAAATTGCTGTAAGTGAGAAAAATTGAGCAGTGGCATAAAGGTATGGAAACAAGGGTTAATGAAGTGTGTTTGAGAGCAGTTTTTTCTTTTCTTGAGCTAGAGTTTCGTGTAGGGGCGCACATCGGTAGGTATTGACAATAAATAAATATGGCTTCTAAATGAAATGAAACCTTCAAAAAACCTTGTAAAGAAAGCTATTTCTGAATATACTTTTGATCCATCTTAAAGATCTCATAAAAAACTCCAATTTCAGTTGAACTTTTAAAAATAAATATTTTGTAATATAAAAATATTTCCTGGCATTAAGATACTCTCAAATACCAAACTCACTGCCAAGAAATTTTCTAGCTTAAACCCGTGCTTTTTAGATGTGTTGTAAAGAGCTTTAGATATCATTTTGTGTTTGCTTTAAACTTTTTATCAAAGAAACAAAAAAGTATATCCATTGGCCCTGTATGCTTCTTATACATTATTGTCAGATCTTCATCTGCTAGGTGCCTGGGTTTTTAGTGTAGAGATTATCTGTCATTCTTTGTTTGCCTATAGCCAGTGAACTTCAGTAATAATTCTTTCTTGTCTTGAAACAAAAATGAAGCTATATAGATAATGGTCACCATTATTTAGACATCAAATATTAATATGAAAATATTTTCTGATAAACTTAGAACAATTTTTGTTTCATATCAGGTTTTCTAGGTAAATATTTCAACTTTAATTAGACTTCAAATGTCCATTATTTTCTGATTTTAAAAGCAGTGCTACATAAAACTATTAATGGAAGAGTCAAAGAAGTCGTTATATGAAAGTAAAATTTGGAGGTAACTTGCTAATATTTTGTATATTTTATTGCAATATTCTTGCATTTTTAAAGTTGGTTTGTTTTCACAAATTTTGTTTCCTACTATTTTGACATTAATACATGCACATTTCTTCATTTTTCTAAAATGAGGCATAAGTGTATTTCTTAATGGCTAATATTGCATTGATATAAAGTAATTTAAGCATTCCTCTATTGGACATTTAGATTGTTCCCTAATTATGTGTGTCTATTATATATTTAAACTGGAGAGAGATGTGTTTGCACCAAAGGTAGGTTGTATGATCTACTTACGCAATGTGCAAGTGGAGAACGGATGGCAGAAGGATTGTTCTTCCTTCCTTGTTTGTTTGTACCAGAACTCTTCATTGTGTACACACATTTTAGCCTCGGTGCCATTTTCAGAAGCTTTATTTGTCTCACTTACTTTTTTGGTTTGGATAAGGCTTAAATATAAAATCCATCTGTGAAGCATATTGTATATTCACATTGAAGGCTAAAAACCCTTTTTTAATTAAAACTTTATTCAGCACTCATAGTTCACTTTGTCCTGTTTTTATTATGAAACACTTCAGTCTTCTTCCTAAAAACACATATGTCCTGAACATTTCAAGATGTTTCTTGTTGCTCATGCAGAACTAGTTTCTTTATGCTGTCAGCTCACTGCCATATGTTCTAGCTGTTCATTTGCTTCCCTTTCTGGCATCTATGTAGGCAACATCTTGTATGTAATGTAAGTTAGTTTTATTCCCTTCTCCTTTATAAAACTTGTCAGAAGGTAAAATAACACACTGGAAACAGTGAATAGTACTCTGGTAAGTTAGGGTTTTCATGATTCTAAAGGAGGTAGCCTTTCTTGTGTTCTTAATGTTTGTCAGGTATGAAGAGCAAATGTGTCTGGTGACACCAGAAGTCTTGCCAGATGTGAATAATTACAGTTAAGGTGCTATGAATATTATTTAGTAACAACACATATTATAGAAATTGCAATTCTTTGTATTGATTATTAAACCAAATGTGAAGATTGGGGAAACCTGGAGAGGAAAAACAATAATCATATCATCCCTTTTATTTTCAGGAATGCACCATATGTCCTCATCTGAAAGTCTCTGCAGGATTGTCTGACTCACGCGAGTGGTTTTAAGATAAGTTGTATTAAACCTCAAGTTAGGTAAAATCAAGAGATGAACTAACTTAAAAAGTAGTGATGTTTACATAGAATCCACATTGGAAAAGACAATAATATTGGCATTAGAAAGTTTGCCTTTAAGTAAAGAAAATTATTAGCCATTATAGGTTTTACATTCTTCATAATAGAATGTCCTAAAGCAATAAAACCTCCACTATGTGAACTCTAAGTTCTGAACATCTGAATTTTTCAAATAGTCCTGAGTTTCATTTAATTTATTCTTTATTGACTAGAACACTTCCTAATTTATCACATCTTTTTTAACTTCCTCAAACATACTGCATTTTTTTTCCCCAGGATTATTGAGGTATAATTGACAAACAAAACTTGTGTATGTAAGGTGTACAATGTGATGTTTTGATATGTGAATACATTTGATGATTCTGGCTTCCCAATATGAAGATCACTTATTGTGTCAGCCAGCATAAAACGCAGGACTGTTGAGGTAGAGTAGAGCCATTTATGTCTGCAATGACTGCCTCCATGCTAATATGTCTCAATTTTGTTTTGTTTTTAGAATTTATATTTCCACATTTGCTGCTTATGATGTAGAGTAG
Source organism: Rhinopithecus bieti (assembly GCF_001698545.2). Taxonomy (NCBI): domain Eukaryota; kingdom Metazoa; phylum Chordata; class Mammalia; order Primates; family Cercopithecidae; genus Rhinopithecus; species Rhinopithecus bieti. Next base: position 1,120,877 of record NW_016804367.1, read on the forward strand.
GCTTGGGGACCAGGTTACCGATTTGCTGTGATTGCATAAAACAAGAATGAAAATGTTCTGTGTTGGGGACTTTTAAGTATTGGTGTTATATTATCAACTTTGACTATTACAAGAATTTTGTGCTTGCTTCCTGCTCTGTTTAGATGAATGAACTTGGTGCATTTAAAGAGTATGTTAGTCTAAATGCTAACAGTCTATCTCCCCAAATCCAATTTAACATGTAAGGATAAAATTACATTGATTTAATGTTCTAATTTTATATACATTTTAATATAAGAGAAACATAAAAGCGTTTAGACTACATTTAGATTTCTTTATATGATGATTTACTATATCATATAACGTCCACCCCAGATAGATTAGAATGCACATCTTTAACTATAGTATTGTACAATTTATGATGCAAAATTTATCATTGTACCAATACAGACCTTACGGTACATTGTATTTAAGTTCATGGTGTTTTCTTTCTGAAAGGAAACTTTTCTTTTCACAACACAAATGAAAGAGCTAAAATAGGGGCCGGGCACGGTGGCTCACGCCTGTAATCCCAGCACTTTGGGAGGCCGAGGCAGGCGGATCACGAGGTCAGGAGATCGAGAACATCCCAGCTAACACGGTGAAACCCCATCTCTATCAAAAACACAAAAAATTAGCTGGGCGTGGTGGCGGGCACCTGTGGTCCCCGCCACAGGAGAATGGCATGAACCCAGGACACGGAGCTTGCAGTGAGCCGAGATCATGCCACTGCACTCCAGCCTGGGCGACAGAGCGAGACTCCGCCTCAAAAAAAAAAAAAAAAGAAAAAAGAAAGAAAGAGCTAAAATAGAAAGTTTTGTAAATTCTGTATGGCCATTTTTAAATGACGTAATATTCTTTCAGTAACACTTGACTTAACTTCAGTAAATACACACTGAATTGTATCCTATAGGTTAGTACAGTTCATGAACATTTTTTTCTCTCCCTGAACTAAGACATAAAAATCCACACCCAGCAGACAAGCTTAGTAGGTCACAGAAATACCCCCATGTGTCCTGCATGACGATGTTTGTTCATGCAAAGAACATTTATTGAGCATTTATGTACTAGGGACAGTGGTAGGTGCCAAGGATAGGGGATACAGATTCATCTATCCCTGCTCTTGAGGAACTTAGAGTTTTAAAAAGAAAGACACGGATAGGTGAGTTACATTTCAGCATGGAAAATACTGTAATGGGTATAAACAAATTTAATCATCACCTTTAGAGGCTGAGAAAATTTTTTTAAAAAGGAATAAAGTGAGGAGTGGGTAGTGGGGAGAGAAAAATGCTTCATCCTGTTTCAAAGAATAAGAGAAATATATCTCCTTGATTCAATGTTATGAATACTGGAGTTGCAGTCATGAAACATTTTTGAATGCTGTTACTATCCCATCTTGAAAAAACACAAAACATCCAGGCACAGAATATTGTTAGGTCAAAGGAAGGATATGATTAATTCTGCTAGAGAAAGGAATGGTCCAGGGAAAATTTTACAGATACTTGAGATGAGCCTTAAAGGATCCATGTGATTTCAGTAGTCAGAGATGTGCAAAGGAATGGTGCAGGCCAAGGGAACAGCTAGAATAAAGATCAAGGAAGGCATGGTAATCAGGATGACACTCTCCTGCCACAATTAATTGTTATGCCTTATGACAGAGTAGCTGGTACTCTGTAATGTAATAAGAACCATGGACGTGACCAAATGAGCTTGGTTTGAGACCTGTCAGTATTATGCACCAACCGTGTGAGTTGGTGGCAAGGTGCCAAATCATTCTGTGCCTCCATTTCTTTATCTGAGAAAGAGAAAATGATGCCTAACCTGAGGGCTACCATGTTGTGCAACTGTAGGAGGCATCATTCACATTGTACAGAGGCCCTAGCTATCTCAGGTGGGCTGGGAGGATTAAATGAGACAATACATATAAAGTATTTAACACAGTGACTGGCACATAGTAAGTGCTCAATGAACATTCACTACTGTTAATCAGGCAACTATCATTTTAAAAACTGATTCACTTGAAATCCCTTTCATTTGTAAAGGTTTATGTATCTCTACCCTTGGAAAACAATCTGTGTGTTCCTGAGATTAATTTGAGTAGAATGCAAGATATATTTTGCTTCATTTACTGGGCTTCAAAATTTGTTGTCCAGGAAATGCAGAAAGACAAAAACATATGAAAGAAAAACAAAACAACAAATAAATTAAATCCCCTAAATCATTTTGAATGAATATTTTCTCCAATGATGGTTCATTTTATTCAAGCCATTGCATAGAAGTCCCAAATATATTTATTTTTGTTTGTAAAACACTCCTTCTGTGACCATCTGATGTTTCCATAAGTAACATTTTCCAACACAATTTTATGTCCCTGAAACTTAAAGACGTTTATTTTTTCTTCCCCCTTTGTATCCAGAAGCAAGGCTATTTAGAATGGATTAGTTGATTAGGACATCCGACTCAGAAAATGAGACAGCCATGAATTTGGCTGAGAATTCAGTAACATGGATAGGGGACATTGATTATTACCAGGCTTCAAATGTCAGCAAAAACTTCAGGGTTGCAGGAGGGAGAAAATGAAACACATAAAGTTTAATGGCTTTGGCTATGGGAGTCTTTGGGGCAGTTGGATGGAGTTATTTGCTGAACACATGATAGTCTTTTTGTTACTTATCCAACTGGATTCATTGAAGCCTGTTTTCACTCTATCTTGTAAAACAGAAAATAGCCATTAGCTACTCACCAGTATATATGGAAAATGCAGAGGGCTGTGCTTCAGTTAGGGTCTGTCTGCAGCAATCTAGTCTGCATAGCATGGGATTATAGCAAGTACTACAAATAGGCAAAATCAAAGGAGCTTGCTTAGCCGTTTAACCCCTACCATGGACTCTTAAACTGGAGTTTGGATTGCAGGATGTTTTTTATGTAGTGACCTTGGTTCTATACCAGTGGGAGGGAAGGATTGGGTAGAGGAGAAAATTTTAGCTGCAATGCAGGCCTGATAGCAACCTTGGTCAAACCCACAGGAAGCTCTGGGGCTAAAATGGCCCATTGGAATAAACTTATGTTAGGCTGAAATGGCCATGTTTTTATACTTATTATTCACTGGATGTGGACTGCTCTTGGAAGGGTGGGACCTCTGGCAAGGTGGATCTGCAGGTAAAGAAATTCCTGCTTATGCTGACAATTGAGGGCTGCCTCCCCACAGAACTGCCAACAGCTGGGGCAACTGGCCTTTTCTTGAAGAGGAATCTGGTGACACATCACCCTGTCTTTGCCTCCCCAGGTTCTGTTATAACATATATGATCCAAACCAGTTTGCAGAAACATGACTGGACAAAGAAAGGCTCCACCCTCTCGCTCTCCCAGTTTCTGACACAAAATAAAGTCTCAAGTAACTCTCTGTTCCAAAAGTGACTTATACCACTGGGCATCACCACCATTCCCAACCCAAAACCATAGATCTAATACTAGGCCTATGAATAGTTAGTTTTTCCCAAGCAGTAGTTATAAGGAAGGTGTACAGCCCTAACCTCTTTATCAAGCTCCAGATTCACAGATATAAAAACTATTTGGCAATGCCAGTGGGATATCCCACAGGTACCTCCAAGTCAGTGTGCTCAGATCTGAACTCTCTTCTTCTCTCAAGACCAAACCTGCTTTCCACATCTCAATACATTTCAGTACCTACTCTTTAGATCTAAAGCCCAGGAATTATTCTTAATTCTCTCCATCCCCCCAGAGTCAGTAAGTCCTGTGGATTTAACTTCATGAATGCCTTTTAGCAGCCTTCTCCCCTCCTACAGTCCTCTCCCCTTCTTCACTGCTACTGTCCTAATTCAGGCCCTCATTCAAAGGAGGGTATCTTTTCGTAATTGTACTAACTTTTAAAAGTTAAAATAGTATGTTGTTGCGAATAGTGTAGTACAGCTTATGATATTCTCTCTTCTTACCCCGTACCTGCAGGTACCCAGGGATGACCTTCTGTGAATGGTCTGCCTGGGTGTTCTGGTGGATTCCTCCACGACTGCATGTAGATGTAATACCTTTTATCCTGACCTCAACAAGCCAAGAACAATCTCTACTCTGAAAGATGAAAATTTAACATTGGCTACCTTTCCTCCCTTCTCCTAGTGTTTGATATTTATGTTATTATTAGTTAATTTATTAATTACGTATGTAATTTTCAGTAATAGACTTAAACCTCTATTTCTTGCTCCACCTGCTTTCAACAATCTGTTGACCACCTACTTTGTAAGAAGATAGATATTAACATGTCTATCTTTGCCCTCTCAATTCTATCTTTTGTCAACTACATGTTTATGTTGTCAAAGTTGTAACATTTACATTCTGTTCTTTAGTCAAATTCATCTTTCATGCTCTTCTTTCCATAACTTTTTTATTCTACAATTAACATTTTGATGTGTTTGCTTTAGTACAGTATTAATCTATCAATCCTTTTTTAAACAGTGGTAAAATGACATAGCATAATATTTATAATTTTAACCATTGTAAAATATATAAATTTTAACCATTTATAATTTTAACCGAATGTACACTCAATTGTACAATTGAGTGACATTAAATGCATTCAGAATGCTGTATACCTGTCACCACTATCTACACCCAAAATTTTTCATCATCCTCAGCATAAACTCTGTACCCACTAACCAATTTCTCCCCCTTGCCTACTCTTCCCCTGCCCTCTATTCTGCTATCTGTCTCTCTGAATTTGCCTATTCTGGGGACCTCACGTAAGTGGAATCATTCAATATCTGCTTTTCTCTGTCTGGTTTATTTCACTAAATGTGATGTTTTCAAGGTCCATTCATGTTATAGTATATATCAAAATTCATTTCTTTTTTAAAAAACTTTTATTTGAGGTTCAGGGATACATGTGCAGCTTTGTTACACAGGCAAACTGGTGTCACAAATGTTTGTTATACAGATCATTTTATGATGCAGGTACTATATCTAGTGCCCAATTATTATTTTTTCTGACCGTCTCCGTCCACCCACTCTCCACTCTCAAGTAGGCCCCGGTGTCTGTTATTCCCCTCTTTGTGTCCATGACATATCATCATTTAGCTGTCCTTTTTATATGGTTGAATAGTATTCTAGGAGTGTATATAAGATTTTGTTTATCCCTTTATCTATTGATGGATTTTTCCTTTCTTTTTTTCCAGTGATACAGCAACAACCTCAAAAATTGCCATCCCTTAGCAGCCTCTGGCTCTATCATTTATTCTCTTACTGTTGCTGGAATGATCTTTCTAAAGATAAGATGCTCTTTGGATATATTAGTTGCCCTTACCTTCCCTGAGTCTGTCCCATTCTTGGCTATACCGTGGCACCCAGTGTCCCTAAGCTCACCTGACTTCTTCTCCAATGTCTCTGTGTTAGACTCTCACACACCCTGTGCTTCAGCCACAAAAGGTACCTCACTCTACCTTAAAGATGTCATGGCCTTTTACCTACTTGTCTTGCTTTGTGCAGTTTCTTCTGTCTCTCATATAATCATTTGGTCTCTCTACACTGAAATCTCTACACTCCAAGTAGACCTAAATGTCTAAATCTAAATTAAACATTATTTCCCGTAAAGGTTTCCCCATTTCCACCAGGTAATTTGTTGCTCCTTTCTCTGTTTTTCCAAAGTATTTTGTTTCCAGCTAGAATTTCAGTCCTTAATTGTTCTGCAATAATTTGCTGACTTGCCTGCCTTTTTTATTCGACTGACCTCCACGTAGATTGCAGCTGTTTTCCGTATTTATGTCACGAGACTGGAAACTAGTAACATTCATGAAGAATGCTGCGTAAGTGAGTAGTATGATGAAGGTAGGGTTGAATGTGGGGTCAGAAATCTGGGCTTAAGGACCAATTCAGCCATATCACCTCACCTCTCTGAGTTTGTTTCTTCATTTGTAATAATTCAGCATCCTAGACTGGTGTTGAGAACTAAATGAGATGGTTAATGTGGGAGCACTCTTTATAAAATAATTGTGAGGATTTTAAAAATTGTCAGTCTTGTTAGTCTTCACGTACTTCTCATCCCAGATAAATTTACTATTCTATAGGAAATTTCCAGTTTGTGAATCATTCCTTTAAGAAGAAATCATAAATAGTGGAAATATAATTTTGGAATACATGTTTGGTTTGTTTGTTCAAGTGGTTAGAAATTTCAGGGATGCAGAATTTAGCTAGTAAAAGGAAGAACTTTCTAACTGGCAGTGTGGTCCGGTAATGAATGCTCTCAGGAGGTCATCATTGCTCCATCTCTGGACCGCCCTGCCAATTCACAAGTTCTAATAGAGGGCTGGCTAAGCTTACCTGTCAGGGAGACTGTTCAGAGAAATTCTGACCCGGACTGAAGAGGGAGGAGAGCAGCACTAGCTGCCTCTGAGGTTCCTTCTCATTCTGAATGCATATAATCCTAAAATTTACATACAAGGCATACTGAGAGATAGACCAATGCTGCTTTTGTAGTCTATTCAGGAGATAAGGTATAAAGGTTGGGTTTTATTTTTTCCTCTCTAAGTGAAAGCTGTAGATTTTATATAAGACCACAGTAAAAAGTCTGACATTTCTGCTTTGTGAGTCTGGGCTGAAGCTGAAATTTGATTTTGAAATATGAAAGTAAACTGTAACTACCTTAATTTAAGCCTGTAGGATTTATGTTTATATATAACCTTTAAATTTCTCCCAAATTTTCACCCTGGAGAAAAGAAGAAATTACAGTAATCTTACCTAAGGCTAGAAATCTAGAGAGACACTCGTTCTAGGTTAATGGATAACTGACACTGCTTTGCCTGGGCTTCTAGCAGTTTCTGTCCCCTCTGACTGATGTGAACTCTCACACCCAAGGACATGGTTACGAGTCTCTCATGTTAAATTGAGTGCTTTGTGGTCCAAACTCAATAACAAAAACACTTTAGAAAACATTTTCTTCATGATATTTTTAAGAGTGCTATTTTTTTAAAACACCATCCTTTCGCAGTTCAAAGCTGCTTCTTAAAGTTATTGCTCATGGTAAACCCATTTTGATTCTCTGAAAGCTACTTTGCAATGTTTTTCTATTTATGCTGTTGCCTCTCAAGCTGGCATATGACTTTCCCTGCACACCGTCCACTACCACCAACCAACCCATCCACTTCCTGCCCCAGGGAGACAAATGTGGAATCGAATCAGAAGCACACAACGTCAACATGAGAAGCGTCCTTAGATTTCATCTAATCTAATTCAAGCCTTTTCGCCTCTCCTCTTTTAAGGAAGAAGCAACTGAGGGATGACTAGGGAGGGTCATAAAGCAAGTAATGACAAAACTAAGCTAGGATACAAATCTTTTACCCACTCATCTAGTATTTTTACCACTGCCCCATGCACCAACTGGAGGTGAGTTGGGGTAGGGGCCCTGAAATGTTTCAGAGAGGTGGTTACAGCTCTCACTGTGGCGGCTGACAACTGACCCAATGGACAGGCAGTTTCCTTTTAAGTGACTTGGTAGAAGGCCTGACATCATCTTGCAATTGAATGGGAGGCTAAGAATCCTGCTGAAATATATACATATATTGTGAGCCAGGTGACATCTCATATGTACACATTGACAGGTAGAGATGGAGAGATCAACGTGAGAACAAGGCCCTGCTGGAATGGGAGAGTATGGCAAAGATGAGAGGTTTGGAAAGGGGCCACGGGAGCATTAGAGTCAATGAGGCTGAAGGTCCACATTAGACTGGAACAACTGAGGCACAAATGGTGAATGCTACCCTCTGAGATTCCTCAAATACATGGGACATTCTGAATGTGAAGGGGGTTGTTGGAACTTGGAGACAAAAAGGCTGCTTTGCTTTTCAATTTTTAGAGGCTGTCCTGAAGTTCACATTTGGGTGTTGACCGGCCTTTCTGAAAAGGAGATACTTGTCTACCTACCTCTAGGAGTTGTAGGAATTTAATGAGACCTCACCCGTGGCAGGACTTTGTAACTCCAAAGTCTATACAGATTGTACAGATATTGTTTATTATTCTTTCTCTTGATTGTGGCTAATAACTAAGGAATCCAGGGCCAAAATATGATGAAGTAAATTGAACATGCATTCATTCACTCATTCATTGAACATTTATGAAGAGCTTACTAAATGTCCTAAAACAATGCAACCCCTAGATGAACACCACGCCTAATTTCAAAGAGCACCAGTCTATGGCAAAGAAGAGATGAAACTTGTATGAAACTTGCTATGGTAGAAACACAGGGGCCTGTGGAGGCTCAGAGGAAGGACACAAAACCAACTTGGGTGAGTGGAGGAGGCAGCATGAAAAGTTAGTAGGAAATGCTGCTTCCTGAGGTGAGTAGGAGACAGGCAGAAGGTAGATAAGGGATAGGTAGAAGGTCAAGGGTAAGTATTCCAGGCATAGGGAGCCATATGAACAATGGCATGGGATACGGGAAGTAGGACTGAATGAGAGGACCTTGGAGACCCCTTCAAATGGTGAGTGTGACAGACACATTAATGAAAATGTAAATGTGTGTGTGACGTGTGTGCCTTCAGTAGACCTGCCCAGGGCTTGGTGGTAATATAGGCCTCAACATGCCTTTTTCTCCAGCCTCTCCTATATCATTCTTGGCTCGCCCACTACCCCTGAAACACTTTTCATCTTGAAGGACCTGGATGATTGTTGCTGAATCCTTGCATGGCCTTAAGCAAGTCCCATCTCTTCTAGAATTCTCCAATGTCTCTTTCTGTGAAATGTGGGAGTCCGATTAGCTGGTCACTGAGAGCCCTTCTAGGACTGACCCTGACCTGTGAGCTTTCTGCACTGCAGCGATTCACTGTTTGCCTCTGACTCTCCCTGACACCCTGGGAATGGAGCTTAGGTCTCCTGACTTTCGGCTTAGGGTTCTTTTCTTTCCACCGCATTGGCTGTTTTACTGCATCATAAGAGTTAAAGGAGAAACATCCTGGTCCTCAGAGAACTGAGTCTAACTGAGAACTAAGAAGGTGCCAAAGCTTGAACACCGTGGTACCCCTAGTGCCTGGAACAAGGTGCGGCCCATGACATTATTGGTAGCGTTTAGTGCCAAAATGAAAGAAATCTTGATTGTAAAACTTCAAAACTGGAGATAAACTCATAGATCTCTTTGTATGGGTTGTTCCCTCTGCCTGAAAACCTTCCCTTCAGCACGCACTTCCTGTGGCCAGCAGCAAGGCTAAGACTCGATACTAGACAGGAGAACTTCTCTCCCTGTGGGTAAGACTTCATGTCCAAAATCCTCCAGACTTTACCCTTTTCCCACTCCACAAAGCCCAACTTCAAAGCCTGATTTCCTGTTAAAAAACTGTCTTTGTTTGGTTTCCCAGAAGCAGCATGTGAGACCAGGAGCCAACGGTTTATTTCAGAGGAGATCCCAGGAAACACCACCCAGGAAATGGGGAAATGAGACAGGGAAGGGAAGGGAGCTATGCAGGGTGTGTTAATGGACATATTAACGTGGTGGGCAGCTGTGCCTCATTGTCCCTGAGAACCTCTGAAAGATATTTTAGAGCAAGGCTCCAAGTTGTCCCACTTCAGGGCAAGGGACTGACAGTGCTTATCCTCAAACTCTTTTTCATCGCTGGTTCAAGGCTGCTCCCAGGTGTGTCAACTCCCAGCACTTCTAGCTTGTTGTATGCAGGGACTGAACATTTCTCTACAGTCAGAGAAAGCCCTCAGCAGAGAGGTGAAGGGACTTTCAGCAGGAAGTCACAGCAAACAGGACTGCTGAGACCTAGAGGATATGGGCAAGGACACCGACAGACAGCCTCTGCCCCAGTGGTGCAATGCCCATTCTCTTCAGTCCCTGGTCAGCAATCTTCACAGCTCTGCCTTAGAGGCAAGAGGCTAAATACAGACAGGGTTTATAAGGGGAAATTAAATATGCAGGGTTGACATTTACAAATGAATAAATAGTATCCCTATTTTATGAGAATTCATTGTGCACTTTTGTACCTTAACCCTTTTGCATATGCTGCCTCACTACCTTGTATGACTTTTTCTAGAAAACTCCCATTCATTCATCCTTCAAACTCCAGCTCTATTATGTACTTTTATGTTCTGCCCTTTCCTGATTTCCCTGGTAGAACTAATTCTTCCCTGCTCTTTTCTCTGACAGCATTTTGTGCTAGATCTAAAATAACATTGCTACATAATGTCATGCCTCCTTATGTGTTCATCTTGCCTGCTACTAATAGCAGTAATCATGTGGGACGTTTTCCTTAGTTCAGCTAACAGCCAGGTCCTTATCACATGGCCATGAAAAATTAGGCTCATAGACGATTTGAAGGGTGAGAATAACAGGATTTATTGGGCAAAAAGGAAAAAAGAGGTACAGGGACTCTGCAAGGCCAGAGTTCCTGCTAGTGTAGGAATCCCACCTCACAGATTGAATTCCAGGTTCCACCCAAGAAGAGGAGGGGCCAGGCTCCTCCCTGCTGCAAATGGCACGAATGTCTGTGGCTACATCCCAGTGTGCACTCCTCTCAGTGCATAGGCCAGTTGGAGTTTTGCCAGGGAGCCCTTCCCACCTGGCTGTCTCAATAATAGCTAATATTTATTAAGTACTTTAGTTATATGCCAGGCACTATTTTAAATACTTTATTTGAATTAACTAATTTAATCTTCTCATCAACCCAGTGAAGTAGCTGCTGTTACTGTCTCCATTTTGTGGATGAGAAAAGATAGAGAAGTTAAGCAACTTTTCCAATATCTTGTCATTAGAAAATGACAGAATGAGGATTTGGTTCCAGAGGATCAGTCTTTCAAGCCCCTGCAGTCTTCTTAACCACTGCACATAATAGCCTCTCTTTGGCTGTAGTACAGAAGGGAGCACAAGGACAAAACCCTGGGATATATTTCTAGCAATTTTCATAGAGTCTCACGCCAAGCTGGAAAACACCATCTGTGGAGAGTCTTAAATAGAACAATATTTGCATTTTAGAAAAATCATTCTTGCTATAGTGCATAGGATGAATTGCAAGAAGAGAGGCTGGGGAGAGAGATAAGAATCAAGGGGCTATAGAAATGATCCAGACAAGAGATGAAGTCCCAAGTTTAGCATGGAACCTCCTTCCTGAGCTATCACCTGCTTACCTCCCAGTCACTGCACCACCCATTCCCCAACATGCAGAACTACCACTCATGCATGTGCAGGTGGTGCCCCGCACAAATACATCTGGCCAATAGGGGCATGTGGGAGCTGAAGTAAGCATGGGCTCTGGCTGCCACCTGTCACCCTATAGTGAGGATCTGTATCTGCCAAGAAGAAAGGCATCTTTTGCTCAGTTTCACAAGGAAGCATAAGGACTAGCAGTGGTCCTGTCCATGTGTATCTTCCACTCCTGACATTTCAAACTATTTTTGTTCCTAGTTATGTCATGATTTTTCCCACCTTTGTGTTTTCAACTTTGGTTTCCTCTGCTAGGGGTGCCCTTTCACTCACTCATTTCATTCATTTATTCTTTCACTTATTCATATAACACAGAATTTTGTACCCACCATATGCCAGGCACCTGTCTAGGTGAAGGGGATTCAGTAGGGAGCTCACAGTCTAGGGGAAGAGATGCCTATTAATGAAAGAATCCCACAAATATAGTAGTATACACTGACATATGCTTTGAAGGCAAAGTTGGGGGATCATGATACTGTATCTTGAGTGTTAGGGGTTCATCTTTGGGATGTAGGTGTCTGGGCTGAGATCATTACCAGGACTCTGTGGCTTTACTTAGGATGTGACTTTTGAGCTGAGATATGAAGAGCAAGTAGGAATTAATCAGGCAAAATGGTAGGGAAGAGGAGTGGCCACCCTTCTGCGGTCCTACTGTATTCAACAGCATGTCTTGTCTTTGGGTCAAATGAGATACGTCCAGAGTTCAGTAGAGGCTCAGTACAATAACAGGACAATAAAGGAGGAGGAGGGCCAAGATTGGAGGAATGGAGAAACATCTCTCAAATCTACAGAGGGGGAGGGGACAAAGAGCCAGGCAGAAGGCAGGAAGTTGGAGACTAAGGAAGAGACCTCTGAGAAATTCTGGGAGCAGGCTCCTGAGGAACATCTAAAAATAAGATATTCAGTATCCAATTTTAGATTGTGCTTCTGTGGTTTAGAATTCTTCTCCCCAAACCTTCAATATAATATGTCACACACAAATACTAGTGTGGAAGGTTTTGGGAGCAATCAGAGGAAAACTGAGTTCTCAGTAAGGATTAATGGGAAACAACGGAGAGGGCAGAGCCAACTAAAGTGAGAAGCAAGGTCACAAGGTCAATGGAAACAAAAATTTGGAGGCTGCAGCGACAGGAGGTATTTATGGAATCTGCTGTGTCTACACCTCAAAGAAATAGAATTTTATTTGTATCCAGTTGTAATTACTGGTCAGTGTAAATGGATGAGAGTAGGGGCAGCCTCAACTGGGAGATAGAAGAAAGGCACGCCCTCACCTGGTGTCTATCAGTAAACTGGGGCTGTGATCTCACTCTAGGTGTCTGAGACTCAGTTACTTAAACTCCAAATCAAGGAGACTCAATCTAGGTGTCTGAGACTCAGTTACTTAAACTCCAAGTCAAGGAAACTCATCCCTATATTGAAGGTTTGGGGTAGTCAACTAACACCCCAAGTTACTACCCAGCCAGCCGCAGCACAAAGCCTACCAGGACCATGGAGAGCTAATTAACTCAATACACACTTATTGAACAGCTGTTATTTTCTGGGTACAAAGTCACTTGGGACATGGCCCTTGGTCCTTGCCCCCTGGAGTCTTCCATCTCGGTGTGATCAGTGCTGTGACAGAAGCAGGTCCAGGGCTATGGGAGCAGGCGTGGGACCTTGACCCAGGTTTGGACATTGTGGCAGCTGCCTGGCGAAGGGACACTTAACTGGGGTCACAGTGTATTCCAAGGTATGCAGATACATGGCAAGCAAAGGGAGAAGGACAGAGAGGCACAGGCACAGTGGCTCCCAGGCTGTTTGTGCTGCCTGCTGTGGGGCTTATCCTTAAATACAGAGTAACATGTCTTGATTCCTCGTGGTTTTCACAAGTCATGTCTCTCTGTTTCTCAAGGCCATAGAGATTTTGTGCATATTTGGGCTAGAGAGTAGGAAGAGGCAGAATTTAAATAGTGCTTTGGATAGTCCCTTGTCCAAGAGCTTTCTGCCCAAAACACCATCTGTCACCATGCTTAAAGTCCACCCTTGGCTCCCCACTCCTTCGGGTCTGACAGCCACCACTGTGGAGCCACCAATGGAAATATAGGACCCTCCTGAGTAAATTCATGCTACAAATAGATTATTGGTAAGAATAGAAAGATAGAGAGGTAGGCGAACCAGAAAGGGGAAGAGGAAGGAGGATAATGGGGAGCAAAAGTGCTCTTGGATTTTTGCAAATTTCTTGCTGCTCCTTTTCTTGTATCCTCCACTTTTCTAACCTCAAGACACACATTCAGCAAAGCTACTGAATGCATTCAACAAGAGGGTGGAAACAGTGTGTTTGAGGTAGGTCTGTAAGGCAAAGTATCAGAAAGAGTGGGGAAACCCCGTGTGACTCCTGCTGGGTGGCCCTGAACAAACCCAGTGCTCTCTCTGGGCTTCTGTTTCTCCACTTGTCGAGTGTGCAGGTTGAGTTGGATTCTCCTCAGCGGATCTTGCAGTCTTGACTTCTGTGGTCTCCAGTTTAGACAGCAAAGTAAGAGGAGAGCCTGTTTCTGTGGCTGACAGACTTGAGCTTTGTTAGTCTGTCTACACTGAAGCCAGGTCTGGGGAATCATGCAAAATAGCCCCAGAGGAAGATGTTGATGGCCAGCAAGAGGACAGCATTGACGTTGCAGACATGTCTCCAGCGTGGCTCCTCCTCAATGCTCGTCAGCTTCTGTTCTAGCGCAGCCTTCTCTGCTGGGCTCAGGGCCTGCTCCGGTGCTCCAGAGAGCCCACAGAACCAGCTCCAGAGCAACTTTCCCCAGGACCTGCTTGGGGCTGGAGGGACAAAGCCAGAAGAGGAAGAAGAGCAGGAGGGGAGAGGCAAAGAAGATTGGAGAAAGGAAAGTGATAGGAGAGTAGGGGAGGGAGAGAGATGGTGAGAAACTGAAGGAAAGTATGGGGGGTGCACAGGAAATGGGGAGGGGTGAAGCTATTGACTTGTACTTTCTGCAAACTACAGACTGAGGGCTGAGCTGGTACTCTAGACTAAGTTCTGACCTTGGCCACAGCACCCAAACAGTCATGTAGTGGAAGCACTACTTTCTTGGAGAGGGGATGGTGTATTAAGGTGGCAGGATAATGCAGTTCATCCCAGTTCATAGCACAAGTCCTGAATAAGGGCAGAAGGAAGGAGCATTATCTCACCCAGGAAGAAGGAAGCGTTTGAACCAGGCAGACTGCCACAACTGCAATTGGAAAGGGCACTGGGCTGCAAGCCAGAAACCTGGTTCCAGGGTCAGCTCCGCCATTAGCTGACTGTGAGGCCATATGCAAATCACTCAGCTTCTCTGAGCTGGAGGTTCTTTCTGTCTCAGATGTATCAATGACATATACCCCATTCTTCTCTGGGTTGTTCTGACTACCAAATGAGGATGGAAATTGAACAGCACTTTAAAAAGTTACCAGTGCTGGAGCAGTGGGAGAGGTTCTGGTGCATATGATATTCTAAATGTACATGAGACCGAACCCATGGCGACACGGGCTTCCTCGGGGTGAGAAAGGGGCCTGCTCTGAGGTTAAAATATAGCACAATTCACTAAAAACTAAATTCAAAAGAAGTAATAAGGTAAATATTTTAAGTGTTTTTAAATCAACAGATATTATATCACAAATAAAATTAATATAAAAATCCTTTCACTGAGATTGAAAAGAATGCACTGGGAATGAATGCTTTATTATATTAATGTGTTTAGAGTGTGGTAGCTGGTAAGTTCAATGAAACCACAGGGTGTCAGAGATGCAAGAACCTTGGATGCCATCTGGTCTGGCTCCCTGATTGCACAGAGAAGAAAAAAGTCTCAGGAAAGGGAAGAGACTTATTTAAGGTCACATAGCAACAAAACTGCACTAATGGTAATATGAATTCAGCATTTCGTTTGTACTAGACTTTATCATTTTCCAAGCTGATTGAAACATTCTCTCCTTTGATTCCCTTGGCAAACTTCTGAGACAGAGGATGCACAAAGCTTCATATTTAAATTCCTATGCCCAGAGAGCCTATGTCACTAAAGGAGTTATTAAGTGGTGTGCCATAACTCAATAAATTCATATCTGAAACCTGGGATGAACATATTTCTTTCAGATCTACTCTGCTGTCCTTTAAATATATATATTATTTATATTTAAAAAAT
>NW_016804367.1:1136605-1188755 GCF_001698545.2 Rhinopithecus bieti
TATATATTTTTTTTTTTTGAGACAGGGTCTCACTCTGTTGCCCAGGCTGGAGTACAGTGGCACATTCATGGCTCACTGTAGCCTCAACCTTCTGGACTCAAGCAATCTTCCCATCTCACCCTCCTGAGTAGCTGTGACCACAGGTGTGCGCCACCACACCCTGCTAATTTTTGCACTTTTTGTAGATACGGGGTTTTGCCATGTTGCCCAGGCTGGTCTTGACTCCTGAGTTCAAGCAATCCCCCTGTCTTGGCCTCTCAAAGTGCCAGGATGACAGGCATGAGCCACTGTGCCAGCCTCCTTTAAATATTTTTAACTTTCCTTTTCAGGACTCAACATTATACTGCCTGGCTTATACCTGCCTGCAGGTTTTTTGAGAGAGGGTGCCTTTTCCCTATTTCTGATGTTTGTTTCTCTGGGCAGGGAAGGAGCTTTAGTGTATAATGGCACCAGCCTTTCCCTACCCTTCTACTTCCTCATGGTGGTGGCCTGTGAAGGGAGGTGAGCTTCTCTCATTGGACTTCTTGGCTGACTTGGTGCCTCCTTTTTCTTGCTTGGGAGCAAGTCATTCACAGGGAGCAGGCATTCCTCTCGGCTTCTCCAGGGATGACTCTGTCCCTTGGCCTGGGGACCAACCAGGGAGTAGTTTCATTTGTGTAACTCTGTGTAAGTCTGCCTAGTTCTGGGGTTCAGCCGTGGGAAAGTACAAGCTGTCTCCTTCCTCTTTCTCTTTGGGAGCTTCTTTGCAGTTTTGCCCCTTCTTCCTTCCTCCTTCTCTTGGCAGTTGCCTCATCTACAAAAGCTCATGCTCTCAGATTGCTTTCTTGAATACCATAAGTTTTACAAGGCCCAGGACCCAGTCTTGCAATGATGATGGGGGAGCAGTTTAAAAATATATACACACACACACACACACACACACACACACACACACACACACACACACACATATATATATGTTTGCAAAGCAAAATATCATGAAGTAATTGGGGCAACTGATAAGACCAGGCAGGGTGATGTTGATCTTTGGTAGTGTCTTCTGAAGTGAGCCTACGTGGGTTTTAACCACAGAAGTTTGGAAAAAATTATATCCATCGTTATGAATAGCTTTTTATACTGGATTATTGGCTTTTAACTGTCATAGCTTGGGAAGAAGCTTTGAGCCTTAGACCTTGGTGGGATTCTGGGGCTTATGATGTCATTAATGTTAGGCAAGTGGCTGTTTCTCTAGAATCAAGGCCTTAAGCAAGGGTGAAGGGCCTCAAGAAAGGTGGGATCCTTCGCAGGTCTGGAGGAAAGTATAGGGCCCCTAAAACCTGGCAAAGGCACGAGAACCAAGTGGCATGGCATTGCCAACCATGCCGGTGCAGCAAGTGATGCTTTGCTAATCCTGTCTATGCTCTTAGCTCACTAGAAATATTTAAAGTTTGGCCCAGAGAGGCTGGTATAAAACTAGAGGTACGGCCAATCCAATGAGAGAAAGTAGCTGCAGCTGCTGAGGGAACCCTAAATCCATCCAGGCACTGAGACCTCTTTTTTAAAAAAACTTAATGATTTTACTGTTTTTTCACATGAAGATGCATTTTATTTCTCTGCCTGGATGTTATAAACAATGACATACCATTGTGTTTAAAAGCCCAATATTACTACATTATTGACATTTTTATCCATTTTAGTGTAAACTCTACATCTTTGCAGTACCTGTTTGCCTCCAAGAGATTCTCACCTCCTTGGGGACAGAGACTATGTCTTATTCATCTACTTGTATTGAGACCTTCTTTCACTGAGGCAGAAAATAAATCTAAGAATTAAATTTCTTTGAATTTTTAATTCACAAAGGCAAGAGAGATTGATTCTGGACTTTAATTTGCAAACTTATTTAACTTTTCGGATTTTATTTATTTATTTATTTTCCTGGGACACTTTTTTTTCTGTTACCTTTATTTTAGTTTCAGGGATACATGTGCAGGTTTGTTATATAGGTAAATTGCATGTCACTGGGATTTGGCATATAGATTATTTTGTCACCCAGGTAGAGCTTTATAGAGTTTAACATTTTCCTTGGGATTTTTTTTAATTGAAAAAAATCTTTATAATGTTTTCACTCTATCATTAGGACGCTTTGATATTGTTATTGCGTTTAACTCAGGAAGGTTATAGCTGCATTGTGTCTAACACAGGTACGTCAAATCATGTCTTAAAATAATTTTCAACTTTAGATACTGTGTGGCCTTCGAGTAGATTTAGCTGACACACTCTTCTAATGTAGGAACTTCCAGGGGTGCACTTCGTATGTCACATGGCTCAGCGGCAGCTCGAGGAGACACCCGGAGGTGTGGGAGGGTGTTTTGGAGGAACTTCAGGAAAACAAAACAACTGTATGGAGGCATGGCTGCTCTCATCCCACGAGGGACAACCACGCTTCTGTATTACTATAGGCAGACTTGTTGAGCCCCGGGGAGACAAATAAATAATAAAGAAAAGTGGTGGTTGGGACACGGGTGAGGGGTTTCTTTGTCATGCCTCATGTTTCCTTCCATGTGGAGGGAACCCCGTGGGTGTAACATTCTTTGATTTTCTGCCCTTGTACTCATTCAACCTAGGGGAGAAGGGGCTTCCATGTTGGTGGATTTGGGAAGGATAAAGAGGACATGCTTAGCTCAGCCCTGCCCTTCTTTACAGGGAGGACAGGGCTGAGCCAAGCATGCCCTCTTTATTCTGTGCCCCTGATCAGATCTGCTGGTGACTGGATGGGTACCTCCATGGAATATGAGAGCTCAGTATTAGGAAGTGGATCTCCCTACAGATATAAACCAACTCTTTCCACTTACACTTGATCAGTAATGAGGGCACTATTTTGGCTCCCATCTACCTGACTCATTTATCTTATTTTTCTAATAGTTCAATAGCCACGTGGGAAGGGAGTTAGGGTGATATTTATTGGGCTTCCTCAGAGGCCCCATCCCAAAGGCAGCCCACAGCATAGGTCTGTGCCCACTTGTTCCTCTGTGATGAGTATCCCCCGGCCTGCTTCAGCCTACCTTCAGGCTGCTCCCGGCCCAGGCTCGAGTTCTCCGCTGCTCCACCTCCTGCGGGGCACTGCCCGGCTGGTGTCTCGGATATCTCCGGTGTGCTCTCATGAGCCTCCTTCTCTAGCTCAGAGAGGGGGCAGTTCCGAGTCCACCAGGTCAGGCGTGTGAGCTGGAGGGAAAGAAGACACTGGAGTCAGTTGTCTTGGAGAGAAGTCATGCTGTAGAAAAACAGAGGCCCATTTATGGAAGGTCATCCAAAAAACAGCAAAGAGTACAATGAACAAGGCCAGGACTGGGAGTCAAGTTTTATCTTAGATTTGCCCAAGGCTTGGATCTTAGCCCTGACTTCCTCTTTCTTCAAATATGAGCACTCCCTGCTCTACATCAGGTGCTCTACCCCAGGCTTGTGCCAGGTACTAGAATACAGACCTGAAACACACCTGGGCCCTGTCCTCATGGATTTTACAGACTGAGGGAAACGAGGCTGGACAGGGAGACAGGCACTTGAGAATGAGGCTTCAAAGGTCAGGCTGAGGAGTTGTAGCTTAAAGAACAAAAACCCTGTAGGCAATGGAGAGTCACTGCAGACTTTAAGCAGAAGATAGTGCTGGAATCTTCAAAGACCTCTTGGAGTGAATTGAAAGGGGTCCAGCCTGGAGGATAATGCAAAAATGAAACAAAAAATAATGGACACCTGAGGAAATGGATAAAGGAGGTGAAATCAGGACAGCGTGACTGACTGAAAGAGCCAGGTGAGGTACACGGGGGAGACTAATACAGCTCCAGGGTTCCTGCCTTGGGTCACCAGATGTGTAGTGGTGCCTCTCCCAGGAATAAAGAACACAGGACAAGGCGTGGGTATTAGTGCTGGTGAGAGAAAGAAGAGAGATAGAGATAGATAGAGATAGGGAGAGACAGAGAGAGAGAGAACATGTACACACACAAATATGATGATGTGCTTCAGGAGTCTGCAGGTCCTCCTAGTGGAGATGTTCAGATGAGGAGAAATAAAACTTACTTCCTTGGATGGCCCTGGTGGCTTTCTCTCTTCTCCTTTTTGGTGACTCAGCAAAATAAAACACAGCAGTTCTCTGCCTCATATCGGTGGTG
The DNA here is from genome assembly GCF_001698545.2 of Rhinopithecus bieti. Lineage (NCBI taxonomy): Eukaryota > Metazoa > Chordata > Mammalia > Primates > Cercopithecidae > Rhinopithecus > Rhinopithecus bieti. The sequence continues at coordinate 1,140,748 of NW_016804367.1, forward strand.
TGGGACTTACCACTGCCTGAGCTCTGAGGCAGCTTTCTGGTGCATGTTGAGCTGGGTATCCCCTATCCTGCTCCCAACTTCTTACTTTCCGCTATGCTGGGCCCAGGCATGCATCTCTCTGGGATCATGAGAGCCTGGGAAGCTTCCTTGCTTGTAAGTATCTCTCAATAAACCTTACCTAATACTACTACTGGGTGTCACCAGTAGCATATGGACTATGTCTCTTTATGTCATCAGGGGACAGTTGGATTTTTGGTTTGAATCTTGGGAGAGGGGTTTTGGCTGTAGATAGAGAATTGAGAGTCAGCTTTACATAGAAAGTGGTGAATTTATAGCCCAGGAGTATTGTAGGGTGAGAGAGGTTATAGGCCATAGATGGGTTCCTAAGGAACACTGATATTTCAGAGCAGACAGAGAAGCCTGTGAAGAAGTCAAAAGAGTGATTTGAAGGGTAGTCAAAACAAACAAACAACAAAAATACAAAACCTAGGGGAGAAATATTTCATGGAAAGGAATAGAAGAGAGGTCTTCGGGATGCAGGAAGTGGTCGGTAGTGTCCAGTTCTCTTGGGAATTCATTTAAGATAAAGACAGGAACATGACCTTTGATTTTAGCAATAAGATGTTATCAGTGACTTCAGTGAGAGCAATTTCAGCGGCATGTTGGGGACAACAGCCAGACAGCAGCAGTTGAGAAACAGACAAGAGGTGGGAAGTGGAGGCTGGGAAAGGAAACCATTCTTTGCAAAAGTCTGCTGTTGAAGGGAGGAGAGGGAGGCAGCAGGAACTAGAGGATAACAGGATTCCGGGAAGGATTTTCAATTGGGGAAGACTTCAGGATGAAGAGTGAGGAAACAGGCAATGGAGAAGAGGTTGAAGATTCAGCGGGAGGAGGGGCTCATTTCTGGTGTGAGCCACTGGAGAAGTCAGCCTGGGAAGGCCCTGCTTTTTTGTAGGAATCAGTGAAACCAAGGGTATAAAGTCATCTTGCAAACTCTAAAGCACCATCCATCAAAAGAGTATTATCCCTGATATCCACTCCGTGTTTCAGGCACTGACTTCCAGCATGGGCTCTGTTATGGGCTGAATTGTGTCCTCCCAAAATTTCTATGTCAAAGTCCTAACCGCCAGTACCTCAGAATGTGACTATATTCAGAGATGGGGTCTTTACAGAAAATTAAGGTAAAATGAGGTCACCAGGATGGGCCGTAATCCATTATGACTTAAAAGAAGAGGAGATTCAGTCACAGACAGGCACAAGGGAAGACCGTGTAAAGACAAAGAGGAGAAGACAGTTTTTTACAAGCCACAGAGAAAGGCCTTGGATGAAACCAACGCTGCAGACACCTTGATCTCAGCCTTCCTGCTACTGGAACTGTGAAACCATACATTTCTGTTGCTTAAGTCACCCAATCGGTGGTCTTTTATTTCAGCAGCCCTAGCTCTAGGCTGTAAGGAAAAAAGGCCACAGAAGACCAAGCATCAGTGCTCAAGGGCTGTTGCTTGTGAGAGGTGAGGATTTCAATTTGAGTTCTTCACTTAATAAGCTCTCTGTTTCTTTTCTCTTGTATTTGTTTCTTGGCCACTTAAAATTCTCTATTCATTCTTCAAGGTCTAATTCAAAGTGTCCTCGTCAGTGTGCCCTCCCTGGGCCCCCAGGAGGTGACTGCCTCTCCCTCTGTGCTCGGCCCCTCGGTTCATCTTGGCCCTTCTGCACTTTCTCTTTGTATAGTGGCAGCTTGTGGCAGCTCTGTTTCCCCCTGAGGATAAACTTTGGCAGGGACCATTCATCTTTGTAAGCCCAGCACAGTGCCTAGCACATAGTGAGTACTCACTGAGTAATTTTTTAGTTCAATGAATTACTTTTCATTGGGGAATTCATAGCCCAAGAAACTTTCCCTCCCAAGGACATCTGTGTGGCCAGAGGGGAGACCATAACCCAACAAAGTAAAAGTCAGCAGTGGAATTCCAGGCTATGGGGGAAGGGAGAGCATTTCTGGAGGGCCTCAGTATGAGCACAACACTTGCCTGTTCCTCAGGGATGGGAGTGGTACAGAGGCTGACGATGACGATGATGATGGCAGTGAGCCCGCAGAGGAGGAGTGCAAAGTACAGGTAGTGGAAGTCCTTCAGCACTGCTGGCCTCCGGTCCACCTCCCCACAGGCTGGCGCTGGGTATGAGAACTCCAGGATCATGCGCACAAGCCCCACTCCCAGGCCAGACATGAGGCCCCAGAAAGCTCCCTGTGAAAGAGGGCAGACATGAGCTGAGGTGAGATCCAGGTGGGAGACCCTAGGAAGGTAAAACTACTCTGTCCCTAAATCTGTCTCCCACTGGTTTATTACCATGCTGGGAAAATCCATCTACTAATGGGGAAATGAGTTCCCCATTAGTACTGAGACTTTGTCTTGACTTAAAGGCACAGTGGCATAGGGGTTGTAGAGTCAGATAGACTAAGATTTGAATCCTGGCTCCATTGTGAACTGACTGAACGAATGACTCAGCCTTGCCGACTCAGAGTTTTCTCATTGGGGGCAGTAATTTAAAAATTCATAAAATTAAAGCAGTACTAAGTAATTAATAGATGGTTAATATTCAACTACAATGGAATAAACTTTTGTAATAATCAGGGAATACCAGGATCCCCTTCCCAACCTTCTATTACGATAAATCAGAAATCAGAATAGAGACTTTCCTTTTGTTGTTGTTGTTTTTAAGAAAAGCTCTGGTACCTCTCATGTCTTTCTTCTTTATACCTCCATTTGGCCCTAACCTGTACCTGTTCCCAGCATGTAAGACTATGGGAGATATTGATCCTGATTTCAAAAACTTTGGAATGAGCAGAAACACCCAGAGTTCATCCAGGTCCTGCTGTGTGGCATCGTTGCCAGTGAGATGAGACCTGTGCAGAGAGTAGACACTTGCTTAGGTGGACTATCAAGGGAGGGGATTCTATGACCTCATTTTCAATGACCTTGAACTCTCACATTGTTTTTGTGGAGTGGTGTCCATGATATCCATCAGCTTCTCAAGGTACAGCCAGCCTGTCTCTTCTAGGCTATCCTGGGGAGTAACCAAGCCTCCAGTCCTGGGGTACCCCTTGCTTCCTCCCAGATTCTGTCAGGTTTCAGGGCTGTTGCATGAATGATGCATGTGCTGGAACCCTTGTAAGGTCACACTTTGTCATCATCATTGTCATTGCTGTTATTTTGCTTACACATAGAACCTTATAGTGTTAGAGATGGAACAGACCCTAGAGATATTACAGTCTCTCTTGCACGTTCACATACACTGTTCCTTGTGTCTGGAACATTCTTCCCCCTCCCATTAATCCTTCAGGCCTCAGCTCAGATGTCACTTCATCCAGGAAGTCTTCCCTGACCCCTCCCAGGAGCCCCATAGGTTAGGTGCTTGTGCTCTTTACTCCCCCACCAGCCAGCATACTTTATTATTATTGCTTATTCAGTTATCTCTCTGCCAGCCCAGTGATGGCACAGCTATGTGAATCTTGTAAACCATTGCATCCCTGGAGCTGCCATTATAAGACTGATAAATATTTGTTGAGTGAATGAACGAATCTAGGCCGGATGCTATGGTCAGGAAAATGGAAGCCTAGAGGGGAAGTGGATTTTCCCAAGGTCACAGAGACCAGGTGATTGAGAGACCAGGTCTCCAGCCCCTCTGCTGTATGTGAGAGACAGGTGCACTGCACTCACGGGCTCTGTGACTCTCTTGCAGAAGATGGCCAGCAGGAAGAGAGAGGTGATGGGAGGGGCCAGGTAACTGGTGACAGCCTGGATGTAGTCAAAGAGCTGCCCACTGTTGGAGCTTTGGATGATGGGGATCCAGAGGATGCTGATGACAACCAGGAACACCACAAACACTCTGCCAGAGAGAGCACAGGGCACTGAGGTACACTCGGGTGGGCATGGTGTGGTGTGGGGTGAAGGTGATGTGCAGGAACCAGGAAGGGAGAAGGGAGGGAAATGCACAGTCACTAGATCAGAGAAGATTGGCAGCCAGAATCTCAAATACTAAGATTCAGAAACTTAGTCTTAAAATCCCAGAATATCGGAATTGTGGAACTGAAGAAACTTATAATTCTAATGCCTCCATGGCATTTATATATTAGATGCCCTCAAGGTCACGTCACCCACTTGTTTGTTGCTGTTCATGGAGGAATTCATACATTCCGCCCCACCCCCACCCCAGTAAAAGGTCTCTGGTCTCTGCGTAGCATGTCTTCCCCTCTTTTCCATCCCAGCCCAGTGTAAGGCAGCTCTTTCCCAGGATGACTACAGCTTCCAGGAACTGCTCCCTCCTCCAGGCGCTGATCCTCTCTCCCTTACTGTGGCATTGATCTTGGGAAAGAATCCCACTTATTCACCTGACTCTCTCTCAACAAACTGTGGCTCAGACCTAAGTCCCCAAAGCATTCTGCATGTATGATTTTGCAGATGTGTGAAGTTGATGAAAAACTTTTCTTGGATGTGTTGAGTGCAATAACACATATGACCAGTAGATAGAGCCCGAACCTCACTGATTGAGGAAATGATAGCAAAACTAGTTTATGTGCACAGATAAGGAATGCTTCTTTTGACATGTCACTGCATACCTGTCTTCTCCTCTCCTTTTCCTCCCATTTTGCCTCTCTTAGACTCCACTAGAGCATCAACTACCCAAGTAGCTTCCCTGCCGCTCGTCCCCCTCCTCTTTGCACAATCTGTCCTGCACTCAGATCCTGCAATGGCCAGTCCCCTTGCCTAGGGCTAGGGGTGCACAGATGAGCAGGCAGTAGGAATCCATTAGGCAGCCCTGGGCAGAAGGCATCTTGGTGGAAAGAACAGTGAGTGCAAAGGCAGGGAGATGTGAAAAAGCAAGATTCCTCAATTCAAGTACCTAGCCACAAAGTGGGAGAACTTTAGTCCAGAAACCCAAGTAAGGGAACCTTCCATTATGAAACAAAGATTTTAAAAAGGGCCCCTTAACCTTATGTGAACTATAAATCTCCAGCCTATGGAAAACCAAAAATATTAGCCACCAACTTAGGCTTTTAAAAGCATAAAACTGTTACCCACAGATAAAGTTCAAATTCCTTAGCTTGGTGTCCAAGGCTCTGCATCATTTGGAGACAGCCCTCCCATGAAAATCTCCATTGACACAAATACCTTGCTGTGTTACCTATGTTTCCACCTTTCTTAATAAACTGTGAGCACCCTGAGGGCAGGGCCATATGACCCATCCATGGGTCCCCTGCATGTGGGATGTGATGCATAGTAGATGTTCAGAGTGAATCTGATGGATTAAATTAATAGCATTTTTTTAACCGGGTGTAACATCCACAGTTGGTTGGGAATACCTTGGGTGAGCTGCTTGCTAAATTTCCTTGTGCTTACACAGTTTACCTTTCATTTCTTAAGTACTTTTTTATCTCTCAATAACCCTGTTGATCAATTCCAAGATACAGTTACCAGGGAAGAGGTGTTTTTTCCTATTATTCAGAAAGAAGGAGTGGTCCAGGTTTGGGGAAGGACTTACTTGAAATCATGTGGAGAGCTGGAGCTTGAACCCAGTGCTCTGGCTGCCAGTCCAGGGTCCAACCCAGCCACACCTGCTCAGGGTAACCCAGGGCAGGGGAGAGGGGAGAGGGCACTTGGGAAGGAAGGAAGGAGGGGCCAGCGCACCTGCCCACCACCATCAGCTCCTGCTCTGTTGCCTTCCTGCGGAAGCGCTGCCACACGTCAATGGCGAACAGGGTACTGCTGCTGTTGAAGATGGAGGTGAGTGAGCTCATGAGGGCGGCCATGATCACAGCAATCATCAGGCCCCGCAGACCTGGGGAGAGATGAGGCTCATGTGAACGGCTGGCCTGTTAAGGCCGACTCTGCCAGGACCACAGAGGCTCCTGGGGCGTTCTGCAGAGTCAGGAGCTGGGGGTGGGGATGAGAGAGGGAAGGGGTTGGATGAGGCTCCCATCCAGCACAGATAAGAAATCCAAGACCACAGAACTACAGGTTGGGTTCTGCCCAGGCTCTCTCCCTGCCTTTCTATGTGGCCTTGCATGACTCATTTGCCCCTCCACCTCCCACCCTGAGCCTCAGTTTCCTCATCCATCCTATTAAGGCATGTAGGACTAGGTTCTCTGAAGCTTTGACATCTCAGTCTAGGTTTCACAGCTTGTAGATACTTGGTTAGTGGGTCGCTGCTGGGGAGAGGAGAAAGGTGATTATTAATAATTGGGTGGATCTGTTTAGTGTTTCTATACCTTCTTCATTGACATGGTGGTGTTGGACTAAAGCCCTGGCCTGGGAGGTAGCAGCTTTGGGCTTGTTTCCTGGCTCTGCAAGTAACCAGCTATATGTATGATCCTTGGACTAGCTCCTTGCCATTTCTGGACCTATTTTTCCACTTGAACAAGGGAGGATGGGGCCCACTGATATCTGAAGTTTCTCTGACGGTGACCAAGCTTCTAGAGATATGACTGCTCACCCCTGGGGAGAAGATCCCAGCCCGGGTCCCACCTCAGTCCTCTTTCCTTCCAAATCCATATATTTAACCACCTTCTGATGTCCATTTCTCTCCCTTGAAGCGCCACAGGGGCCTCAGACTCAAGTGCTCCAAACTCAGGTGCCCATCTCCCTCTGGGGACTTCTGTTCCCCTCTTTAGTTATCGTCTTTCGAGCCCCACAGCAGAGCTTAGGGCTACTTGAGACCCTTGCTCTGCTCCCCTCCCTGCTTATCTCCAATCTACCCCTCAGGGCAGCTCTGTCCTAGCTGGGGCTCCCTCCATGGCCACTACTGCCTGGATTCACTCCTCCTTCTACCGCAGGGAGGGAATAACTCTACTCTCTGCTGCCCTCCATAATCCTACCTCCCTTCGTATGTCCCTAATCTCAATATCATTATAAAACCACCATCTAAAGGCCAAGATCTGGGAGCCTTCTAGGATTTCTCTGTATTATCCCTCAAATCGAGTCCTGTCCATTCAACCTCACAAACATCTTTAAATCCCTTCTCTTCATCTCTGATGCCACTGACTTGGTCCACCTACCTGGACCACTGCAAATGCCCCATGGACAATCTCCCTGCCTACCCCCAAGCCTGCCTCACACAGAGTCATCCACGCAGACTGGTCTTGCTGAAACACAAACCCAGTCATGCTCTCTCTGACCAAAACCCCCCAGTGTCCCAGCACTCTGCTCCAGAACAAGGCTTGGCGGTGACATCCCCACCAGGAAAGTTGTCTTCATTCCTCCTGGCTCCTGCATCCACACTGGGCCTCTTTCAGCTCATACTTCATGCCCTCTCTTCACCCTGGGCCTTTGCAGGCACAGCTTCTCATCCCTAGAATGACATTTCCTATGCCCCTCCGGCTGTGTCTCCCTAAGATTTAACTCAGGATGCAGCTCCATTTCCTTCCTTCTGAGAGACCTTCCCGACATCCTCCAGCTGGGTCAGGTGCCTCCTTAGGGCTCCCTTAACCCATGCTGGGTCACTACACTGGTTCCACTGGATTGTGCCTCTGGCAAGTCCAGGCACCCTGGAGACCGCATGATGCCTGAGCAGGGGCCTGCCTTTTATCTCTACATCTCCAGAACCTGCCCACGGAGCTGATGTCTTATGTACAAATGCTTGTAAAAAGTGTGTGTGTGTGTTAGGATGGGGGTGCAAAGGTGAATAGTTTTCTTCCCTCTTCCCATCCATGTTAGTGCCATCCCTCCTGGGCAGTAGAGATTGGAGGAGGCTGGAGGTGAGAGTGCAGGGTGGGGTGGGGAGGAGAGACTCACCAACAGGCATGAGAGTCATGACCAGCTTGGGGTAGGCAATGTTGGAACATCCCACTCGGGCCCCACAGATGCTTTGGCAGACATCAGGGTCCACGCAGCCCACCTCGTCTGTGGAAGAAGTGATGGCAGATAGAGTCCATGATCTTGTGCCTTCTCAGGTTGGCCTAGTATTTACTTTCCAAAACTACAGGATAATGTTCACTGGAGACTGACAGGGACCCGTGTCTTCAAGGTCAAGGGGCAAATGGTGTCCGGATCTTTGGTAAATTTCTTGTCCATACACTTACTACCTGATTCACATTTTTTCTACTGAAATATTTATTATATGTTTGGCCCACAAAGCCTAAACTGCTTACTATGTGTTCTTTTCTTTTCTTTCTATCTTTTTTTGTTTGTTTGTTTGAGATGGAGTCTTGCTCTGTCGCTCAGACTAGAGTGCAATGGTGCAATCTCGGCTCACTACAACCTCCACCTCCCGGGTTCAAGTGATTCTCCTGCCTCAGCCTTCTGAGTAGCTAGGATTACAGGCACGTGCCACCACGCCCAGCTAATTTTTGTATTTTTAGTGGAGACCGGGTTTTACTATGTTTGTCAGGCTGATCTCGAACTCCTGACCTCATGATTCATCCACCTCGGCCTCCCAAAGTTCTGGGATTACAGGAGTGAGCCACTGTGCCCGGCCTTCTTTTCCTTTCTTTGCTTTGCTTTGCTTTGCTTTCCTTTGCTTTCCTTTGCTTTCCTTTGCTTGCCCTCCCTCCCTCCCTTCCTTCCTTCCCTCCTCCTTTCTTCCTTCCTTCCTTCCTTCCTTCCTTCCTTCCTTCCTTTCTTTCTTTCTTTTTCTTTCTTTTCTTTCTTTTTCTTTCTTTCTTTCTCTTTCCTTCTTTCTTTCTTTTCTTCTTTCTTTCTTCTTTTCTTCCTTTCTTTCTTCTTCTTTTCTTCTTTCTCCTTCCTTCCTTCCTTCCTTCCTTCCTTCCTTCCTTCCTTCCTTCCTTCCTTCCTTTCTCCCTCCCTCCCTCCCTCTCTCCCTCCTTCCCTCCCTCCTTCCCTCTCTCCTTTCTGTTCTGTTCTGTTCTGTTCTGTTCTGTTCTTTCTTTTCTTTTTGACAGGGTTCCTCTTGCTCTGTTTCCCAAACTGGAATGCAGTGGGGCAATCACAGCTCACTGCAGCCTCAACCTCCTGGACTCAAGCTCCTGGACTCAGGATCCTCAGCATTCCAAGTAGCTGGGTCTGTGGGTGCACGCCACCATGCCTAGCTATGTGTTCTTAATAGACAAACCTTGCCAACCCCTGCTCTGGTCTAACATTGCCGAGGGACACATTCCCATTCTCCAGACACTCCTTGAAAGCCCCAGATCCCAACACCCAGAGAGCAAGACTCACTCTTACCTGGGAACAGGGCCCGGCTGATCATGCCAGGCATGACAATGAAGAACATGGGGAGGATCTTCAGGTAGCCCCCCAGCACGGAGCCTCCCTTGGCATGAGACAGACTCTTGGCCGAGAGAGACCGCTGCACAATGACCTGAAAGGGCGGCAAATGAGGAGTGCAGCTCAGGTTGAGGAAATGCTCACTAAGCCACAGGTGAGCCCTGACACTGGGCATGACTGTGCCCCTACTCCAGTCCAGTCACAATCCCAGAATGAGGTCCAACCCTCTGTGCATCCAGGCGCTGGGTTTTTCTGCAGGAAGCCACCCCACTTCAGGCTAAGCCTGGCTGGGGATTACCTGGTCTGTGCACCAACACCAGGTGGCCAGCACTGTAAGCCCGAAAATGAGACCTGGCCAAGGGATGTCCCCGCTCACAGGGTCCCGAAGCAGGTGGAAGGCATCGGGCCGTGGGAGGTGACAGGTGGTGTTGGGGACTGTGACATTAGGGATGGCCTGCCTGTACCGCTGCTCCAGGCCTGGGTACCAGCCCACATCCTGAAAGCCTGTGAGGAGACAGTGAGTGAAGCAGCCCTGAGACCCCACTGAGCCTGTCACTCAGCATGTCGAGCCCCCAGCCTCATGTGGGCTCTCAGGTTGGAACTGACGTGGGGATTGGGGGTGAAAGAGGAAGATGGGGCTTGGGCTCAAGACCCTTGGTTTGAAGTAGCGAGAACCCTGATCTTTGGGAGCTGCAGCCTGGAGAGGGGACATGGCTCACATGGCTCTAAGCACTGGAAAGTTTCAATCAAACTCTGGAGGTGACAGAGACAGGACAGAGAGGAATTTAAGAATAAAGTTGGGGTGTATTTAGGTCTTTTTCTTACCCAGAAACATGAGGACCAGGGCTCCCCCGACCATGATCGCCGTCTGCAGAGCATCTGTGTAGATCACAGCCGCAAGGCCCCCTGGGGACCCAAGGAGAGGGCTCATCAGTCAGCACCAGTTTGGGGTCCTCTCTGGCTGCCTGCTCTATGCATGGCCACACTGGGGAGACCAGAGAAGACACAGAGCCCTCTTAGCAGGGGAACTCTGGCCACCTGCCTTTCTCCACACCCAGTGCTCGTCTCTCTCCCTCCCTGGCAGGATGCCAGCTGGTCACAGTCAAAGGTGCTGGGGTCCCTTCTTTCTGTCTTGACAGCAGCTGACTGTGGCCATCACGCCACAGCTCTGTGTTATTGTTTAATATCCCAAGTCCATTCCTTGGCTTGTAGTTCTGCCAGGAATACTCCCTGCTTTCTCCTCCCAATGTCCATCTAAATGCCCCCCACCCCGTCTCTGGACCCCAGCTTAACCATAAGTAAGGCTGTCCTCCCATGCTGGTCTCCCATGGTGCCCAGCCCTGTGCAAGGAGATTTTGAGGAAACAGGAGGAGGTGGGTTGTGGTCTCTGCCTGGGGCAGCCTGCAGTGACTCTGGTTTGGGTCATAGTACCCCTCTCTACCTTGCTCCCTGGGCAGTTAGTCTTTTCTGATATTTATTACTGTCTCTCCTTCCCTCTCTCTGCTTGACCCGTTCCTCCTCCCATTTCTGCCCTTTTCATCCCCCTTGTCTCTGTCCTTGTGTCTTTCATTCTGTTCCCCTGTGTTCTTCTCTTCTACCTCTCTGTCTCAGCCTTTCTTTGTCTCTACTTCTCCTGTTTCTCCTTCTCTCTGTCAGCATCAGTGTTATGTCTCTCTGTCTCTCTCTCTGGTTGTCTCTCCGTCAGTCTTTCTCTCTGGGTGGTCTCTGCCAGTCAAAAGCTTCCCTCTTTCCCTCTTCCTGTCTCAGTCTCTGCAGCCCAACATGACCTTCCCTCTGCCTACCTGCAATGGTGTAGACGGCAGTCACCACCAGCAGGATCCCCGTGGAGAGGTACAGGTTCCAGCCCAATGCCATCTGGATGAAGAGAGCTCCAGAGAAGATGTCAGTCTGCAGAAAGCCAGGACCCAAGAGGCCAGGACACCCGAGGCCCTCAGTAGGGCTGTGTGGACACGTCACCTGCCTGCCCAGCAACACCAGGCATCCTCAGCCCTCATCACATTATGAAAATGAGCTTTAAGTGCTATGCTAAAGAGTGTGGGCTTTATCTTGCAGACACTGAGGCACCATGGAGGCTTTAAAGCAGAGAAGTACTGTATAAAGTCTCAAAACTAAGGAAAATTTAATTGCGTAGTCTGCTAGATGTGAAGGGAGTGGTGAGGAATTAAGTGGAAGACTGAGGAAGTGAAGGAAGGCACTGGGCTGGAGAAGAAGAGGCCATTTAGGAGAAGAGAGGAAGAACCAGAGAGTTGCTGGCTGCTCCCTGGCAGAGCAGAGCCTACTTGGCTGCCAGATGGCCCACGGCTGACCCAGTGTGGCAGGAGCCCTGGTGCAGATAGACATGGATCTGACTCATCTACATACTTGGGTTTATTAGCAGACAAGGGCTTATAGCCTGAGCCTAAGCTGACTTAGGGTGATTCTCAAACATTGGTGGAACAAGGGCCTTAAAGTGTTTTTCAGCCTTGGACCTGGCAACGGAGTGACTCAGTTCCCTTTAGTGTGTGCTTGTGGGTCCCATTCCATGATTGTTTTGTGAACCTGTTACGGGGTCTAAAACATAACAGAGTGGAAGGAGACTGGACTGGGTCATGGAACCCACACTTCAGTTTCCATTCTAGAGCTAGCCCTCTGTGTGGGCTTGGGCAAGTCATCTGACCTATCTAGGTTTGTTTCCTGAGTTTAGGTCAATAGAGGAGGATTAAAAGACTTTTCTAACTCCAAAAATCTCGGCAACTAATGCAGTTGATGAATGAATAATCCATTAATGAAAAAATAAATGAATGAACTCTGGATTGTGATTTCTTTGAGTGTAGTGGCTGTCATTCACTCCAAAAACATTTACCATTCATCTCTGAGTACCCCAGTGCTGAGGGGGAGCATGTGCTAAAGGTTTCTAGGTCCTGCCTTCCTTTTTGTCAATGGATTGTCAGCTTCCCCTCAACACGCACATGGTGATGCACTCAGCAATTCCTGAATCAGCATTTGCAGACACAACGGCCACATTGTAATGACACCTACCGAGATCTTGGTGAAGATGTAGAGGATGAGAGACAGGACAGACATGTACACCTGGATCCTCTGGCCCCCAAATCGCTTCTTCAGGTACTGTGGCATTGTGACCACACCCGCTGCGATGTACACAGGGACGAAGACCCAGCCGAGGGCCAGGAGCAGCCAGGTTGCCTGAGAGAGTGGGGAGAAGAAGGTATCCAGGTCCTGGATGTAGACAGAGCGGCGGCTTCCCACCCAGAGGCAGTGCTGTGCTGTGGGAGGCCCCCGAACAGAGAAATAAGGGACCTGGGACCTGACCCCAGTCCTCCCGTGTGACCTTGCATGGATCCCTCTGTCTCCTCCAGACCTTGATTTCCTCATCTGTGAAATGGATTCTCAATTCACCATGCAGCCTCCCAGGCATCCCTAAGGATCCTCACAGCACTAATGCCAGAGACGGAGGTGGGTTAGACTCTCATTATTCTGGAAAAACCAAACCAGCTTCCTTACGTTCCACTCGAAGCCACCCACGGCGAGGCCTCCGGCAGCCCCTGTCCCAGCCAGGCCAATGAACAAGCCACTGCCCACATTGCTTGACATCAGAGATGCTCCAATCTGCAAGGCACAGTTGGGTCAAGGGTCAGGAGTCAGGAATGATCTAAATGAATCTGGAGTGAGGACCATGAGTAGTGAGGGGGCATGGAGCTGATATTTATTGGGTACCCACTGTATGCCAGGCGCTGCATTCATAAATACATTCAATTCCACAGATAGCTGAAGGGAAGGGTATTAGTCATCCCAGGTTACAGAGGAAGGAACTAATGTAAGGAAAGATGAACTTGCTGGCTCCAGGTCACCCAGTGAGTAAATGGTGAAGTGGAAAAAAGGGGAAAGTGGGAAGGAAGCCTGGAAAGTGGGGAGTGTGGACCTCTGCACTGAGGCCATGGGTCTGAGGGCCTCCAAGGGAAGGAAGCTGAAGGGGATGGGGAAGCCCCACAGGAGGGAAGGAAAAGCCCTCCTGCCATCCCAGGGTGAGCCAGGCAGAGGGTGGAGCCGAGGGACTGAGCACAGGCCAGGTCGACCTCTGAGCTGAGTTAGTTCTTCAAGGGGGCAGCCAAGCACTTGGGAGGCAGTAGAGAGCGGTGATGATGGTGAGCATGATCAGGGCAGTCAGAGCCTGTGCAGCATCTCCAGGAACCAGCCGGCCTTCTGAGTATGGGGACTCATTTAATCCTCACCACAACCCTCAGTGCTACTTTTATCCCCATCTTACCCATGAGTGAACTGAGGCACAGATAGGTAACTTGCCCAAGTCTCAGAATTAGTAAGTGACCAAATTAAGATTCAATCCCTGGCTCTCTGGCCCAGTAACACTACACAAATGGTGCTTGCCACTTAATGCGCACTTGGTCAATATTATCTCTTATTATTAGATGGGATCCCTGACTGGGAGGGGAGAAGGGGGAGAGGAAGGGGCTCTGGAGCCTGGGAGGAGGCCTAAGGAGACCTCGGGGAGAGGGCTGGGGCAGCTGGGGGCAGAGCTATGTTCCTTTTTGTATCCTATGTCACCACAATAAAATCACTTCCTCTGTCAACACCTCAGCTTCTTCATCTATACAATGTGGGACTTACTTCCGCCTAACTTCCTGTTCTTTCGGAGGTGCTGTGAGAGAGAAAGTGAGAGGAGAGGAAAAGCATTGAGAAATTCAGACAAAGGCAGTCAGCAGTGTAAAGGCACAGAATGAGCAACCGGCCTGACATTGCTGAGGCCCTAGTGCTAGCGCCTCTGACACGTGCACATGCACACTCACATGTGCACTCACACACGCACACAGGCACAGTACACACACATGCACTCATGCACACACAGGCACGGTACACACACATGCACACTCACACTGACATACACACACACACACAGGCATGGTACACACACAGGCACGGTACACACACACATGCACACTCACACTCTGACACACATGCACTCACACACAGGCACGGTACACACTCACGTGCATACTCACACTCTGACACACATGCACACACACACACAGGCATGGTACACACTCTCCCACATGCACACACATACTCTGACACACATGCACTCACGCACTTGCACAGTCACACATCTGCACTCACACACATGCACATGTCCTTATGCCTATGCCCTCACACACACAGGTATGCACACATATGCACACACGTGCACATACATTCACAAAGCACACACACACAAGCACACATGCACACACACAGTGCCCACACTCACATGCATACACACTCACACATGGAAACAGATTCACACAGGACTCACACGCACACACACTCTTCCTCAGGCGGTCCCAGGGTGCTGGCGGGGCTGGGCTGGACCACCCAGCCAGAGCAGAGTACACCAGGACTCCTGCTTCAGGGGAAGAAGCCTCCCCCAGGCAGTTCTTGGAGCAGTGAGGCACCTCCACCCCCACCCAGCCCAGAGTTTTTAACCTCACTTCCCCTGCTCCTAACCCGGGAGACAAATAACATCAGCAGGGGAGGCGTGGGGAGGGTGACCATGCAGGCCTCTCTGGAACAGGACGGGCAACTGCACCTTCTGCTCTCAGCCTCCAAGCCACACACTGTTCATGGGGCACAGACTCAGGGCAGGGCAGACGCCCAGACAAACCCTCCAGCAGTGCTGGTGGGACTGAGCTTTCCCTCCCCAGAGGTGGTTCTCATGCTGGCCTCAGGCTGGACCCAGGTCTCAGGTGCAGGAGGCACAGCTCACAGCCTGGCCTACCAGACGATGGGGAGCACATCCTCTCTTTCCCACTGGGTGTCTGCTCTGTGTTTGGGGCGCAGTGGGAACATGGGAGTGCCTGCCAAGGCCTCCCTCTTGTTCGGAGGCCTCAGGTTCCTCACACTAATCGTTAGGCCAGAGCTCCGTTCTCTGCAGGTTGACCAGGCAGTCAGCAGGGCCCCTGGGCTTCTCCTGAAGTGGTCAGAGGAACCTGCTCTGTCATGCTCCTTTCTCCTCCTTTCCTGTGATTTGGGGGGCTCTAGCTGAAAAGAACCATTTTGAAGGATTTTTCCTTTCTCTTGATGAGAAGGTAGCTGGTAGCACCAGTGACCCGCACACTGTTCCTGAGCTGCCAGGCCTCAGCTCCCCGCCATCCCTGGGGATTCTGTCACGCTGGACAGCAAGAGCTCCCTGCCCCTACTTCTTCCTGTCCCAGATACCTAAACCTTCCAGAGAGACCTGGAGGCCTCCTCTGTTTCTGCTACTCTTTAGCGAGTCTGTGACCACTAGAGAGTGGGGAAGGTGGTGAGAACGAGAAGGGTGGGGAGAGGGGTGAAGATGGC
The DNA here is from genome assembly GCF_001698545.2 of Rhinopithecus bieti. Classification (NCBI taxonomy): domain Eukaryota; kingdom Metazoa; phylum Chordata; class Mammalia; order Primates; family Cercopithecidae; genus Rhinopithecus; species Rhinopithecus bieti. Next base: position 1,156,314 of record NW_016804367.1, read on the forward strand.
TGGAGATGTGAGTGTGCATGAATGTGTGCCTGAGCGAGCATGTGTAAGTGTGTAAATGAGCATGAGTATGAGAGTGTGAGTCTATGTGACTGAGACAGTGTGTGTGAGAGTGAGTGCAAGAGAGGTGTGAGTGTGAGAAGGGGAGTGTGATTGTGTGAATGAGTTTGTAAGTACGTATGAGTGTGGGCATGTTTGAACGTGTGTGGGTGCCTATATGAGGGTGAGAGTGCTGTGTGTGAGTGTGTGAAAGTGTGGGAGTGTGAGTGTGGGAGTGTTGGGAGAGTGTGGGAGTGTGACTGTGGGAGTGTGTGTGAGAGTGTGGGAGTGAGTGTGAGTGTGGGAGTTCTGTGTGTGAGAGTGTGGGAGTGTGTGAGGGTGCTGTGAGAGTGTGGGAGTGTAAATGTAGGAGTGTTGTGAGAGTGTGGGAGTGTGAGTGTGAGGGTGCTGTCAGAGTGTGGGAGTGTGAGTGTGAGGCTGATGTGAGTCTGAGAGTGTGAGTGTGGGAGTGTTGTGAGTGTGGGAGTGTGAGTGTGAGGCTGTTGGGTGTGTGTGAGAGTGTGAGGTGGGAGTGTGAGTGGGAGTGTGAGAGTGCTGTGTGTGAGAGTGTGGGAGTGGGATTGTGGGAGTGTGAGTGTGAGTGTGAGAGTGCTGTGTGTGGGAGCATGAGTGTGAGGATGCTGTGAGTGTGGGATTGTGTGAGTGTGAGAGTGCTATGTGTGAGAGTGTGGGAGTGTGAGTGTGAGTGTGGGAGTGTTGTGTGAGTATGGGAGTGTGAGTGTGGGAGTGTTGTGTGTGACAGTGTGTGGGAGTGCTGTGTGAGTGTGGGAGTGTGAGTGTGAGGGGGCTGTGGGTGAGAGTATGAGAGTGTAAGAGTGGGAGTGTTGTGAGAGTGTGGGAGTGTGAGTGTGAGAGTGCTGTGTGTGAGAGTGTGGGAGTGTGTGAGTGTGGGAGTGTTATGTGTGAGAGTGTGGGAGTGTGAGTGTGGGAGTGCTGTGTGTGAGAGTATGGGGGTGTGAGTGTGAGGGTGCTGTGTGTGAGTGTGTGGGAGTGTAAGTGTGAGAGTGTTGCGAGACTGTGGGAGTGTGAGTGCTGTGTGTGTGTGGGAGTGTGAGTGTGAGGGTGTTGTGAGAGTGTGGGAGTGTGAGAGTGAGGGTGTTGTGAGTGTGGGAGTGTTGAGTGTGAGTGTGAGGCTGCTGTGTGTGAGTGTGGGAGTGTGAGGGTGGGAGTGTTGTGAGAGTGTGTGAGTGAGTGTGGGAGTGCTGTGTGTGAGAGTGTGGCAGTGTGAGTGTGAGCGTGCTGGGAGTGTGGGAGTGTGAGTGTGAGTGTGGGAGTGTTGTGTGAGTATGGGAGTGTGAGTGTGGGAGTGTTGTGTGTGAGAGTGTGGGAGTGTGTGGGAGTGCTGTGTGAGAGTGTGGGAGTGTGAGTGTGAGGGGCTGTGGGTGAGAGTATGTGTAAGAGTGGGAGTGTTGGGAGAGTGTGGGAGTGTGAGTGTGAGAGTGCTGTGTGTGAGAGTGTGGGAGTGTGTGTGTGGGATTGTTATGTGTGAGAGTGTGGGAGTGTGAGTGTGGGAGTGCTGTGTGTGAGAGTATGGGAGTGTGAGTGTGAGGGTGCTGTGTGTGAGTGTGTGGGAGTGTGTGAGAGTGTTGCGAGACTGTGGGAGTGTGAGTGCTGTGTGTGTGTGGGAGTGTGAGTGTGAGGGTGTTGTCAGAGTGTGGGAGTGTGAGAGTGAGGGTGTTGTGAGAGTGTGGGAGTGTTGAGTGTGAGTGTGAGGCTCCTGTGTGTGAGAGTGTGGGAGTGTGAGGGTGGGAGTGTTGTGAGAGTGTGTGAGTGTGAGTGTGGGAGTGCTGTGTGTGAGAGTGTGGCAGCGTGAGTGTGAGGGTGCTGTGAGCATACGGGAGTGTGACTGTAAGTGTGGGAGTGTTGTGTGTGAGAGTGTGGGAGTGTTGTGTGTGTGAGTGTGAGTGTGGGAGTGCTGTGTGTGAGAGTGTGGGAGAGTTGTGTGTGTGAGTGTGGGAGTAGGAGTGTGGGAGTGCTGTGTGTGAGAGTGTGGGAGCGTGTGTGAGTGTGGGAGTGTGTGTGTGAGAGTGTGGGTGTGTGGAAGTGTGAGTGAGAGTGTGGGAGTATTGTGTGTGAGTGTGAGTGTGGGAGTGTTGTGTGTGAGAGTGTGTGAGTGTGAGTGTGAGTGTGGGAGTGTTGGGTGTGAAAGTGTGGGAGTGTGAGTGTGACTGTGGGAATGTGTGTGAGAGTGTGGGAGTGGGAGTGAGTGTGGAAGTGTTGTGTGAGAGTGCGGGAGTGTGAGTGTGAGTGTGGGAGTGTGTGTGGGAGTGTTCTGTGTGAAAGTCTGGGAGTGTGAGTGTGGGAGTGTGTGTGGGAGTGTTCTGTGTGAAAGTCTGGGAGTGTGAGTGTGGGAGTGTGTGAGTGGGAGTGTGTGTGAGTGTGCGAGTGCTGTGTGTGAGTGTGTGAGTGTGAGTGTGGGAGTGTTGTGCGTGAGAGTGTGGGAGTATGAGTGTGAGTTTCGGGGTGTTGTGTGTGAGAGTGTAGGAATGTGTGAGTGTGGGAGTGTTGTGTGTGAGAGTGTAGGAGTGTGTGTGTGGGAGTGTTGTGTGTGAGAGTGTGGGAATGTGAGTGTGAGTGTGGGAGTGTTGTGTGAGTGTGGGACTGTTATGTGTGAGAGTTTGGGAGTGTGAGTGTGGGAGTGTTGTGCGTGAGAGGGTGGGAGTGTGCGTGTCGGAGTGTTGTGAGAGTGTGGGAATGTGAGTGTGAGTGTGGGAGTGTTGTGTGTGAGTGGGAGTGTGTGTGGTAGTGCTGTGTGTGAGAGTGTGGGAGTGTGTGAGTGTGGGAGTGTGAGTGTGTGGGAGTGGTGTGTGTGGGAGTGTTGTGTGTGGGAGTGTGGAAGTGTGAGTGTGAGTGTGGGAGTATTGTGTGAGTGTGGTAGTGTGTGTGAGTATGGGAGTGTGAGTGTGAGTGTGGGAGTGTTGTGTGTGAAAGTGTGGGAGTGTGTGTGTGACTGTGGGAGTGTTGTGTGTGAGAGTGTGGAAGTGGGAGTGTGAGTGTGGGAGCGTTGTGTGTGAGAGTGTGGGAGTGTGAGTGTGGGAGTGTTGTGTGTGTGAATGTGGGAGTTTTGTGTGTAAGAGTGTGGGAGTGTGAGTGTGGGAGTTTTCTGTGTGAGAGTGTGGGAGAGTGTGAGCATGGGAGTGTGAGTGTGAGTGTGGAGTGTTGGGTGTGAGTGTGAGTGTGAGTGTGGGAGTGCTGTGTGTGAGAGTGTGGGAGTGGGAGTGTGAATGTGGGAGTGTTGTGTGTGAGTGTGTGAATCTGTGAGTGTGGGAGTGTTGTGTGTGAGAATGTGGGAGTGTGTGAGTGTGGGAGTGCTGTGAGAGTGTGAGTGTGTGAGCGTGAGAGTGCTGTGTGTGAGAGTGTGGGAGTGAGAGTGTGGAAGTGTGTGTGTGAGAGTGCTGTGTGTGAGAGTGTGGGAGTGTGAGTGTGGGAGTGTGTGAGTGTGGAGGTCTTGTGTGTGAGTGTGAGTCTGAGTGTAATGGTGTGACTGTGTGAGTGTGAGTGAGGGAGTTTTGTGTGTGAGTCTGAGTGTAAGTGTGTGAGTGTGGGAGTGTGAGTGTGAGTGTGGGAGTGTGCGTGTGAGTGTGAGTGTGGGAGTGTGAGTGTGAGTGTGAGTGAGGGAGTCCTGTGTGTATGTGTGTGTCAGAGTGTGAGTGTGGGAGTGAGTGTGTGTCGGAGTGTGTGAGTGTGATTTGGGGAGTCCTGTGTGTGAGTCTGAGTGTGAGTGTGTGAGTTTGGGAATGTGTGAGTGTGGGAGTCTTGTGTGTGAGTGTGAGTGTGGGAGTGTGAGTGTGAGTGTGGAGGTCTTGTGTGTGTGTGAGTGTAAGGGTTTGAGTGTGTGAGTGAGGGAGTCTTGTGTGTGAGTCTGTGTGTGAGTGTGAGTGTGGGAGTGTGTGTGAATGTGGGAGTGTGAGTGTGTGAGTGGGGGAGTCGTGTGTGTGAGTGTGGGAGTGTGAGTGTGGGAGTCTTGTGTGTGTGAGTGTGGGAGTGTGAGTGTGGGAATGTGAGTGGGGGAGTCCTGTGTGGGAGTGTGAGTGTGAGTGTGTGAGTGTGAGTGTGGGAGTCTTGTGTGTGAGTGAATGTGTGAGTGTGAGTGTAGGAGTGTGAGTGTGAGTGTGGGAGTCTTGTTTTTGATTGTGAGTGTGAGTGTGTGAGTGTGAGTGTGGGAGTCTTGTGTGTGTGAGTGTGAGTGTGTGAGTGTGAGTGTGTGAGTGTGAGTGTGAGTGTGGGAGTGTGAGTGTGAGTGGGGGAGTGTGAGTGTGAGTGTGAGTGGGGGAGTCCTGTGTGTGAGTGTGAGTGTGAGTGTGTGAGTGTGGGAGTGTGAGTGTGAGTGTGGGAGTCTTGTGTGTGAGTGTGTGGGTGTGTGGGAGTCTTGCGTGTGAGTGTGAGTGTAAGAGTGTGAGTTTGTGTTTGAGTGTGAATGTGGGAGTCTTGTGTGTGAGTCCGAGTGTGAGTGTGAGTGTGGGAGTGTGAGTGTGAGTGTGAGTGGGGGAGTCCTGCGTGTGAGTGTGAGTGTGTGTGAGTGTGGGAGTGGGAGTGTGTGGGAGTCTTTGTGAGTGTGAGTGTGAGTGTGTGTTTGAGTGTGAGTGTGGGAGTCGTGTGTGTCTGAGTGTAAGTGTGAGTGTGGGAGTGTGAGTGTGAGTGTGGGAGTGTGAGTGTGGAGGTCTTGTGTGTGAGTGTGTGAGTGTAAGGGTGTGAGTGTGTGTTTGAGTGTGAGTGAGGGAGTCGTGTGTGAGTCTGAGTGTGTGTGAGAGTGTGAGTGTCAGTTTAAGTGTGTGAATGTGAGTGTGGGAGTCGTGTGAATATGAGAGTGTGAGTGTGAGTGTGAGTGTGGGAGTCTTATGTGTGAGTGTGGGAGTATTGTGTGTGAGAGTGTGGGAGTATCAGTGTGAGTGTGAGTGTGAGAGTGCTTTGTGTATGAGTGTAGGAGTGTGAGTGTGAGTGTAGTAGTGTTGTAAGAGTGCGGGAGTGTGAGTTTGTGTGAGTGTGTGTGTGTGTGAGTGTGAGTGTGTGTGAGTGTGGGAGTCTTGTGTGTGTGAGTGTAAGAGTGTGAGTGTGTGAGTGTGAGTGTGGCAGTCTTGTGTGTGAGTCTGAGTGTGTGAGTGTGAGTGTGGGAGTGTGAGTGTGGGAGTCATGTGTGAATGTGAGTGTGAGTGTGGGAGTGAGTGTGAGTGTGGGAGTGTGAGTGTGAGTGTGGGAGTCTTGTGTGTGAGTGTGAGTGTGGGAGTATTGTGTGTGAGAGTGTGTGTCAGAGTGTGAGTGTGGGAGTGTTTTGTGTGAGAGTGTGGGAGTGTGTGAGTGTAGGAGTGTTGTGTGTGAGTGTGAGTGTGAATGTGGGAGTTTTGAGAGATTGTAGGAGTGTGAGTGTGTGAGTGTGAGTATGAGTGTGGGAGTTTTGTTTGTGAAAGTGTGGGAGTGTGAGTGTGGGAGTGTTATGTGTGAGAGTGTGGGAGTGTGAGTATGAGTATGGGAGCGTTGTGAGAGTGTGGGAGTGTGAGTGTGGGAGTGTTATGTGTGAGAGTGTGGGAGTGTGAATGTGAGTGTGGGAGTGTGTGTGTGAGAGTGTTGTGTGTGTGAGTGTGGGAGTGTTGTGTGTGAGAGTGTGGGAGTGTGGGAGTGTGGGAGTGCTGNAGGAGTGTGAGTGTGTGAGTGTGAGTATGAGTGTGGGAGTTTTGTTTGTGAAAGTGTGGGAGTGTGAGTGTGGGAGTGTTATGTGTGAGAGTGTGGGAGTGTGAATGTGAGTGTGGGAGTGTGTGTGTGAGAGTGTTGTGTGTGTGAGTGTGGGAGTGTTGTGTGTGAGAGTGTGGGAGTGTGGGAGTGTGGGAGTGCTGTGTGTATGTGAGTGTGAATGTGTAAGTGTTATGTATGAGAGTGTGGGAGTGTGACTGTGAGTGTGGGAGTGTGAATGTGGGAGTGTGAGTGTGGGAGTGTTTGTGAGAGTGTGGGAGTGTGATTGTGACAGTGTGAGTGTGAGTGTGTGTGGGAGTGTTGTGTGTGAGTATGTGAGTGTGAGTGTGGCAGTGTTATGTGTGAGAGTGTGGGAGCCTGAGTGTCAGTGTGCAAGTGCTGTGTGTGTGAGTGTGGGAGTGTGCATGCACACATGCCATGTGTGAGTTTTGCATGCCTCGGTGTGTATACTGCTTCAGCTACCACTGGGGCTGATGACTCTGCTGGTCATTTTTGAGGCAGGGCTTTCATCCCTCCATCCCATTCCAGGAGGAGGAAGTTAATTTTGAGAACCAGTAGAAATGTGGGGTGGCTTGATTGGAGAAACTGTGGCTCACAAAGTTTTGGGGATTGATTCCCTGAGGTTGTTGGGGATTTTACCTCTGTGATTCCCCTATCTTAACTGCTCTTCAGTATTAAGCCTATGTGTCACCCTCCCCCCAAAATCTTTCCTAACCCTAGCTAACTCCACTGTTTGGTGGCCAGGGGCTTTCAAGCTCTGGTGAGCGCCCCCTGCTTCCCTCTGGCTCAGCGGTGCGCATGATGTTTACGAATCTATCTGCCCCCCTCAGCTCTGAGCTTCTCTAGGACAGGGACATTCCAGATTCATCACTGCAAGTCAAGTGTCAGATGTAGGGCCACACCTAGGAGGGGCCAGGGGATGTTTGTCCAAGGTGTGTGCTAGCAAGGCCACTCAGGATGCAGGGTGGGTTTGGGCAGGAGAGAAGAGACCCAGAGTCAGGAAACACAATGGGGAGGTCTTTGCGTTAGTCCAGGTGTGAGAAGATGGGACAAGGGCTTGGACAGTGGGGAGGAGGAGAGTTGGGAGCCTCTACACTAGGGGGTGGTTAAGAAGGGTCAACTCACTGGCCACCAGCTCATGGACCTCCCGGCCAGGAAATAGCCACCAATAGTCCCTCGGTTTGCACGGATGGATGACTGGAAAGGAAATAGATGAGATGAGGATTTCTCAAGCCTCTCTGAACCTCTGCCCAGCCCCCTCTCTGTAGATTTCCTGCCCCTTGGTGCAGGCACTGTTGGGGACACAGAGGGAGAAAACTGAGGCAGAAGAGAGCTGCCTGAGGCTGGTTCCACAGTTTCTAAGCTATGCATCTTGGGAGGGTCACTTTCTCTGTGAGCCTCACCATTCATCTCCCAGAGCCAGTGCGAAAAGCAAAGGCGGTAACATGTCATGTGTGTGAAGCCATTGATTGTGCACTCTTGTTCCCTTATCCTTCCTTCCCCAAAGTGCGCTTTCGGAGAATGATTTAGTATCGCCTCCTTAGATGTGTAGTGCTCACCCTTTCTCTGAGCTGATCCCTTCCCTGCTCCCAACAGGGCTCCCATACTGGAGGTGGGAGGACAGAGAGGGCTGCAATTTGACTGTGAGACTTTGAGCCCTGAGCAGAGTTATGGGTTCTGTTTTGGAGTTTCCGTGGGTTGAAGTCAGATCACGCCACTGAGCCCCATCCAGAACCTTCCTGTCTTACACCAGTAGGTGGTCAGTTAGCAGCCTGTTGGAATGTTCTCTGGAGACACAGGGTGTGGGCAGGGCAGTGGGTAGGGAAGGATGAACTTGAAGCAGCTATTCAAATGCAAAAGCCAACAGTTCTCTGACTTTCCCCTACGGGAAAATAATCAGTCACCAGGGAGTGATAAATGTGTGTGATGCCTTGTGCTTGTTAAGCTTTTGCTTGTATTTCACTTGTCAGCTCTCATCCTCTTGGAGGCCATATGAGCAAAAGAGATCCATTTTACAGATGTGAAAATGGAGGCCCAACATTGGAAGCAATTTGTCCAAAGTCACAGAGGAGTTGGTGCTTTTCTTGACTGGCCACTTCCAGGACCCAGCGATCATCTGTTAGCCCAATTCTTCCTCATTCCAGCACTAGAAGGCAGGGTCTGTTCACCCCCCTTTACAGATGAGGAAACTGAGGCCCAGAGAGGGTTTCTGACCTGGCCACAGCCTAGGAAGTGATCATCTGGAACTTGAATTACGGCAGAGTCTAAAGGTGCTCACACTTCTGCAGAACACCATGGTGATAACAGCAGTCATTTATTGTCTGCTGATCAGGCACCAGGCACCGTGCCAGGTGCTGCAGTGTCTCCTGTTGCTGAATGATCACAGTGTAGTGCTTACTCTCTGTCAGGCCTCTGAGCCCAAGCTAAGCCATCATATCCTTTGTGACCCGATGGCCTGACGCAACTGAAGATCCACAAAAGAAGCGAAAATAGCCTTAACTGATGACATTCCACTGTTGTAATTTGTTTCTGCCCCACCCTAACTGATCAATGTACTTTGTAATCTCCCCCACCCTTAAGAAGGTTCTTTGTAATTCTCCCCACCCTTGACAGTGTACTTTGTGAGATCCACCCCCTGCCTGCAAAATGTTGCTCCTACCTCTACCGCCTATCCCAAAACCTGTAAGAACTAATGATAATCCACCCCCGTTTGCTGACTCCTTTTTCGGACTCAGCCTGCCTGCACCCCAGTGAAATCAATAGCCATGTTGCTCACACAACGCCTGTTTGGTGGTCTCTTCACACAGATGCGTGGAACACTCTTGTTGTTCACCTGAGAAAGCTGATAGGCCTTATATGTTCCCAGGGACTTGAGGCTCTCATTGTTGCAGCTAGGACCTGAACTCAGGTTTCCCTGACCCCAAAGCCTGGCCCCTGCCTATAGCCGGAGGCTCCTGGGAACAATGGAGAATAGAGTACCCTGGGAATCAGCCTGGCACACTTCCCTGAGAGCACATGAGCCCCTAGTCGTTTAGAAATCACCTTAACCAAGATGCTAACGAATGCAGGACTGAGGTAGGGCCAGGGGTCAAGAGTTCTCAGAGTTGGGGGCCTTGGGGTGGGAAGAAGGAAGGAGTGAGGCTCAGGACAACCAGGGATGGTTGGGGCCAAAGGCAGCAGTGCTCAGAGAGGAGTCAGGAGTCGGGGGCCTGGTCTGCCTCTGACTCTCTGTGTGACCTCAGACCAGCCGCGCCCCTCTCTGCCCTTCTAAAAATGAGGAAATCAGGAGCCTGATTCCTGAAGGCCCTTCCATCTCGGCCCCATGGTTCTATGATCTGCTTCTTTCTGCCTAGCCCTGCCTCAGTTCCACAGCCCCACCCAAGCTGAGAGACCACTACTACCTCCCCTGCTAGCCCCAGCCTCAGGGCCCACTTACCCAGATTCCCACGGCAATGACGAAGACAAAGTAGATGACCACCACGATGATGTCATAGGCGTGCAGACCAACTCTGGAGTCCTGTGCTACGCGTGGAGCTGTCTCAGTCCTGACCCCGTCCCCTGAAGCTCCAGGCCCCATTGCTGCCAGTTTCTTGCTCATCTGTTAGTGTTGGTCAACAACAGGCTGGACTTTGAGGCGCTCCTGGCTTCATTCCTTTCCTTTAATGATTAAACTGCCCCAAGCACCATTAGTTGGTGAGAAAACTCTGAGCCCTGCTGGCACATATAGTCTTGCCTCCTTTTCTCCCAACTGCCACAACCAACCCCTGCAGGACTCCTTCCTTACCCCTCCCTGCTGCCACTACATGCACACACATACATGTATATGTACACACGTGCACACACATACATGCAATCTCCCTACCGCCAGAGAAGCAGAAGGAGAAAGAGGAGGAGGAGGAGGAGGAGGAGGAAGAGGAGAAAAGGAGCAGAATATTGGAACCCCAGAGGTGGGAAGGACTTCAGAAATCAAACTCCTGTGTGGTGGGGAAACCAAGGTGCAGGGAGCCAGGACTGGAGTCAAATTTTCTTAAGAGTTCAATGCAATTGTCTTTTACCTAGTGGGAGGGAGACAAGGGGAAGGAGGTGAGGAGTCTACTGTGACCCTAGCAAAGTGGTCTCCACCTCATATACTCACACTCCACCCTACCAAGATATTGCGTTCTCTTTTTATACAGTGTAGGAAACTGAGGCCGGGGAAGACACCATGGTTTAGTCCAAGGAACTAGGCAGGGCCATCTCTGAAAAGGCAGAGCCAGAATTCACATCTTCTGATGCCTGACCCATACTTCCTATTCTGTGCTGTGACAGATGAAGTGGTTGTGGTCAGGAGGCCTTCCCTGAAAAAGATACAGGGCTCCTTGGTTCCAGGGAAGACCATCTCTGGGACTCAGGCTGCTGAGATTCCAGTCCCAGCTCCACCTCTCACTGAACTACAGATGCCCTTGGGAACCTCTGCAAACCCAGAGCTACTGAATGTTCTTGGGGTTAACACAAAGAAACTGACCTCGACCACCATCTAGCCAAGGGGCCCAGATGCCACGCACATAGATATCTGTTCACATGGTCCTTCCAAATGAGCTGCATTTGGAATATTTCAGTCTTACAAATATTACTCTGCATGCATCTGCTGTACAACCCAGATTGGAGTAGCAGGAAAACAGATCTCATTGGCCCTGTCCCCCACCCCGTCCCAGCTCTCACTGGCCCTGTCCTGCAACCCATCCCCAGCATCGTATAAGGATCTCAAGGCTGGGTATGAGGACCAGATCGTCTTTTTTCCCCTTTTGGTGGAAAGAAAGGTGAAAGGCAGGGTCTTAGACCTTCTCTTCCCAGTTCTCCTATCCCAGAACATCAGGCACAGGCCAGGCTGAGCTCCGAGGAGAGGGACATTAATCTGGGAGAGAAATCAGGGTAGTCCCCAGCTGGGTCAGGGCTCCGTGGGATCTAGCACCTGTTAGGATTAGATACCAGAGAAAGAGTCCTGCATATACACATTTAAAGGCAAGTTTATCAGACAAACAGGGATGCAAGAGGGGCAGCATTAGAAACATCAGGAAAATGTGAAGGACCAGGTGCCCAGTGGTTCCTGGGGTGAGCTGGATATAGGGGCAGTGGGAAATGAGGCTGGCAGATCTCTGGGTGTTAATCAGGAAGCAGGGAAGGAGTGGTCTGAGCTTAGTCCCTGAGCACACCACAGTGAGGGCTCTGGATTCGGACGACTCTTCCAGAGAAGGGAAGAGGAATGTCGCAGGGAGAACACAGCTGAACCCCCTCACCCAGCCCTTGGGGTTTGCTATAGTTTGGATGCTTGTGTTGCCTCCAAAATTCATATTGAAACTGAATCCCCAGTGCAACAGTACTAAGAGGTAGGGCCTTTAGGAGTGATGAGCCCATGAGGGCTTCTCCCTCATAGGAGGGATCAGTACCTTATAAAAGGGCCAAAGGAACTAGCCAGGCCCTTTTGCCTTTTTGCCTTCTGCCACGTGAGGACACAGCCACAAGGTGCCATCTTGGAGGCATAGACTGGGTCCTCACCAGACACTAAACCTGCTGGGGCTTTGATCTTGAACTTCCAGCCTCCAGAACTGTGAGAAATAAATTCCTGTGCTTTATAAATATAAATTACCTGGTCTTAGGTGTTTTGCTGTAGTAGTAGGGATGGACTAGGACAGTGTTCTGCTGCCTGCATGCTCTGTCTCCCCATCCACCTCACAGATGCCTGAGGCTGACCCCCAACCCCTGCTAATCCAAAACTAGCAGGTTTGGGCTTATAGTAGCCTCTCCTCAAATGCATCTAAGACTTATCCATAAGCTAATCAGGCACATTAGCAGCACAGAGACCAACAAATCACCAGGAAAGGAGCAAAAAAGACTTTGAAATAGCCAGGATGGACATTCTAAAGCACAAAACCTAAATCTTTGACTTATCAGTGAGCCTTGTGACCCCACTCAGAGCCTGTTTATTTTTGTTTTACCCAGAGTCTTGTTATTCATATCCCAACTCACAACAAATTAGAAGAGAGGGGGCAAGGCTATACAGGGACAGCAAGGAGAATGGCAGCTGATGGGTTGATGGTGCATGAGAGGTCATTAAAACTGGAAAGACCCCGAAAGACAATGCAAAAGATGACCAAATCGGGGCAAATGAACCTATTAAACTGGGTAGATCAACTCTCAACAAAGAGCATTCTTGAGTAGCAGCCAAGATTCACACACATACGATGACCGAGAGTCATCAAGGAGAGATGACTGTGGCCATTATGAGTTTTCTATTTAGATGGCATGGAGTCTGAAACCCAGGCAGGAAGAGTTTCATGCAAAAAGGTCAAACATTTTAGGTAGGTGTTGGCATTCAAGGCTGAGGCCTCAATCATCCAGAATGTTCTCTCAGAGAACTACCAAGAGTGAAGGATGTCTTCATGCTGTCAGTCCTACATTTAAGTGAGGCCTGTCATATCCCTGACCCTGTACAGGGAGCACACATGTCTTTAGTTGTTCATGCCCTGTGGGGAAGACAGACAGTCACAAGACAGGTGCCTTTGACACAAAACAGGTCACATTTCTTTCTTCCTTCACCCTTTTCTTCCTTTTAGCTGGATAGCCCAGAGGAAGGAGCAATGTAGTCCTTTGTTGGAGAGACTGAGAAAGACTTATGGGAAAGGGGAACGGTTTCAGCCATGCATAAAAAAGTATAGAACTACAACAGGCCAATAAATGGAAGTTGCCACTGAGGCACCAAGTCATAATACACATAAGAAGAGCAAAGTTGGAGGTTTCCTGCATCCTGATTTCAAAACTCACTACAAAGCTACAGTAAAGAAAGCAGTATGGTACTGGCATAAAGACAGCCATATAAACCAGTGGAATAGAACAGAGAGCCCAGAAATAAAGTCTCACAGATACAGTCAAATGACTCTTGACAACAGTACGAAAACCACTCAGTGGGAAAATGACAGCATTTTCAACATATGATGCTGAGAAAATGGAATATCCCTATACAAAAGAAAGAAGTTGGACCTTTACACTGTATCATATGTGAAAATTAACTCAAAATAGATGGAAGACTTAAATGCAAGAGCTAAGAAAATAAAGCTCTTAGAAGAAAACATAGGGTAAAATCTTCATGCCATTGGGCTTGGCAATAATTTCTTAGTGACAATGCAAAAATCATAGGCAATAAAGGAAAAAATAAATAAACTGAATTTCATCAAAATTAAAGCATCAAAGGACACTATCAACAGAGTGAAAAGGCAACCAATGGAATGAGAGAAAATATTTGCAAATCGTACATCTGATAGGGCTTAATACCTATAATATATGAACAATTCCAATAAATCAACACAAATGAAACAAACAACAGTACTCAAAAATAAGCAAAAGAGTTGAATAAACAATTCTTCAAAGAAGTTATACAGGTGGCCAAAATGCATTTGAAAAGATGTTCAACATCACTAATCATTGTACACTGTGATACAATATCACTTTGTACCCATTTGGATGACTGTTATCAATAAAACAGAAAATAACAAGTGTTGGCAAGGATGGAGACAGGACAGTGGAAACCTTGAGCATCACTGGTAGAAATATAGGATGGTGCAGCCTGCATGGAAAACAGTATGGTAGTTCCTCAAAAGGTTAAAAATAGAGTTACTATGACCTTGCAATTTCTCTTTTGGGCATATATTCAAAAGAATTGAAAACAGAGACTCAAAGAAATATTTGTACACCCATGTTCTTAGCAGCATTATTCTTAAGGGCCAAAAGATGCAAACAACCCAGATGTCCATCAGCAAATGAAGAGATAAACAAAATGTAGTCAATACATTTAATGGAATATCATTCAGCCTCAATAAGGAATTCAGTGCTGACACATACTACTACAGAGATGAACCTTGACATTATGCTGAATGAAAGATAATTTTTGAATGGCCGAGAAACAAATACATAAGAAAAGAAATAGAGAGTTTACTAGATTAAAAGCTCACATTGAAACCCTCACCTCTCATAAGCAATAGTCCTTGATCATTGATGCCCAGTCTCACTGCCTTTTTTCTTTAGAGCCTATAGCTAGAGCTGTCAGAATAAGGACCACAAACTGGGTGACTTAAGCAACAGAAACAACATTCTTGGCCGCCATTCACAGATGCCCTTTGTTGAGAGCTGATCTACCCTATGTGAATGGAACCATACAGCTTTCGTCCTTGTCCCAAATGCTGTGTGGTTCCATTCATATAGGGTGCCTAGAGTCATCAAAATCATAGACACAGAAGGTAGAATAGTGGCTGCCAGGGATTGGAGGAGGAGGGCTTAGGAGTTACTGTTTAATGGGTACAAAGTTTCAATGTGAGAAGATGAAAAGAGTTATGGAGATACATGGTGGTTATAATTGCTTAACACAGTGAGTGTCCTTAATATTACTGAACTTTATACTGAAAAATGGTAAGTTATATATTATGTATATTTAACCACAATAAAACGTATAGAAAAAAAGACATAATATACATACAAATTACAAAATAAAGAGCAGATTTGTAAAAGAAATACTAAGAACTGAATTTGCAATTCCAAAGACTATGTAAGGGGGATACAAAAGGATTTTGTAAATATTTATTTAGACAAATCTTTGTTGCATTTTCCTAATGATCGGGGAAGGGGTGTGGGGCTGCTTGCCCCTTGCTCCAAGTGTAGTTTCGGGTCCAGGAGTATTGGCAGGGAAATGTGGAGAGCTGGGAGGGGTGCCCCTCAGTTGGGGCACCTTGGACCAGGGTCAGACTCAAGCCAAAAATACATAAAGGGCAAGAGCCTCTGGCCTCCTCTCTGCTTCTCACTCACTTCCCTCCCACTTGAGAACTGTTAACTCTGGCATTAACAAGCTGCAGTTCAAGGAGGGAGGAGGAGTTGTAGGGAGCAGGAATGTTCTGACTTGAGTAGGACGCTCTTAAGAAGGCTCTGGCTCCTGAGCCTGGACAACATAAGGCTGATTCTTCTCCGTGGATGTCCTGGTGTAGTGTGCAGGTGGGGGTACTTGGGATTCGTTGGTTTGGGATTGGCCTGCCCTGCTAGCAGTTGGACAAAGATTGTGGGAGTGTTTCTTTGGCATGTGTTTATGTGAACTAGATGTGGGCCACATACATGAAAAAGACAGTGTTGAAATCTTCCATCCTGTTCCGTATGCTCCCTAGGGGGATTGGGTCCTCAGCTGGCAGAATCTGAAAGTGAACCGCTGGAAGTGTGGAGGCTGTGGAAGAACTGAAGTGGCCCACGGATTACCGATGCAGTGCTTAGTGAAGAGTGCACAGGGGAGGTTCCCAGGCTGTGGGACTCCTTCATACTCCACCAGGGCATCCACAGGGAAGAGTCAGCCTTATGCTTGATCCAGGCCCATGAGCCAGAGCCTTCGTAAGAGCATCCTACTAAAGCCAGAACTTCCCTGCTCCCTACAACTCCTCCTCCTTCCTCAAACGGTTGCTCCCAGGGGTCAGACTTAGCAGTTCTTGAGTGGGGAGGAAGAGAGTGAGAAACATGAGAAGCTGGACACATCCCCTTTTCCCAAGGTAGGCAGGCCCTGCAGCAGCCCCAGCTGAGGGTGGCACCTGTAGGGAGGAGAAGTCTCACCTTTGTATGAAGACTGAAGTGTTGCATAGTCTATGGCCCTGGGTATTACAATATCCAAATTGAGACTGTGTTTTTAGACTAAAAGTGATAGCAGGGATTTCTATGGCTTAATTGTAACCAGAAGACAAGGGAAGGATTATACCCATTGAACAAGTTGCTTAAGTCATTTGATCAAGAAAATTGCTTTTAGGATTACATGCCCTGAGTCCAGTTTACTCCACCTACAGTTCACAGTAAATGGAGGGTCAAGCCTCTACTTACAGATCCGTAGCTCCTGTCTCCCATAGGCTGTAGGCTGTGCCCTCACTGAAGATTCTGGAAACCAGAGTCCTGCTTGGAATCTCAGAGCCAGCTAATCCCACCAGTTTCACAGCCTTGTCTTCCGACCACACTTACGTATGAGTTCCTGTGCAAAGCTCAGCTCTCTCATCTTCCTGCCCTCATGGGGCTGTGTTTGCCCTGCCCCGTCCAGCTTCCCATTGCCTCTCCTTCTCCATGCTGCAGGGCCCAGGTAAACCAGCATCTCTGTTCTCAAGCTCTCCATCAGCTAACTGTCTACCAACTGTCATGGTGACTAGGTTGTCCTGCAGGCACCTGCTTCCTTGGAAGCTTCTCCCAAAGAGGCTGTTCCCTCTCCATGCCCCCCAGGGTTTGGGTCAGAATTTTCCTGTGCTCCCTGGCTGCTTAGCTGAACTCCTTGCAGTTCCTAGAGGAGCCCACCCTCCCTCCCCTTCAGCTCTCTGAGTGTTATTTCCTCGGAAGCCCGGACTCCTAGCCTGGGAAAATCCTCAACCCCAGTATACTCCCCACTTATCTCTCTGAATGTGATTATTGACTTGGAGTGCATCTGCCTTAGATGTGAGCCCCTCAAGGTGGGGACCTTGGTATCTTACTTGTGTTTATGCCTACAGTGACTGGAGCAAGTGGGTGAATGGAGGTGGTGACTGGTATTTCAGAAAATCCCTCTTAGGGCCAGCATGGGGGTGGACAAGAAGGAGGCAGTTGATGCAATAGTTTAGGCAGAGATAGGCACTGAGCTGACAGGGTGGAGAGGAGTGTCCTGGCTGTTCTTACTGAACTGGAAGCGTGCAGACTTGTGTGGCTTCTCCTCCATTCTTCCCACCTGGGGTCCTGCCCACCCGTTAGTGCTCCTTCTTCTCACTCAGCTCCCAGTGCCTACAGAGTGCTCACGGAGTGCCTGCAGCCCTGAGTGAGAAGCAGCCTTGAGTTTGTTCCGCTCTCAAGGGGACTGACATTGTTCCTAGGCTAGGTCAGGTGGGAGGCCTTTGGCTGAGGAAATGCAGCATTGTGGCAAGCTCTAGAAAACAGAGCGTCACGTGCTGAGGATACCAAATGGTCTTCAGCCTGGAACCCTCGAGCTGCACCACGGAATCAGAGTATTACATAGAGAAAATAAGCCCCTTTTGTGTGGCTGCCTGGGTGTTTCTCTGTCTTCTTCCAGCATTCCCCACCCCAAGGAAAATCCTGGGCATGTTCCATGTGCCTCTGGCTGGCCTCCACCCTGGGCACTGCAAGTTCTTCCTGAAAAACCACTCTCAGCCAGTCTTCCTGCTGACAACTTTGCCTCCCAGAACAGTGAGGGGTAAGGAGGCTGATGATTACAAGTCTGTGCCAGAATTATTGGGTAGGTCACATCCCAAATATGGTCTACATTGTTGTATTAACTGTGTGAGCTGGCTTAACTAATCCCATTTTTAGGTGAGGAAATGAGGCTTATTGGCTGATTTTCACTGCTTGTTTGGGTTTTGAATTCCGGCTTGTCTGACTCTGAAAGCTGTGCTGCACCACCATCCCTTCCCTCCAGGGCAGAGGGCATGGAAGGGGCATCCCTCCTGGCGGTGGGTGGACAGCAGCTCTGTTTTGCCCCTCTCCTGGGAGCTCTGAGTGATACAGGAGCTAGAAAGTGTCTCACGAGACCACCAAACAGGCTTTGTGTGAGCAACATGGCTGTTGATTTCACCTGGGTGCAGGTGGGCTGAGTCCGAAGAGAATCAGCAAAGGGTGGTGGATTATCATTGGTTCGTATAGGTTTTGGGATAGGCGGTGGAGTTAAGAGTAATGTTTTGGGGGCAGGGGGTGAAGCTCACCAAGTACATTCTCAAGGGTGGGGATAATTACAAAGAAACTTCTTAAGGGTGGGAGAGATGATAAAGAACCTTCTTGAGGGTGGGGGAGATTACAAAGTGCATCGATCAGTTAGGGTGGGGCAGAAACAAATCGCAATGGTGGAATGTCATCAGTTAAACTATTTTCCCTTCTGTGGATCTTCAGTTGCTTCAGGCCACCTGGATGTATATGTGCAGGTCACTGGGGATAGGATGGCTTAGCTTGGGCTCAGAGGCCTGACAGAAAGAAATTATTTAGGCAGATTGAAAGGGCACCAGAATCCTCACGGAATTTCCCTTTTAACAAAAAGCAGTCCCCCCCTCCCCTTTTTTTTTTTTTAAAAAAATCATCTCTTTTCTAACGAAGAGCAGTCTGAAAAATTGAGCTGCAGACATAGATAAGCAAGCTGGAAACTTGTACGGATGGATGCTGGCAGCTGTGCCAACTGAAAAGGGCCACCAGGAAGTCAGGTATGTCCAACATGGAGGCTCCATCTTCCCTTTTCCTTGTCACCACATGTACATTAAAGAATCAGGCAGCAAGGCCAGGGAGAGAACCCATCTGCACAAGAAAAGATTAGGGTGGGGCATCAGCTTCTTCTGCGCTATGCAAATGACACACCTCATCGGACCAGTCTTTTGTGCCTTATGTAAATCAGACACTGTCTCCTCAAGCTCATCTACAAAATCTGCATTTCACCATGGAAGCGGTAACCCATTTTCTCCATGACCCCTCTTCACAGAGGGCTTTTCTTTTTCTTTCGCCTATTTAACTCCCACTCGACCTCACTCTTGTGGGTCCGTGTCCTAGATTTCCATGGCCATGAGACAACGAATGTTGGGTATTTACCCCAGACAACAACACCGCTTCATGAGCGGGCACAAAGATGTCTGGACTGGGGATAGGGATTCCCACTGGGTCTGGGCCCCAGTTCCAGAGGCTGTGCCACCCTCTTCCCTGCCACCTAGTCCTCACTCATCCCTCCTTTCCTGCTCCCCTGTAGCCCTCGTTTCCTAAGGCCTAGTGATGCTATTTTTTTTTCCCATATGCCCATGCTCAGCTCAGTTCATATACAAATGCAATTCCATTGATTAATTTAAGTCACTCACTGAGCATATTCTGTGCCAGGCCCTGTATCAGGCTGTCCCACTGCACAACTCCAGGGAGCACCATTCCCCAAGAATACAGTGCCAGTGGTGCCCCTGGCATTGTGGAAGCAGTGCCTCTGCTTTCTGCACTGCGTACAGGTGGAGAAGAAGCTCACGGGGCCCTTGCAGACCAGGAGAGGCGCTCTCTATCCTCACGGTACCCCCCACCAACCATCAGGGCCAAGGTCTCGGGGTGCTTCCCTGTCAGATGGCACAGTGCTGGTGGGGAGTGGAAGGAGACCCTATGTGGACAGGCTAAATGCTCAATTCCAAGAGGAAAGGATTGTTATGTAGTTGAGTAGGTCTGAGGAGGATGGAGACAGGAACACAAGGGTGGAGGAAAAAAAGGAAGGCAAATGAAAGAGAATGGTACACACTAGCCACTGAAACCTCATCCCTGCCAGCCCCAGCCAACACTTACCTGTGCAGCCCTCTGCAGCCTGGCCTGGACAAAATCTCCTGGGGCCCTAGCTGTCTGCCCCTGGCTCCTAGGCAGCAGCTCCCCAGGCGTGGATCAGCTCCTGCTGGCCTCTGACAGCTGCTCTGACAGCACCAGGAGGGCTGTGAAAGTTATGTATATGCCCTGGCTCCACTCCCAGGTGAGGCAGTTGGAAAGGCCCAGAAGTCTCACTCCAGTCTACGGGGCCCAGGCCTCTGAGGGACAGCACCTGGCTTTGCTACCAGATTTGGTTCTGGAACAGAGAGAACTTGCTCTGGGCTCAGAGTGTTCCAGGCCCCCAGGGTCAGATGTGGAAGGAAGACCCCAGCTCAGGGCTGGGAGCTGTTGTCAATGCTGGCAGCCTAGCTGCTAGGTACCTGGGCAAACAGGTTTCTCAAGGCAGGAGGAGAGTACAGACTTGCAGTTGTAAGATGAGTAAGTCCTGGGGCTGTAATGTACAGCATGGTGACTGTGGTTAATAATGCTGTATTGTTTATATAAAAATTGCTAAGAGAGTGGATCATAAGTGTTCTCACCACACATACACAATGGTAACTATGTGAAGTGATAGATGTATTCATTAAATTGATTGTGGTAATAGTCTCACAATGTATATGTGTATCAAGTCATCACACCATATATCTTAAACAGATACACTTTTTATTTGTTCATTATGCCTCAATAAAGCTGAAAAATAAAAATGAAACAATGCATTTACACACAAAGACAAGAGGAAAGAGTGACTGATCCTAGAGACATGGCCGTCGTTTGGACCTTAGAAAGTAGGTCTTGATGTTGAGTTACAGTTCATGCATGTGTGTGTGCAGTAGGTGCACACCCACGCATGCACAAGCCACCCTCATACACACACACACACTATTGGTAGCTTGTCTGGGAAAGCACTATGGGGTAGTCATGAGTACACATTGATGACCCCGGATAAGACTGTATGTCATTGTGAGTCCCTGTTTCCTCATCTGTGAAGTGACATCTGCAGTAGTTTCTAACGATCTTGGAACTCTCAAGTGTGGTAGACTAAATTATCCATGAGGGCTCAAGTCCCAGGCTTTAAAAGTCAGGCGTGTGAATCTGAGCCTGGCCCGGGCAGGGCAGTCACAGGTGTGTGAGGCTGGCCAACTCATTTTCCCTCCCCAGCCTCAGCTCTTCTGTATGTGAAATGGGGACAGCAAGACTTCCCTCACAGGCATCTTGAGGTATGAAGTGAGTGTGTAAAGCACAGACCCCTTGGCCTGGTACAGAAACATTCAGTCAATAGGAGCTGGTGCTGGCCTTGTTATCATTCACAGGTGAACGGCTTCTCCTGGCTCCACACTGGTGTTCACCCTAGATCACCAGGTCCAGCTACTTGGTGTTGACAGATCCCAGAGCCCCAAGAAGCCTCAGTGGGGGTGGTTTCTGCCTGAGTCTGCAGCTCACCTTGTCACATCCTCTACAGAAAGTAGAGACTGCAGTTACCCCAACAAGGCTCTGGGGAGCTCTTCAACCAGTAACTAGTCCTCACTGGGAGGAAAAAAACCAGCCGCAGGGTCCCTAATGCCTCCATAGGAATTGAGCTAAGAAGATTCAGAGGAGCCTGGGATTAGCAATCAGAGGCAGAGCCTGGGATCTGGAGCCACAGCTCCTGCCACCATTCCCGTCCATCCCGGACATCATGCCTTTTCCTAGATCCTGGGTTATAGAGCACCCCACAGTTGCCCATGCTTCCCTCATTACCACACCACTCAATTGTGTCATGAGTGCTCATCTGTTTCCCTTGCTAGTGGTGGGTCTGTGGGAGGCAGGAGTTTTAACAAATTCCTTTCTGTTCCTAGCAGGTGGTACAGGGCCTGACACACAGTGATGCTCAAATTGTTTCATCACATAAATGAATTAATGAATATTACATTAATTTCCTCCTTTCCCCTGAAAACTATCTATAAAGTGTAAAGCTGTAATTCAATGTAAATATTGTCATTAGCAGAACCATATATGTCAGCTGTGATTAATCTGGCTATAATACATGCCCAAGTTAAGAGTAGCTTAAGCAGGAAAGATTTTTTTTTTTTTTTTCATGTAAGTCTGGAGATAGATAGAACAGGACTGGTAGGATAAGTCACAGTTTCTAACGGTACACAGCTCCTTTTATCTTTCTTCTCTACCATATTCCAGCTCATTGTTAATGTGGCTGCTCAAACGCCAGCCATTGCCTCAGTATTCCAGAGTACACTTCTTAGAAATTGCACATAACCTTTCCACTGTTATTCTGTTGCTCAGAACTTAGTCATGTGGTCTTATCCAGCTGTGAAGAAGGATAGGAAACACTGTCATTATTTTGGCTGACCTTGTGCCCTGTCAAGAATCTGAAATTGGCCGGGCGCGGTGGCTCAAGCCTGTAATCCCAGCACTTTGGGAGGCCGAGATGGGCGGATCACAAGGTCAGGAGATCGAGACCATCCTGGCTAACACGGTGAAACCCCGTCTCTACTAAAAAATACAAAATCTAGCCGGGCGAGGTGGCCGGCGCCTGTAGTCCCAGCTACTCGGGAGGCTGAGGCAGGAGAATGGCGTGAACCCAGGAGGCGGAGCTTGCAGTGAGCCGAGATCTGGCCACTGCACTCCAGCCTGGGTGGCAGAGCGAGACTCCGTCTCAAAAAAAAAAAAAGAATCTGAAATTTTAAAAATAAGGAACAGATAATGGTTCTGGAGGATCCTAGGAGTCTCAGCCATACCACCCTTTGTAGTCTAAACGACACACCACGTTCTTATCTTCACCTACTAGCCCTGTGTGGTAATTAGGGATAAGGGATTCCTTAGAAACTAAGGGGGAGTCAGGCAGTTTCTCAGTGTCTCAGTGAGTTTATAGGAGGACTGAGATGCACCCCCAAGGCTCCCAGCTACAGGGCTATGCTTTTTTCTCTTCATCATCTCATGCCAGGGCTTCTTGGGAATGGTGGAGGTTGAGCTCCTTCCTCATAATTCCATCAACCAGCATTTGGCAACTATCTGCCATGTGTGCAATAGCCACTCAGGACTCAGAAAGGAACCAGGCCTAATCTCTTTCAATGACATCGTGGTCTGACTTGGAAGGTGGCTGAGCCTTAAACAACAGCTTATAATGTAGTGTGACAAATGATGTGAATGTTGTAAGTATAGGTGGCTCCCTAGGCTCAGAGGATGGGAAACTAACCCTTCATGGTGTGCAAGATACTGGGTGCAGCACACCAGCTTGGCACATGTATACATATGTAACAAACCTGCACGTTGTGCACATGTACCCTAGAACTTAAAGTGTGTGTGTGTATATATATATATATATAAAGATATATATATATATATATACACACACACACTCATATAAAGATACAGTCTCAGGTTCCTTCCAACTCCAGTATTCTATCTGAGACAGAAGATGGGGCTGAAGAATTTGGGCTGAGTCCAAGACCTTAAAAGAAGGCCGTTCCCGTTTGTATTTGCTATGGTGATTATAGCACTGAGGCTCGGAGAGTTCCAGTCACTTGTCCAAGCTCACACAGCAAGCAAGTGGCAGGGCAAGATTTAAACACAGGTCTCCGACCTCCAGGCCCATGTCTTTTCCTTTAACACACTTTGGTATCGGTTATCTGGGTCAGCTTGAACATACATATTAAGTCTCCAAAACGTTCACAAGTTTTTAGTTAGTTATTTCCATTGTAGAAACTTATTCTATGAAAATTATCGTGTATGAAGATTTTACTCAGGTTTAACACCAGGTCCAGCTACTTGGTCCTGACAAATCCCAGAGCTCTGAGAGGCCCCAGATGGGGCTAGGGGTGGCTTCATGTTAAAAATAAAAACAATTTAAATATCCAATTATGAGAGAATTTTTGTATAACGTAGTGAACAACTTTGTAGTTCCCAGACCAGCAAGACCAGCATTATTGGGCAAATTGTTAGAAATGCAGATTCTTGTCCCACCTGATACTTCGTGATTCTGAAACTCTGGGAGAGAGGCTCAGAATTCCTAGAGCCCTCAAGGTAATTTTGATACATTCTAGAGTTTGAGAATCACTGATGTAATGGGATATTACATTGGCAGTTAGTGTTTCCAAAGAACACTTAACATGAAAAAGCTCTTATAATATTAAGTAAATAAAAAGAGAAAAAATGGCTTATGTTTAGTGTGATAATTTGTGAATTATAGATAATATGATTTCCATTTGTAAATATGTGAGTGCATACCATATATTTGTAAAATCAAAACCATTCATATACATGCATGTATACCTTCATACATATGTACTAGCAGAAAAAATGCTATTCTCAATATATCAAAGAAGGTAATTTTGAATTACTCCTTCTTTGCACCTTTATGTATTTTTCCAGATTGTCTTCTCTGATGACGTATTTTTTATTATCAATAAATATCTTGCCTACAAAAAAAAGGCTTTTTCAGAATACGCAGTACAAAAGATAACCACAGTGGGGAGGAGAAGAGCACACTTTAACATCTCCCATCCCACCTGCCCTCTGGGCCATGAGGTAGACCACTAGGTACCTGTCCTTTCTCCACTCCCTCCTACCCCATCTCATTCTCCATATAAGGCTAACTTCCATATACAATATTTGTAGATAGCCAAGGACTTCACTGAGCTTTTCATTTTGCAGCAAGATGTTGAACATTCTTGAAGACGTTCCTGGCAAGTAGGAGCCAATGTATGAGAAAAACCTCTGACCCCATCTGACTTTTCTTTTCTTTTCTTTTTTTTTTTTTGAGACGGAGTCTCGCTCTGTCGCCCAGGCTAGAGTGCAGTGGCCGGATCTCAGCTCACTGCAAGCTCCGCCTCCCGGGTTCATGCCATTCTCCTGCCTCAGCCTCCTGAGCAGCTGGGACTACAGGCGCCCGCCACCTAGCCCGGCTAATTGTTTGTATTTTTAGTAGAGACAGGGTTTCACCGTGTTAGCCGGGATGGTCTCGATCTCCTGACCTCGTGATCCGCCCGTCTCGGCCTCCCAAAGTGCTGGGATTACAGGCTTGAGCCACCGCGCCCGGCCCTGACTTTTTCTTTATTCTCTACCTTGTTCTGAATTTTCTTAAGTTCTCTGTGTAACTCTCCCAATCTTTCTCTCTCTCTCTGAAAATTCGCAAGTATCTACATCTCTGAAACTTTTGTAAACATTCTCTGGAACACTGTGATAGTATCTCTGAAATATAATGAAACTGGATGAAATGCTATGGCTTTCTCTTTAAACTCTCTCTAAATCTCAAGACTCTTGGTCCATCTGTCCATCGCAGCCCATTATCATACAGCAAATGGGTGTCGGTCAAAAGAAGCTGCTCTTTGTGACAAACACTCCCTTCCCTCGCACTAGCTCATCCCTCTTAGGAAGTTGCTCACTTCCCAGTTCTGGGCTACACCTTTCTTGGTTCAGAAGAAGGTGGAGATCAAATTCCTATTCTCCAGTGAAGTTCCAGCTAGATCTGGGAACAGAGAAAGCTGGGCATTTGGGGAGTCAGATCTAGGTTTGATTTTCCACTGCTTGTCTTACTATTTGTATGACCTTGAGCAAATGGCTTTCCTCAAAGTCTCTCTTTCCTAATCCAGTGAAAATAATGATGGGGACTGCGTAACTTTTGTGAGGATTGGGGGTGATAGTTCACGTGCCACTGCTACGTGCTTATGGTCAGTAATAGATGAGTCAAGTGTAAAATGCCTGGGTAAACACCAACAATCCTCATGACTTTCATTGAGACAGGAGTTCAGAGCATAGAGACAGCTGTGTGTGTTTCATAAGCCCTTGCCATGGAGAGCAGTAACTCACAAAGTCCATTGCATTTAGGAAGTTGCTTTGTGTAACCCCAGGACATTCCTCTGCGGCTTTTTGTGGGATGGTGGATCTGTAAGAATTATTTGCATATTGAATGTGCAATATCAAGGGTTGGGCACAAGGTAGTGCAATGGGGCAGGTTTCGGCATCTTTCAGGGGTGTTCCCATCCAGGGGTGAGGAGTAAAGCATTAGTGGTATTTTCATGTACTATTTTATGTGTGACCCCCATCTGCCTGCAATGTTAGCATCAGATGGGGATTTTCTGGGCAGCTGGAAGTCTGAGCTGTTGCTGAACAGTACGTCACTGCATTTAGAATTTAGACCAGCGTGGTTTAATAGAATTTTCCACGATGATGAAAATGTTCTATAGCTGTGCTGTCTAAAATCTTAGTCATTAACCACATGTGGCTACTGAGCACTGGAAATGTAGCCAGTGTGACCAAAGAACGCAATTTTAAAGTTAACTTATTTTTAATTTTAAATATAAGTAACCACACACATGATTTCTGAATTGTACAACAGAGAATTCTAGATAATGTCAGTTTTTCTAGTAACAAATGCTCTCTGTCCCAGCCCCTTTTTGAGATTGGGCTTCTAAAGATTTTTTTTTTTTTTTGTATCATAGTATGTATTCTCTTTATTTATTGTGCCCAAGATAACATAGTGTTAGTTATGTCTTACTGAAGATGCTCTTGTGAATAACATAATTTATTATTATTATTATTATTATTTATTATTATACTTTAAGTTCTAGGGTACATTTGCACAACGTGCAGGTTTGTTACATATGTGTATTTGTGCCATGTTGGTGTGCTGCACCCATCAACTCGTCAGCACCCATCAACTCGTCATTTACATCAGGTATAACTCCCAGTGCAATCCCTCCCCCCTCGCCCCTCCCCATGATAGGCCCCGGTGTGTGATGTTCCCCTTCCTGAGTCCAAGTGATCTCATTGTTCAGTTCCCACCTATGAGTGAGAACATGCGGTGTTTGGTTTTCTGTTCTTGCGATAGTTTGCTGAGAATGATGGTTTCCAGCTGCATCCATGTCCCTACAAAGGATCTAAAGATTAGATTGTCTCCCAAGTTTCTCACAGTGGAGGAGGGGAGGAAGTGCAGGAGGAAGCAAAAGTGAATTTATAAATGCTATAATAAAAGTGAGCCTAATTACAGCAAGAGATCAAAATAAATAATACCGATAGTTGCTTTTAGTTTTGAGTGCTAACTAGGTGCAAAACACTTTAAAATGTGATTTAATCCTCAAAGAATTCCTATGAGATTTTGCAGCTGAAGAAACCAAGACTCAGAGTGGCCAAATGGTTTGTTATTTGTGGTAGAGAATTTAGATGCCAATCTAGGTGAGCCTCAGACTCTAAGACCTTCCTGCGATGCTGATGTGAGGCTTTAAGGAAGAATACATCACATCTACTGGGAATACTATTGAAGGCTTTCTAAAGAGGGTTGGGTTTGAGCTGGGCAGGAAGAATAAATGGGGTTTTGTTAAAAAAAGAAGAGAAGATAGGGTCCAAGCAGAGGGGGAGTATCAGTCAATGAGTAAGAAATGCTGGGAGCATGTTCAACACATTATCATGGTATTTAACCAAAATTTGAGGAGGAACATGTCTCTCCTTTGTAAAGGGCTTGGCTGTGTCCAGTGAGGCGATTGGTGTCTGACTAGAGGGAATCTGTATTTGTAGGAAAATAGAAAGAGCCTGATCCGCAAAAGAGTATCACTGAAACCGCTAGTCTGAGAGAAAGATTATGGTGCCCCTATAGGAACTGGAGGGCTGCAGAGCCAAGAAAGGAGGGGCAGGAGGGGCAGAAGGTAATGGGGCTCCCTTTGAGACGGGTGAATAAATGAAGTGCAAACATACACGCACGTATGCTTGAATGTCAAGGGAGACTCACAGGTTATTAAAGGATCCACTGTGACTACTTGGAGGGAGAAACAAGGAGTGACGGAAGCCATTGGGTCTCGCTGAGACCAAGTCATGTGAGACATGCCTTACTGCTTTACCTGTATTTTTAAGATTGATTGATTAACAGATCTAAGAGAATTTATTGACCAAAAAATCAATTAAGTAGTTCTTAGGCATCAATTATGTGATGGGCCCAGCAGACAAAGCTTTTCATGTTGGTGTTTCAAAAGGACATTTTCCAAAAATTTCTTGAGGGAAATATGGAGAAATGCATGTTTGATGATTCTGTAGTAGCGGATGCTACCATGGCAATCTGGAGGCCGGCTTCCAGGGACTTAACCGCTTTGCTCTATTTTTGGCCACATTCTTTCTTGGCAAATGTATTGAGTGATTCAAATAAAGAATTTGCCCAAAGGGCTATCAGATTTGGTAAGGAGAACTAATTCATTGTCCAGAGAATAAAAGCAAAGCAGTTATTTTCTGCTATAATTGATTTGACTCTATCAAGATAATATTTAATTACAAAAACTATAAAGTTTAGCATTTCACCTCAGGAAAACCAGTTTTAAAAGAGAAGTAATGTCTGATTTGGTAATGTCAGCCTGCTAGCCATTTTTTTTTTTTTTTTTAGCTTGAGCTGTTAAGATGCTATGGTGAATAAATCACTGCCTCACAGGTCTTTCATTCCTGTCAAAAGATCTTTAGAGACAGATGGAATTCCTTTTATACTTGCTACTTGAATGAGGACTGCAAACACTACGGTGACTCAGTGTGAAGACTGGAGGCCTGGCTGTGAATAAACAGTGACATCCTGGCTTTTCTGCTGCAAAAAGAGATTTTTTTGAGTTAAAACAGTTAAAACTGAGGGGTGGGGTTACTGTGTGTTATTTCTTCTCTCTAAATGCAGATCTCTGCTCAGAAAACCAGGGTCTATTTATCGGGCTTTAGCCCTGAGGGAATAAGAAGAAAGGAGAGAAGGGAATGTCTCTAAAGTAGCACTGGACAGGGGCAAATGTGGGTAGAAGAAAAGACTGAGCTGCTTGAGAGTGGGATCGAGTTTGCCTTACTTTGCTCTGCCTGTTGCAGGCACGTGTGGGGCAGGCTAGATGGAGCGTTTGTTAACTGACTTAGGTGATGAGAGTCACTGACCTGGCCTTTCTTCCCTTCTCCAATCTTTTCTCACACTCAAGCAAAAGAGACCTTTTCAAATGAGTACTTGTGTATGTCCTTCCCAAATCTTACACTCTGCTTAAAACCTTTCAGTGATTTTCCAGAACTCTCAGAATAAAGCTAAAATTACTGAATATAGTCTACCAGTCCCTGCCTAGTCTGCCTTGCGGCCTCATTTTGCCTCAAATCTCCCTCTATTTTGCTATGTTTCACCTGCTATGGTCTTAGATTTCCTGGGAATGCCCTGTGCTCCTTCCCACTGCAGGACCTCTGCACGTGCTCTTGTTTTGGCCAGTGAGTTCTCCTGGGCCCACCCCCTTACTTTGAGCTCTCAAAGATCCATGTTCTTCCCACAAGCTCCAGAGAACAGGGATTGGCTTTTGTTTGCTCATTATATTATCCCCAGCACAGTGCCAGTCACACGGAAAATACTAATTGAAACCACCTTTGCAAAAACTGTAACACTGAGAAAACTATGACAGAGAAAGAGATCTGATCTAACCAACCCCCATTTTGCCCTTAACCTTGGTCATTCCTGGGCTCGGGCCAAGTTAACTTTGGGAGAAATTTAGTATATAGTTTAAATGGTAATAGCCCTTCCCCAAACTGAACCACCTTTGTAAAACTAAGACCATCAGGTTAGGAGGATGAGAGAAAACTGAATTCTGCTGATATGTAGGTATAAATGATGACTAGTCATTATTCTGGAAATCAGCTTCCTCAATTACTCCTGTAGATAACACCACTGTTGCGGAACCTGAGATTGGCCTTTTGAGTTGTCTTTTCCAGCTTTTACATTTATGATGACTTGATGGCCCCACCTGGACCTGAGACACTGGACTTAACTGGTCCTGTGGCCCTCCCCCAGAAGCAGGCTCAGTGCACTAGGACCGTGTTTGTGAGAGACAGGACTAGCTAGATTTTCTAGGCCGACTAAGAATCCCTAAGCCCAGCTGGGAAGGTGACTGTGTCCGCCTTTAAACATGGGGCTTGCAACTTAGCTCACGCCCTACCAATCAGGGAGTAAAGAGAGCTCACTAAAATGCTAATTAGGCAAAAACAGGAGGCAAAGAAATAGCCAATCATCTATTGCCTGACAGCACAGCAAGAGGGACAATGATCCGGATATAAACCCAGGCATTGGAGCCGGCAAAGGCTACCCTCTTTGGGTCCCCTCCCTTTGTATGGGAGCTCTGTTTTCACTCTATTAAACCTTGCAACTGCGCTCTCTTCCCGTCCATGTTTGTTACCGCTGGAGCTGAGCTTTTGCTTGCCATCCACCACTGCTGTTTGCTGCCATCACAGAAGCGCTGCTGACTTCCATCCCTCCACATCCACTGTGCTCCTGATCTGGTGAGGCGCCCATTGCCACTCCTAATCGGGCTAAAGGCTTGCCATTGTTCCTGCACGGCTAAGTGCCTGGGTTTGTCCTAACCGAGCTGAACACTAGTCACTCGGTTCCACGGTTCTCTTCTGTGACCCGCGGCTTCTAATAGAGCTATAACACTCACCGTATGGCCCAAGATTCCATTCCTTGGAATCCGTGAGGCCAAGAGCCCCAGGTCAGAAAACACGAGGTTGCCACCATCTTGGAAGTGGCCCAACGCCATTTTGGAAGTGGCCCGCCACCATCTTGGGAGCTCTGGGAGCAAGGACCCCCGTAACAACTGCATCCTCCACTAATCAGCAGCACCTATTCCCCTGCCTCCCCTGTTCTTGGAAAACCCTAGCCTCTGAATTTTTGGGAACATAGATTTGAGTAATAAAACTCCAGTCTCCTGTTCAGTTGGCTCTGCGTGAATTAAACTCTTTCTGTATTGGAATTCCCCTGTCTTGATAAACTGGCTGTATCTGGGGAGTAGGTAAGGAGAATCTGTTGGTTGGTTACATAATTATTGAAAGAATGACTGAATTTTCTTTCTAGATTGCAAGACCTTCATGCTGTCCATCAGATTTTGCTTTTAGGAAAAAAAAAAAAAAAAGCTCAGAGCAGTCTGAGTCATGTGAGGTATACAAGACTTATCAGGCCCAGAGAAACATGAGTTTAGGACATCAGTCACCCCCACCTCCACCCTGCACCTATATCTGGGGGCAATTGTTAAAGATATTTTATTCCTGACTAGTTGCCTCACTCATTATTTCATGTTTCTGGAATTTGTGATACAAAGAACAATGTATAGCCAATCAATAGCTTATGATAAACAACATAAAAACTGCCTCCTTTTTTCTTTTAAAACGCTATTTGTGGCCGGACGCAGTGGCTCACACCTATAATCCCAGTAATTTGGGAGGCTGAGGCAGGTGGATTGCTTGAGCCCAGATGTTTGAGACCAACCTGGGCAACATGGTGAGACCCTCTCTCTACCAAAAATTTAAAAATGAGTCAGAGGTTGTGTTGCTTGCCTGTTGTGTTGTGTTGCTCCTAGCTACTTGGGAGGCTGAGTTGGGAGGATCACTTGAGCCTGCGAAGTTGAGGATGCAGTGAGCCATGATTGTACCACTGCACTCCAGCCTGGGCGACAGAGTGAGACCTTGTCTCAAAAAACAAAACAAAACAAAACAAAACAAAAAACCAACTTGAGGCTGGGTACAGTGGCTCACGCCTATAATCCTAGCACTTTGGGAGTCTGGGGCGGGTGGATCACTTGAGGTCATGAGTTCAAGGCCAGCCTGGCCAACATGGTGAAACTCCATCTCTGCTAAAAAAAAAATTACAAAATTTAGCCAGGAGAGGTGGTGGGTGCCTGCAAACCCAGCTACTAGGGAGGCTGAGGCAGGAGAATTACTTGAATCCGGGAGATGGAGGTTGCAGTGAGCCAAGATTGCACCACTGCACTCTGGCCTGGGTGACAGAGTGAGACTCCATCTCAATAAACAAAAGAAAAGAAAACAAAAAACAACTTGTAACTGCTACCAGTCAGAGTACATATTCAGGGCAACTTGAATCTATGGTCCTGGGTTTCAGTCCTCAAATGTGGCCCCAATAAACTCTCTACTTATATTAATTTTTCCTCAGTCTTTTTTTTTTTTTTTGCTTTTAGGTTAACAGAAAGTATCCATTTTTCATTGCTCTTTCCTTAACTTCTGGGTGGGTTGGGGTGACATCTTTACTTCCTGATGGGAAGGCTTTGATGTTGGCAAAAGCCAATGAGTAGGTAGGGAAGGTTTCTGGGGCATGGGACTAGGGGAGAAAGAAGCTTTCCCAGGCTGTCTTAGGAACCGCCTGCTTTGCCAATAGCCATGTTTGTTCTGCCCAGCCCAATCTGAGTTGCAAGAATTTAATCTTAATAATTAGATGATAAAGAACACATCCACCCATAGAGCCCTAAAGGAGCTGGGGTTTCACCAGCTGGAGGAGCAGGATTCTATTCAAACCTATGCATATATGGGAGAGGAAAAAATTTCTATCTTCTTAGGGTCTCTAACTAGGCCTAAAATGAAACCGACATAAGACAGATTAACAGAAGAACAGCGTGCAAACTTTATTAATTTTTTTTTTTTTAGATAGAGTCTTGCTCTGATACCCAGGCTGGATGCAGTGGTGCCATCTGGGCTCACTGCAACCTCTGCCACCCGGGTTCGAGCAATTCTCCTGCCTCAGCCTCCTAAGTAGCTGGGATTATAGGTGCTCACCACCATGCCTGACTCATTTTTTTTTTTTT
Source organism: Rhinopithecus bieti (assembly GCF_001698545.2). NCBI lineage: Eukaryota > Metazoa > Chordata > Mammalia > Primates > Cercopithecidae > Rhinopithecus > Rhinopithecus bieti. The sequence continues at coordinate 1,187,942 of NW_016804367.1, forward strand.
CTTTGTATTTTTAGTAGAGATAGGGTTTTGCCATGTTGGCCAGCCTTGTCTCAAACTCCTGACCTCAGGTGATCTGCCCGCTTCCCAAAGTGCTGGGATTACAGGCATGAACCACCGCATATATGGGGATCTTTATAAGAGGACAAAGACCTAAAGGTATGACCAGAACAGAAAGCTTTTATACTGTTTAAATAAAGAAATGATACTGTAGGGAAAGCTACCGAAAAATCACTACGTGAGACAGCTTGATAGGATAAAATGCACACAAATTTATTTAAGAAGTGTACTACCTTCATGCAATGTGCAAAAAAGTGCACATGGAGGAAATTACAGGGTGACTACTCACCTTGCAACGGGCCTAAGAAGCTAGGGGTTTTTTTTGGTTTTAGGTCTAACATTTAAATCTCTAATCCATCTTGAATTAATTTTTGTATAAGAAGTAAGGAAGGGATCCAGTTTCAGCTTTCTACGTATGGCTAGCCAGTTTTCCCAGCACCATTTATTAAATAGGGAATCCTTTCCCCATTTCTTGTTTTTGTCAGGTTTCTAAAAGATCAAATGGTTGTAGATGTGTGGTGTTATTTCTGAGGTGTCTGTTCCGTCCCATTGGTCTATATATCTGTTTTGGTACCAGTACCATGCTGTTTTGGTTACTGTAGCCTTGTAGCATAGGTTGAAGTCACATAACGTGATGTCTCCAGCTTTATTCTTTTTGCTTAGGATTGTCTTGGGAAAGCGGGCTCTTTTTTGGTTCCATATGAACTTTAACATAGTTTTCCCCCAATTCTGTGAAGAAAGTCATTGGTAGCTTAAT
>NW_016804367.1:1189088-1198453 GCF_001698545.2 Rhinopithecus bieti
GGGTTTGTCATAAATAGCTCTTATTATTTTGAGGTACGTTCCATCAATACCGAATTTATTGAGCGTTTTTAGCATGAAGGGCTGTTGAATTTTGTCAAAAGCCTTTTCTGCATCTATTGAGATAATCATGTGGTTCTTGACTTTGGTTCTGTTTATATGCTGGATTATGTTTATTGATTTGCGAATGTTGAACCAGCCTTGCATCCCAGGGATGAAGCCAACTTGATCTTGGTGGATAAGCTTTTTGATGTGCTGCTGGATTTGGTTTGCTACTATTTTATTGAGGATTTTTGCATCGATGTTCATCAGGGATATTGACCTAAAATTTTCTTTTTTTGTTGTGTCTCTGCCAGGCTTTGGTATCAAGATGATGCTGGCCACATAAAATGAGTTAGGGAGGATCCCCTCTTCTTCTTTTCTTTTCTATCAAAGAAATGGTACCAGCTCCTCTTTTACCTCTGGTAGGATTCAGCTGTGAATTCATCTGGTCCTGGACTTTTTTTGGTTGGTAGGCTATTAATTATTGCCTCAATTTCAGAGACTGTTATTGGTCTATTCAGGGATTCAACTTCTTCCTGGTTTCATCTTGGGAAGGTGTATGTTTCCAGGAATTCATGCATTTCTTCTAGATTTTCTAGTTTATTTGTGTAGAGGTGTTTATAGCGTTCTCTGATGGTAGTTTGTATTTCTGTGGGGTCGGTGGTGATATCCTCTTTATCATTTTTTATTGCGTCTATTTGATTCTTCTCTCTTTTCTTCTTTATTAGTCTTGCTAGTGGTCTATCAATTTTGTTGATCTTTCAAAACACCAGGTCCTGGATTCATTGATTTTTTGAAGGGTTTTTTGTGTCTCTATCTCCTTCAGTTCTTCTCTGATCTTAGTTATTTCTTGCCTTCTGCTTACTTTGGAATTTGTTTGCTCTTGTTTCCCTGGTTCTTTTAATTGTGATGTTAGGGTGTTGATTTTGGATCTGTCCTGTTTTCTCTTGTGAGAATTTAGTGCTATACATTTCCCTCTACACACTGCTTTAAATGTGTCCCAGAGATTCTGGCACATTGTGTCTTTGTTCTCATTGGTTTCAAAGAAGATCTTTATTTCTGCCTTCATTTCGTTATTTACCCAGTAGTCATTCAGGAACAGGTTGTTCAGTTTCCATGTAGTTATACAGTTTTGAGTGAGTTTCTTAATTCTGAGTTCTAATTTGATTGCACTGTGGTCTGAGAGATAGTTTGTTGTGATTTCTGTTCCTTTATATTTGCTGAGGAGTGCTTTACTTCCAATTATGTGGTCAATTTTGGAATAAGTGTGATGTGGTGCTGAGAAGAATGTATATTCTGTTGACTTGGGGTGGAGAGTTCTGTAGATGTCTATTAGGTCTGCGTGGTGCAGAGCTGAGTTTAAGTCCTGGATATCCTTGTTAACCTTCTGTCTCACTGATCTGTCTAATGTAGACAGTGGGGTGTTAAAGTCTCCCATTATTATTGTGTGGGAGTCTAAGTCTCTTTGTAGGTCTGTAAGGACTTGCTTTATGAATATGGGTGCTCCAGTATTGGGTGCATACATACATACATATTTAGGATAGTTATCTCTTCTTGTTGAATTGATCTGTTTACCATTATGCAATGCCCTTCTTTGTCTCTTTTGATCTTTGTTGGTTTAGAGCCTGTTTTATCAGAGACTAGGATTTCAACCCCTGCTTTTTTTTTTTGCTTTCCATTTTCGTAGTAGATCTTCCTCCATCCCTTTATTTTGAGCCTATTTGTGTCTCTGCACATCAGATGGGTCTCCTGAATACAGCACACCGATGGGTCTTGACTTTATCCAATTTGCCAGTCTGTGTCTTTTAATTGGGGCGTTTAGCCCATTTACATTTAAGGTTAATATTGTTATGTGTGAATTCAATCCTGTCATTATTATGTTAGCTGGTTATTTTGCCCGTTAGTTGATGCAGTTTCTTTCTAGCATGGATGGTCTTTACAATTTGTCATGTTTTTGCAGCAGCTGGTACCTGTTTTGCAGCAGCTGGTGTTGGCTGTTCAGTGCTTCTTTCAGGAGCTCTTGTAAGGCGGGCCTGGTGGTGACAAGATCTCTCAGCATTTGCTTGTCTGTAAAGGATTTTATTTCTCCTTCACTTATTAAGCTTAGTTTGACTGGATAATTCTGGGTTGAAAATTGTTTTCTTTAAGAATGTTGAATATTGGCCCCCACTCTCTTCTGACTTGTAGAGCTTCTTCCAAGAGATCTGATGTTAGTCTGATGGGCTTCCCTTTTTGGGTAACCCAGCATTTCTCTCTGGCTGCCCCTAATATTTTTTCCTTCATTTCAACCTTGGAATCTGAATTATATGTCTTGGGGTTGCTCTTCTTGAGGAGTATCTTTGTGGTATTCTCTGTATTTCCTGAATTTGAATATTGGCCTGCCTTTCTAGGTTGGGGACGTTCTCTTGGATAATATCCTGAAGAGTGTTTTCCAGCTTGGTTTTATTCTCCCTGACACTTTCAAGTACACCAGTCAAACGTAGATTTGGTCTTTTCACAATGTCCCATATTTCTTGGAGACTTTGTTCATTTCTTTTTATTCTGTTTTCTCTAAACCTCTCTTCTTGCTTCATTTCATTAATTTGATCTTCAATCACTGATACCCTTTCTTTCACTTGATTGAATTGGCTACTGAAGCTTGTGCATGCATCATGTAGTTCTTGTGCCATGGTTTTCAGCTCCATCAGGTCATTTAAGGTCTTCTCTACACTGTCTATTCTAATTAGTCATTCGTCTAATCTTTTTTCAAGGTTTTTAGCTTCCTTTTGATGATTTCAAACATCCTTCTTTAGCTCAGAGAAGTTTGTTATTATCAACTTTCTGAAGTCTACTTCAGTCAGCTTGTCAAAGTCATTCTCCATCCAGCTTAGTTCCATTGCTGAGAAGGAGCTACAATCCTTTGGAGGAGAGAGGGTGCTTTGGTTTTTAGAATTTTCAACTTTTCTGCTCTGATTTCTCCCCATCTTTGTGGTTTTATCTACCTTTGGTCTTTGATGATGGTGACCTACAGATGGGGTTTTGGTGTGGATGTCCTTTTTGCCGATGTTGAGGCTATTCCTTTCTGTTTGTTAATTTTCCTTCTGACAATCAGGTACCTCAGTTGCAGGTCTGTTGGTGTTTGCTGGAGGTCCACTCCAGACCCTGTTTGCCTGGATATCATGAGCAGAGGTTTCAGAACAACAAATATTGCAGAACAGCAAATACTGCTGCCTGATCCTTCCTCTGGCAGCTTCGTCTCAGCAGGACACCTGGCTGTGTGAGGTGTCACTTGGCCCCTACTGGGAGGTGTCTCCAAATTAGGCTATACTGGGATCAGGGACCCTCTTGAGGAGACAGTCTGTCTGTTCTCAGAGCTCAAACACCATGCTGAGAGAACCACTGCTCTCTTCAGAGCTGTCAGACAGGGACATTTAAGTCTGCAGAAATTTCTGCTGCCTTTTGTTTGGCTATACCTTGCACCTAGAGGTGCAGTCTACAGAGGCAGGCAGGCCTCCTTGATCTGCAGTGGGCTTCTTCCAGTTTGAACTTCCTGGCTGCTTTGTTTACCTACTCAAGCCTCATCAATGGCAGATGTCCCTTCCCCCAGTCAGGCTTGCCACCTAGCAGTTCCATCTCGGACTGCTGAGCTAGCAGTGAGCAAGGCTCAATGGGCATGGGACCCACTGAGCCAGGCATGGGATATAATCTCCTGGTGTGCCGTTTGCTAACACTGTTGGAAAAGTGCAGTATTTAGGTGACAGTGTCCCCATATTCCTGGTACAGTCTGTCATGGCTTCCCTTGTACTTTAGGTTTGTATTGTATAGGACTGCACTGGAATGTGCCTTGCATACAATAACACTCCATAGATAAGTGCTTTGTGAATGAATATGTGATTTAAGATATGAAAGATACCTTGTTTTAGACCTTAAACCTTGAGCTCAGTCCCAGTTTCTTAACCATCTTATATTTCTAGGTTCCCCCATGGCAGGTACTGCATTTATGTGGTGCATTGGTCTAAGCCTTGCAAATTCACAGTCTTACTTGCTATGTTTTACTGTTGCTTCTGGTCAATATCCAAAACTAAAACTCTCTAATGTTTCCCCTAGAAAATATTTTACTATTTATCCTTTTTGTCTTTCTCACTCATACCTTTGGATTTGGCTTTGGCAATTGTCAAAGAAATTATAAAGTAGTATAGAGACATGTAAACCTTTCCAAGGAAAAATAATAAAGTGGTAGATGGAAAATTCTCCATTCTGGTTATTAACTAGTTCATCATTTTGCTTTTTGTATTCACTCAGCTTTAAAACATTGAGTAACCAGTGGAACCTTTTTTTTTTTGTTTATAATCAGGGTATAATTTAATACAGTGAAATGAATTAAGTGTATAGTGCAATGAATTGCATATACTTGTGTAACCCATGTACCTATCTACACTTCAATTATCCTAGAGAGTTCTCTCTTGCCCCTTACTAGTCAATCCTCGCTCCTTCAGTGGCAGCCATTCTGCTATTTTCCTTTCTGCTATTTTCCAACTTATTTTGTCTTTGCCTATTTCAGCTGCTCATATACATGAAATCATATAGTACACATTTTCTTTTGTCTTGCTTCCTTTATTTAGTATAATATTTTGGAATTCATCCATGTTGTTGCATGTTTCATTAGTTTTTTTTTTAATTGCTGAGTAGTGTTTTATGGTTAAAATACAGTTTAGTTTATCCATTTTCTTGTTGATGGGCATCTGGACTATTTCTACTTTTGGGCTAGTATGAATAAGACTGCTATGAGCTTTCTTATACAAGGAGTTTTGCAGATAAGCTTTCATTTCTCTTGGATAAATGCCAGAGTGGAATTGTTGGGTCACAGAGTATATGCACGCTTAACTGTATGGCTAACATGATGAAACCCCATCTCTACTAAAAATACAAAAAATTAGCCAGGTGTTGTGGTGGGTGCCTGTAGTCTCAGCTACTAGGGAGGCTGAGGCAGGAGAATGGCATGAACCCAGGAGGCAGAGCTTGCAGTGAGCCAAGATTGTGCCACTGCACTCCAGCCTAGGCAACAGAGCGAGACTCCATCTCAAAAAAAAAAAAAAAAAGAAAAGAAAAGAAAAGAAAATGTCAGTCTTAGGCACAACTTTAAATATATGAGAGTGTTACCAGGAGGTCCTTGCTCCCAGAGCTCCCAAGATGATGGCGGGATGCTTCCAAGATGGCTGCAGACCACTCCCAACATGGTGGCAAGCCTTGTGTTCTCTGACCTGGGGTTCTTGGCCTCACAGAATCCAAGGAATGGAATTTTGAGCCATGTGGTGAGTGTTATAGCTCTATTAGAAGCTGTGGATCATGGAAGAGCACTGTGGAGCCCAGTGACTAGTGTTCAGTTCGATTAGGACAAACTTGAGCACTTAGCCATGCAGGAATAATGGCAAGCCTTTAACCTGATCTGGAGCGGCAATGGGTGCCTCACTGGATCAGGAGCATGGTGGACACCCTGCTGGATCCAGAGGTATGGAAGTCAGCGGTGGGTCACTGAAGGCAGCAAACAGTGGCAAACAACAGTGGTGGATGGCGAGCGAAAGCTTAGCTCAAACCATAACAAACATGGACCAGAAGAGAGTGCAGCTGCAAGATTTAATAGAGTGAAAACAGAACTCCCAAAGGGAGGGGACCCGAAGAGGGCAGCCATTACTGGCTTGAATGTCTGGGTTTATATACTGATTATTGTCCCTCCCCCTATTATTATTCTCACCCTGCTCTCAGGTGATAGTTGGTTATTTCTTTACCTCCTGTGTTGGCCTAATTAACATTTTAGTGAGCTCTCTTTACTACCTGACTGATTGGGTGTGAGCTGAGTTGCAAGCCCCATGCTTAAAGGTGGATGCGGTCACCTTCCCAGCTAGGCTTAGGGATTCTTAGTCAGCCTAGGAAATCCAGCTAGTTCTGTCTCTCAGTCTCCCCCCTCTCAACAGGAAAACCCAAGTGCTGTTGGGGAGGTTGGCCAAAGACTGCTTTAACTGTTTCCTGCTGAACTGGGGCATAGTAGAGGTTGTGCAGTTGAGATTTCCTCAGGAGGGGTGCCTTCGATGTCATTAACATCAGAGCATGGGCTAGCAGGCTGGTCCAGGGGTCCATGGTAGATTTTAGTCATGGACTGCATCTGGGGCTCCATTTGAAGAATGATTTGTAGCTTTACAGCTTTGATTCTGGAAGAGACAAACTTAATATGGAGGTTAAAGATACAGGGTCCAAAGAGGAGTAACAATATTATAGCTGCTAGAGGTCCTAAGAAGGGGAGAATCCAGGGCAACCATTGGCTGAGGAGGCCCCAGGGTCCTGTGTTTTGAAGCTCCTCTGCTGTATGTTGTATTCGAGCTCTAATTTCTTTAACTTTCTCGGTGACTATTCTGAATTGATTAACATAATAACAGCATTCTTCCCCTAAAAAAACAGGTTCCCCCTCTTTCGGCAGTTAGCAAGTCTAAAGCTTTTCGAATTTGAAGGACTACTGCTGCTAGGGAGCTAGGTTGATCTTGCAAGGTGACCAGGGAGTTGGTGACCCATTCCATGTCACCATTTAGTTCTTGAGATAGTTTGTAGTAGAACTGAGTAGAGGCTGTGATACTGCAAATGCCAGTACCTAGTCCACCTAGCACTCCTGATCCAATAACAAAAGGAAGAATGGGTACTTTTTTGTTGCGAAGCTTAGGTGTGACATGATTGTATAAAGCTTGTTCAGTGTAGATGGTCATGGGGACACTGAGAATGAGAGGAAGCACATAGATTCTGAAGAGCCATTCAAACAATGATAGGCTGAGGTACCACAGAAAAAAAATATTCCTGAGGGTAGGCTGACTATTTGTGTGGGAGGAGTTACCCACGGGACGCATTGGGAGTTGGTTGTATCTATAGTATTGCTAAATTTTACACAGGTGAGGTTTGAGGTATGTGTTATTTCCAGATTGGAAACAAGAGGTCCTACTAAAACGGAAGTGGTGTTTATTTCTGTGGTGAAGTTGTTCCATTGTTCAGGTACAGGGATTGAAATGTACGGCCTGAAGTGCAGGGGGAGGCACATCCAATGGTTAGTAGGGTTTTGGGCCAAGACCTCATGGAGCCCAGTGAGGGTGATATTAAATAGGCTTACCAGGCGAGTATGGGTGTGGAGGGTTTCATGTAGTTTTGAGAGATCTAGTCCTTTGTAGGGCTAGGGGTGCTATGTACCCAGGTCAGTTGGGAGATTACTTCCTTTATGTGTTTTTCTCTTGCCTAATCTTGAACTCCACCCCCATCAGACATACCAGTATGGGTGAAGTAAGTCCAATAAACAGTGGCTCTAAGTCCTCCAGGGCAGCTACGATTAATTATTTTCTCTGTCCAATAATGAGTATTTGCATGCATGTAAAGAGTGGCAGTGTTATAGCAGCTCTGGGGCATATGGGTGTGGGCAGTGAAGGTGGGGGTTCCCTTAAATAAATTCCTACACAATGGGGCATCAATATTTCGGGAAGCCGCATTCTCCATAGAAACACTTGGTAAGGGGAGCTACTGGTTGTACAGTGGCATGCAGTGAGAGTGAAAGGGGGTAAGAGAACAGTAAAGAGAAAAATATGATAAAGGAGGGCCATGGGGATTTATGAGTTTAGTTACTTTCCTCACAGTTGTTTGAAGAGCAGGTGCAGATCCTCTAGAAGTTCACAGGAATAGCTAGTGTTGTCTCCTGGATTTTTGGGTTCCTTTGGAAGTATCCAGAGTTTGACTTGAGTGTGATGTATACAAGACTCCACTCCAGCCACTTTAACCACGGTTGGGGTAGATAAAATGACTGGGTAGGGTCCTTCCCAGGATGTGTCTAGGGATGGGGAATTAGAGGGAACAGACTTGACTAATATGATGTCACCAGGGTGGAATAGTTCCTTTCCCTCTTCTCAGGGACAGGGTCCTTGTAATGTTTTAAGAACTTGTTGATATTTGGCTAGGGAGGTGTTGTCTGCAACTAAGTTGGCCGTCTCTTGGTCAAGCACAAGGTTATTGGTTAGGAAGGGCCATCCATACAGCGTTTCGTATGAGCTATGTCCCGCTTATTAAAATAGACTTAGATCTATTTTAATTTGCTTCAAGTGTGAGAGAGAAAAAGGTACATGCACTCTGGCTGGGTTGAATTCTCCTCCTCCCACTGCTTGGAGGGGGCATAATCGGAGAATATTGGCACCCTTTGGTTCATTGTTTAGCCCTTTGTCTATCTCCTTTTGGACAATTTGGGTTGAAGGGGGGTCCTTATTAGTTGGAGAAAGAGTCAGGGGAATGCTTGGGTAGGGAGGTAGACTCTGAGGGCTTCCCGTAGGGCATAAATCACACTTTTTATGTAATTGTGAGTTGTCTGTTAATGAAAAGAAAGTTTGTACATATGGCACTTCACTCCATTTGCCTTCTTTTCTACAAAAGAGGTCTAGCTGTAAGATGGTGTCATAATTTATACTTCCCTCAGGAGGCCAGGTTTCTCCCCTTTGAAGAGGAGATTGTGGCCAGGTGGTACTGCAGAAGAATATAAGTCATTTCTTTCTTAGTGTCTGAGGGTCAAATTGGTCCCAGGTCTCTAGAATACATCTTAAGGGTGTTTTTGCCTTGGGGGGAACGTTTCCCATCTGAAAATGTAATGTAGGGATGCCAGCACCCCAGTCATTTTCCAATGAGCATTAGTCATAGGGCGTCCTCTATGGTCCTAATGCTTATTCCTTTCCAGGATGTATACCCACCCATGGACCTCTGCTTATTGGATTAGTTACACTCACTGATGTAGCAGTCCTGCACCTGTTTTCCCACCTTTCTTGACCACAAAGAAAGGGGTCTGGGCTGCTGGATTCTAGCGGTCCTTTACCAGCATGCCTGACATTGCATTTGTACTTAGGGGTGAATCCTAGAGCTGGGCTGGGTTCCTATTTCATAACAACCCAGCTGCCCCATCAAGATGCATTCCCATAAACAACAGTTCTTATGCAAATTCATTTCAGAGAGGGTGTAGGTAACCTTTTGAGTCAGGATTGAGATAGTCCTTTTTAATTCTGTAAGTACTTTAAGGCTTGGCTGGGTACAAAAAGCTGGCATGTTTGAGCAGAACAATTATTGGGCAATTTTTCTAACTCTGCTTCCACAAGAGTCTCCCTATCAATTACTGAATACTCACTGGGATTTTTTCCTCAATCACCTGGGAGGAACCATCTATTGTCCTGTCCTGAAGGTCTGGTCGGACCTTTGTATGGTAATTAAGATTTAAATACACTGTTAGGAAATCTGCTGGGTTAAGGGAATTATCAGTGGTTAGTGTTAAATTACCTTTTTCTAACAGA
>NW_016804367.1:1198844-1225152 GCF_001698545.2 Rhinopithecus bieti
TTTTTTTTTTTTTTTTAACTTAGAATAATTTTTTTTAACTTAGAAAATTCTGAACTGGTGAGGTGTGCTCACAATAAAAGTTACTTTTCTACTTTCTTCTGTTAGCAAAGCAGTTGCCACTACAGATTGAATTTGGGCCACCTGTGGGTTACTGGATTAAGGATTTTTGATAGGAAGGCTAAGGGTTCTCAGTGGTCTCAGTGTTTTCAGGCTATGCCCTTGTTTACACGGACAAGGTAGTATTGGAGTGTTATAGGGTCATGGAGAAGACCTTTAATTATCAATGATAGGTTTTAAATTTACCCTGGCTTTTAAAGGAATAGGGCACACATTTTTACTATTTCCGTCTTTCTCTTTCTTTCTCTCTTTGACTCTATCTCTCTCCTCTCTGTCTCTCTCTCTCTCTCTGTCCTCTTGGTCTCTCTCTCTCATCTCTGTCTCTCTTTTTCTCTCTCCTCTCTGTCTCTCTCTGTCCTCTCTGTCTCTTTTCTCTGTCTCTCTCTCCTCTCTGTCTCTCTCACTCTCTCTCCTGCCTCTCTCTTGTCTGTCTCTCTCTCCTGTCTCTCTCTGTCTCCTCTCTGTCTCTCTCTCCTCCATCTCTCTCTCTTCTCTCTCTGTCTCTCCTCTGTCTCTTTCTCTCTCCTCCATCTCTGTCTCTCTCCTTCATGTCTCTCTCTCTCTCTTCCTCTTAGCCATTAAAATTTGAGGCCCTGGCAAGGGTGGTGGGGAATGGGTCCCATATAGCTGCCCGTGTTGAGAGCTATATACCTAAATTGGGAGGGACACCAGGGATAAGACTCCCTGGGTTTATGGCCTAGATGCCTAAGTACCCGGCGTAGAGCTTCCTTAGATCCCTTTCGAGATACAACTTGCTAGAGGAAATGAAAGTCTGAACCATTGGTACCTAGGAGGCAGGGATCAAAGGAAGTAGATTCAGAGGTAAGGAGAATTTTGGGGCTACATTTTCGAGGAAGTCGTGGTTGGGACCCAGGAGGTATGGGTCAGAAGGAAAGGTAGGGGTGCACGCATGGGTGACTGTTGAGTAGAGACTTCTGGCTGTGCCATGATCTCAACTGGCTAATGCCGGGAGTTTGGGATGACAACTTTCTTTCTTTAGTTGGCCCTCAGCTTCCCCAAGAAAATTGAAAGTGGAAGCTGGTTGTAGGCCGACTAATGGTGCCAACCCAGAAGGGTTGGGGATTGCTAGAAAGCCCTTCCGCAGATAGCCTCACACCTGAGTCTTAAGTCCAGCGGCAACGCTAATCATTTTTAACTGGCCGACAGGTGCCTAGTATTTTCCTCCAGTTCTAAGGAAGGATAGGACAGAATAGCAAGTGAAAGTGGTCCAATATTAGTCACTGCTTTGGAGGTCCCTTTGTGGTCACCAAAATGTTACAGGGGGTCCTTGCTTCCAGAGCTCCCAAGATGGTGGTGGGCCACTTCCAAGATAGCTGCAGGCTGCTTCCAAGATGGTGTCAAGCTTTGTGTTCTCTGACCTGGGGTTCTTGGCCTGCTAGTCCTGCTAGTGCTGTCTCTCAAGAGTTCCAGTTACCCACATCCTTGCCAACATTTAGTGTCATCAGTTTTAAAATTTCAGCTCTTTTAGTGTTTCTGAAGTGAAATCTCGTAGTTTTTCCTTATATTTCTCTAATAGCTAGTATGTTGAGCACTTTTATTGTACTTATTGGCTCTATCTTCTTTCTTAAAGTGTCTAAGTCTTTTGCCCCCATTAAAATTGGGTTTTTTGGCCGGGCGCGGTGGCTCAAGCCTGTAATCCCAGCACTTCGGGAGGCCAAGATGGGCGGATCACGAGGTCAGGAGATCGAGACCATCCTGGCTAACCCGGTGAAACCCCGTCTCTACTAAAAAAATACAAAAAACTAGCCGGGCGAGGTGGCGGGCGCCTGTAATCCCAGCTACTCGGGAGGCTGAGGCAGGAGAATGGCATAAACCCGGGACGCAGAGCTTGCAGTGAGCTGAGATCCGGCCACTGCACTCCAGCCTGAGCGACAGAGTGAGACTCCGTCTCAAAAAATAATAATAATAATTGGGTTTTTTTCAAAATCAATATTGAGGTGTAGGAGTTCTTTATATATTCTGGATATAAGCCCTTTGTTGGATGTTTAAGATGCCCACATATTCCCATGGTCTCTCTTGTCTTACTATATTCTTAATGGCATTTTAATAAGAAGTTTTTAATTTTGATGAAATTCGATTCATAATTTTTTTTTCTTTGTAGTTACTGGTTTTGTATCTTGCCCCAATTTTTGCCTGCCTCATGTTTTGTAAATATTCGTCTATGATTTATACATTATACTTTAACTTTTACATTTAGATTTCCATCTCGTATTAAATTTTGTTTAAGATGTGAGGTTAAGGTTGAGGTACATCATGACACGCAGATTATCTGTATAACAAACCTTTACATATGTGTCTGAACCTAAAATAAAAGTTAAAGAAATACAAAAAATACTCACAATACAATAAAAAACAAATAAAAACTACTAAAGTACAGCAAATATTTACATAGTATTTTACTTCAGTTTAGGTATAATAAGTAATCTAGACATAATTTAACATACATAGGAGGATGTGTGCAGGTTCTATGCAAACATTATGCTATTTTACAAAAGGGACTTGAGTGTCCTCGAATTTTGGTATCCTCATGGATCATGGAACGAATCACCTGAGTATACCAAGGGATGACTGTACATATATACATGAATCATCATTTACACATATATATGTGCTGTGTGAATATATATACATGTGTACATATAAACTTATGCATATGAACATATATATGTAAACATATGCATAAACACGTGTAACCATTTATAAATATGTACATGTACATGCATACATGTATATTTATACATTTGCTTATATATGTACATATATGTTATATGTACTTATGCATTTATGTAACCTATATTATCTATAGTTACTTTCATGTATGAGACTTAAGAAATAATATATATGATATATTTCTTGAAATTACACTCTTCATAATTTTACTTTTGTTTATTTTTTCAGCTCACCTCTCATCCTTCCTTCCCATCCTAACTACCATTCCAGCCACAGTAAACTGCTTGAAAATTTCTGAGTTCACCATCTTCTCTCCTGTGTCTTTCAAGATGTTGCTTCCTCAGCCTGGAAAGACTACTCTGATCCCTTTCTTAACTGGGCTTAGCGGGTAATTTTATTTCAAGACTCCTCTTAGCCATTATCACCTTCCTAAAGCCTTCCCTAAATGCTTAATCTGAATTTAGTGCCTTTTATTTGTGCTTCCACAGCTTCCCTCCTTTCCTTTTTAGGTACAGGTACAGCATTCAAAATAAACTAATCATAGCCATTTTGTTCAGCACCAATTACATGAAATATGTACATCAGATTACATCTTGCTTTCCTTCAGAATGACATGTGTCATGTTAGTACTTGCATACTGCCAGGTGTGATCACTGAAGCTGAACAAAGAGTTCTATCCACAGGTTGAAGCAGTGAGTCCCCTGGGAATTTCCCTTGGACTGGAACATAAGATTCAGGCTGGCAGACTCAGATTCCCTGAGTCTGACAGCAGAGGAAGGGGCTTTGCTAGGCAGTTTGCCTGATCCCCATCCGACTCTGGAACATCTAGCCCTAGCTACAAGAAAACTGCTGGAGCACTGTCGAAATTCATGTGACTCAACTGAGACTCATTTGTAGGCACAATAGAGAACTGATTTGGGGTCACCTGGCTCAAGTAGGTGAGTAGATTTAGTAAGATTTAGGGACATAGTTCTCGCTTCATTGATGGTCTTCATTTTTATTCCTCTCTCTTCTTTGTGCCTTCTAGTGGGAAACCCATTCCACATTTCCAAGGACTTGGCAGTCCTGTATTTGAAGACTATTGAGATCTGGGATTTCAGAAGGATGAGATAAATTGAAAATCTTTAGCCTTCTTCAGAAAAATGCAAATTTTCTTTGTGCATCAGTAGAAACTCACTCTGTAGCATTATGTTTTCCCAAATGTTGGTCTCAATTTCTCCATTTCTCCAATCTGTTTTGATAAGGACTAAAGAAATAGTATTCCTATGCATGTTATTCCTCAGTCACATAGTAGTGAGACTAGTCTCCCTTGCATAGTATTCTTTGTAACCGAAATACTTCATCTCTAGTGTAGCTAGCTGAGAAGAACAAAATAGAGGAAAAGAGAAATACCTTATTATAGGATAGTTCAGATGAGTTTAAAAATATTAAATGTGCAAAACTGTTGGCTTTGGGTTTTGAAAGATGACAAAGATTTGTAGAGAGTATTTTAACCAGTTATCTTTGAAAGATAAGGTGGATATATCAGAAACATATTGATTTTACTTAAAATAAAAACACAACAGAAAAGGGATGAATTAGACATTGTTTCTACAATATCAGGAAAATCGGTGTGACCATACTGGGTTAAACACATGCATATCTTCATTTGTGATCTGACTCACTTTCCTGACAAGTTGAATGTGATTTGTATTAACTTTTATAATCCTTTGATGGCACATTTGCCTTTTTTGTTTAACATTTAAAAATATACAGAACATAAACTTACAAATTTTACCATTTTGAATATTTCATTCTGTAGCGTTCACATTGTTGTGCAACCATTACCACCATTGATCTCCAGAATTTTTCATTTTCCCAGTCTGAAATCCTGTACCTATTAAAAACTAACATCATCATTTGAACAGCTTCCAAAACCCATATGTAAAATGAGAAACATGTACCCAATCATATCAGGATTCTCATTTGAGAGATTAAAATCTGTGGTTTCTCTATAGCAATGTTTCAAAAGACTGCATTTTCTTTAACCACTTCACTCTTTTTATTCCCTATTTCCAATTTTCACATTGCAGTTTTATTCTAATTTTGTTACAAATTACCTTTGGAGAAGTGTGGCACGTAGATGTGGATAGACAAAGAAGATATCCAGCACAGTCCACCACCTCTGCCTCTTACCAAGAGTCTTGCCCACACTCTAGTCTTTTCCTTCAGTGAAAAGTTTATATTTTTACCAAAGGATAGCCCAGTCCCATAAGCTACCATATCTTGATGGGTAATATTAATTTGACTGTATTTTCTGCCTGAAACCTAGACCATCACCACCAGTGTTATTCATGTTATCTCTGGCAAAACAAATAAAAAGCCATAGTTAATAAACAGAAAATACAGCTTTTGTAGACTTTGTTGGTCACAAAACTCTAAACTGGGTAATTGTAGGTGCCCTCTTCAGTCACTCATGCTGTGTTCTCTATGTCTTCGTCAGCACCTCAGCTAGATGAGGTTCTTAACCTGATGGGATCCTTTTAATCTTTATTTCTTTGGGTCTTAGCCTTTTGTTGTCTTACCTTACTTGAATTGCTTCAGTTTATGTAGATCAGAACTATTGATCAAGGCACCTCTTTGCCCTCTGGAATAGTCTCTCCAGCTCTCCAATGACACACTTTTCTGACTCTTGGTTCAGTGATGTGGGAAGTGCAAAATGGCTAGAGGGCAGTCTCAGCTTCTAATTCATAACTGTATTTCATGGTGGAAACATTTTTCTGTGAGATCCTGGGACCTCCAACCACACTGAGGTTGAAGATACAAGAAGGGAAGCAAAATTCTTCCAGCATGTTATAAAACCATATAGTGAGAGTATCACTTCTCACATCTATTCCTTGCTTTCCGGGTCTATGCATTCTGCCACAGGAAAAATGGCACAATTATTTAGCTACTAGTTTAAGACATATCCCACATGTCCTACCTGAGCTTATTGGAGGTTCTATGAAGTCAGTTCTATCTGGGTTGTGGGAATGTGGTGAGACTAGGGAATGTCATGGTGTTAAGCCCATAGCTGTGCTTCATTTGCTGTAAAATGATTCTGTTTGTGAGAGACAATGTTGTATAGCAGGGGTCCCCACCCCCAGGCCATGGGCTGTTTCTGGTCCATGGCCTGTTAGGAATCAGGCAGACGGCAGGAAGTGAGTGGAGGGCCAGCAAGTGAGCTCTATCTGTATTTATAGGTCCTCCCCATTGCTCACATTACCTGCTGAGCTCTGTCTCCTGTCAGATCAGCAGCAGCATTAGATTCTCATAGGATTGCGAAACCTATTGTAAACTGTGGATGTGAGTGATCTAGTTGCATGCTCCTTATGAGACTCATGCCTGATGATCTGTCACTGTCTCCCACTGTCACGCCCAGATGGGACCATCTAGTTGCAGGAAAACCAGCTCAGGGCTCCTACTGATTCTACATTATGGTGAGTTGTATAATTATTTCATTATATATTACAATGTTTAATAGTAGAAATGAACTGCACAATAGATGTAATGTACTTGATACATCACCAAACTAATCCTCCCTTCTCCTAGTCCATGGAAAAATTGTTTTCCATGAAATCTGTTCTTGGTACCAAAAAGGTTGGGGACTGTTGGTGTATGGGATTTCATGGAATGAAAAAGCATTCTGTATGTGGATGAGTTGTTGTGCATGAAGAAATGCTGCTGGTAGGCACATCAGATCCAATGACAGAGTAAGTATCTGTCCCTTCAAGATGAATGCCTGTCCCATTATAGATGTACCCATCTAACCTACTAGGTTCCTGAAAACTAAAAGTCTTCTGCTACATATCTCATGGCTAGGAAGAAGATGAGGGACTCCTTTGGAGCTGAAATTTAGACCTCTGGGTTTTTCAAACATGTTCTCTATTGTACATTTAGAACTTTATATTTCCCCTTTTCCTTAAGTCCATCTTTTAGGGCAGTCTGAAGAAGGTAGAGGACTGCATAGTCTCTAAAATTACTATTTTTGCCATAGCAACCAAGTCACTTTGTTTTCTTCTCTGTACTTTACTCCTCACTTGCAGTTAAACCTGTATCACAATTATCGGCAAATTGCATAAGTTTGGTGCCATGGCATCCTATACGTTGCCCATCCTATACATCAGCTGTGGCCTCCTTGAATACATAAGCAATCCAATTTCAGAATCATATTTGGAGAGTTTCTTCCTTAGCCTCGAGGATAAAGCTTAAATTCATTACCCTGACATATGAAATCCTTCACAGTATGCTCTCTGCCTCATTCCTTAATCTTGCTAGACAAATACATTCCTCAATTTCCCTTGCTCAATAAGGTTTCTGCATATTGAATCTGGTGTATGTCCTCATTCCCTTTATATTGTTTGAGACACCACTTCATTCTTCAAAATGTAGACACCACCTCACTAGTAAAGTCTTCATTTTGTGAACCTTCTCCCTGCCATGATGCTGCAGAGTGAATTGCTCTCCAAGGCTGCAAGAACTGCCCACGTACATAGGATGGCACTTCTACATTATCGTTACTATCCAAGTGTCTGTTCACTTGCCTGTGACGCTAGAATCTAGCAAACCTTTTTTGTTGGGGATAAATAGATAATCATCACATTTGTCTGCTGAATCAAAAGCCAAAACATTACAGAGCTGATGAAAAACCTTCACATTAGACTAAATATGCAATATTGTATTTTACCATTTGTTCTCCATGGCCATATACACTCATTCACTTGTCTCTAATTGTGAGTTCTTCAGAAGCAGAAAATTCTGAGGGATTGCCACAACTAAAGAAAAGAAAGTCATATTCTCTTATAAAGTGGTTACTTAATTCATTCCATGAGAATAATAGAGCTAAATTTGTCTTTAAATTTTTCTTTGAACCTAAATGTAACTAACTGTGGCAGATGCTTAGGCTACTAAGGTTTTGGAGTACAGGACCTACTCCCTAGATCTGCCGCCACTTTCTCTGGAGAAGCAGGTCACCTAATGAAGTTTACAACACCAGAAGACAAATGACGTCTAGCCTGGGAGGAAGAAATTCTTTAATGAGAAAGAAGCCTCTGACTGGACTTGGTCATTATATTAAACATCTTAAAAGTGGAGTTATCAGATTTAGAAAATAAAAATTATATGATGCCCAAGAAATATTTATACTAAAAAATTTACACTGCCTATCTGAAGTTCAAATCTAACTGGGGGTTCTACGTTTTATCTAGTAACTCTATTTGAGAGTTAATTACTGCAGGAAGATGTGGAGATATGTGATTTCTGTGACATATTAATCCTGTTCTCACTGAAACTGCCTAATTTCTTATCACAGGTATAATGGAAACTGCAGGGCTATCTTTCTCCAGATGCTTTGTTGTTATGAATCTCCTTCAGATGACAATACCAAGTTCAGGTATGACTCTCTCTTACCCTTGTGGGTCTTGGCAATATGAAGTGTGGCAGAAAAAGCAAGGACCAAACAAAAGGGACAAATTCTTGAGCATTGTTCCTTAGGTTTAATACATAGTTATGTAATGAGGACATGTACTGTAAGAATTGTCTTATGGTTAGGAAAAACTACTTCTAATCAGCAAGTCTTTTTCATGTACCCAGATTTGTGTTAGGTTCCAGGGAGAAAACAAACAAACAAACAAACAAATGAAGAAGTCCTAATATTTGCTCTCAAGAATTCAATATTTGTATTGCGGAGACATGATTTACTTATATCTTATACAATGAAGAAGCTGCCCAAATTGTGGTCCATATTGGAATCCATGTGAGTTATCTGTACAGTAAGATAAGCAAAGACACAATAGGCTGGTGGGACCTTGATAGATGATGAAAATTTGCAGTGGAAGGTGATCAATGCAAAGCAGATATAAATATAGTTTATTTAGAGACAAATACATTAAAAGCCTGAACCAATAAGTGGCACACAAGATTTAAAATTTCTGGCAAAAGCTACTTGTTACATGGTACAAATCTTACTGATGCATATTTGGGTAGTTTCCAGTCTTTGGCTAATAAAACAAAAACTGCCACCAACATTATGCACATATATTTTGAGCATATCTATGAGTAGGAATGTAGGAAATATTTCTAAGAACAGAACTATTTGTCAAGGCTATGTGCTGTTTTATTATATTAAAATATTATTCTGAAATAGATACCAATGTACCTGTCCACCAACAGCATATGTGAGTTTTCAGGTGGCTGTTACAGGTATCAGGATTTTTTATATTTTCCAAAATTACAGATGAAAATAGAAACTCACAATGATAATATTTTACTTGTTTATTGAATTTGGGTGGCCTTCTTTCCTCTCAAAAAATTGTATTCATTTTATCTAAACTGCCTACTTAATGGCCTTACTTCACATTTCCTTTGCATTAAACTTGCACACATTACAATTTGCTTTTGATCTGTTAACTTTTCCATGTATTTTGACCAGTTTATAATTCGATGGACTTGTTAATTATATTTTGGATGTGCAGAATTGTTTGGTTTTGATTTTGATTTTATTTTGTGAATTACAAAATTTCCCCAAGTTTCCATTTATTTCGCTCTCCTTTTTCTCCTCATGGACTTTTAAAATTATTATAGACTTTCTTTTCTATAGAAGTTTTAGGTTTACAGAAAAATTGTGCAAAATGTATATTGAGTTCCCACATAACCCCTCTCCCTCTTCTCTACCTGCCCCCCTCCCAGAGTTTCCCCTTTTGTTAACCTCTTTCATTTGTATGGTACGTTTATTGAAATTAATGAACCAATATTGATAGATGATTATTAACAAAGTCCAAGTTTACGTTAAACACTCTGTGTTGTACCTTTCTCTAAGATTTAACAAATTGTTGTAGAAATGAGCCAGCGATGGCCTTTGCATATTGGTCCTTTGTTGCTTGCTTCTTAAATCAGGCTGAGACTCATTAGCTCAAAAGCCCAGGATGCCAAACTGGAGTGTTTTCACATCCAGTTGTTGTAAATATATCCCCAACAGGTAGATTTTTTTTTTCTGCCATTTTATGTCTTCCTGCTTTGTACACCTTGGGAAACTGCACCCAACATCTGCCAGCTATAGATAAGAAAAATCTTGTAGTTATATAAACTGCAGCCTGATGCTCTTCAGAGCCCTCTGACCCAGCAGCTTCCTACCATGCTGTGAAGTGATGTTATCTAAACAAACAGCATCTCCCTCCCATTCTTGGGAGCGCCTTTGTCCTCCTGCATTCTGGATAGTGGTCCCCTGTGCTTCTATAAGGCCCTATCCTGTGAGAACTGCTCTTTTTGCAACCCTGTCCATGTGGTGTCCAAATAGAAGCTTTTGTGTGCTACTGCCACCTATGGTCTTATCTTTTTCCTTGATCAGCCAAGGAAATTGGAATTCTCCAATTCATTATATAAATGTATTATGCTATGCATCCACCATTATAGTATCATACAATATCATTTCACCATCATAAAAATGTCCTGTGCTTCACCTGTTCATCTTCCCCTGAAACCTGGCCAATTACTGCTCTTTTTACTCTCTATAGGTCTGACTCAGAATGTCGTACAGTTGGATTCATACAGCATGTGCCCTTTCCAAACTGACTTATTTCACTTAGTAATATGTATTTAATCTTCCCACATGTCTTTTAATAGCTCCATAACTCATTTATTTCTATCACTGAGTAATAGTTCATTGTATGGACTTACCATAGTTTGTTTATCCATTCTCTTACTGAAGCACATATTGACTGCTTCCAATTTTAACAAGTATTAGAAAAGGTTCTTTAAGCATTTGTATGCAAGTTTTCATTGGATGTGGTTTTCAACTAATTTGGGTTTACTTAGGATCACAATTTCTAGATTCTATAGTAATCTTACATTTAGCTTTGTAAGAAATTATCAAACTGTCTTCCAAAGTTCCTACACCATTTTGCACTCCCACCAGCAATGAATGAGAGTTCTTGTTCCTCACATCCGTGTTTGTGTTTTGGATTTCAGCCATTCTTATAATAGGTTTAGGTTAGTATCTCATTGTTTCAATTTGCAATTCCTAAATTATGTATGATTTTGAGCATTTTGATATCTTAATTTGCCATCTATGTATCTTCTTTGATAAAGTATCTGTTCAGAATTTTGTCTATTTTAATTGTGTTGTTTGTTTTCTACTGTTAATTTTACATTCTGCACACAAGTCCTTCATAAGCTATGTCTTTTGCAATTTTTTTCAGTCTGTAGCTTGTCTTTTCTTCTCTTAACAAAAGCTTTTGCAGAGCAGACATTTTAATTTTAATGAATCAAAATTTGAAAATAATGAATTAATATTTGATCCGTTGTACCTTTTCTATACACTCTTGATCAGTTTGAAATTCAATTTACTGACTTATTTTTATGTTGTGCTTCTCAGCTGTTTCTTCTTCTCACAGTGTCTGAGTCCTATGTTTGCTTAGTCAGAGTTCTCCAGACCACACATCAAGATTATAACAACAACTTTCTAACCCATGCAAAATGATTTCTTATATAAAAATTGAGATTAAAATCTGACATCATTTTTTTAAATACCTAGGTTTTTTTTATTTATTAAGTAATCAATCTTTCTTCAGATACCCCAGACGTTATCTTTGTCATAAACCAAATTCCTCTAAGGATTTGCATCTCCAAACTCTGTCCCATTGAACTTTCTTTTCATGGGTTAATTACAGAATTTTATAAAAAAGATAAAAAAGATAAGTATTTTATAGTCCCTTGATGAGACATTGATAGCAAATTCTCATAAAATACTGGCAAAACCCGGATTCAGCAGGCACCATCAAAAAGCTTATGCCACGCATGATCAAGTGGCTTCATCCCTGGGATGCAAGGCCTGGGTGTCAAGCATGTCGCAAATCAACGTAAACCGTAAAAATCCAGCATAATAAACAGAACGCAAAGACAAGAACCACATGATTTGTCTCAATAGAATGCAGAAAAGGCTTTTTGACCAAAATCAACAGCCCTTCATGCTAGAAAATGCAAAAACGCCTCATAAATTCGGACTTATTGAGGAACGGTACCGTGCAAATAACTAAGAGCTATTTATGACAAAACCGCACAGCTAATACATACTGAATGGCCAAAAACTGGAAAATTCCCTTTGAAAACTGGCAGCAAGAGCAGGGATGCCCTCTCCACCAGCTCCTATTCAACATATGTTTGGAAGTTCTGGCTAGGGCAATCCAGGCAACGAGAAAGAAATCAAGGGTATCCAGTTACGGAAAAGAAGAAGTCAAAATGTCCTGATTGCAGATGACATGATGTATAATTTAGTAAACCCCGCATCGTCTCAGCCCCAAATCTCCTTAAGCTGATAGTCAAGCTCAAGCAAAGTCTCAGGATACAAAAATTAATGTGCAAAAATCACAAGATGTCTATACACCCAGGTAAGCAGACTAGCAGAGAGCCATCCGAGGAATGACTTCCATTCAAATTGCATTCAAAGAGAATCAAATACTTAGGAACCAGCTTACAGGGCTGTTAAAGGACCATCTTCAAGGAGAACTACAAACCACGTGCTGCATGAATAAAGGAGGACAGCAAACAATGGACAGAACATACATGCTCATGGGATAGGAAAGAATCAATATCGTGAAAATGCCATACTGCCCAAGGTTATTTACAGATTAAGTGCCCATCCCCATCGAAGCTACAATGAGTTTCTTCACAGAATTGGAAAAAAACTGCTTTAAGTTCATATGGCAACCAAAGGGGCCCGCATTTCGGCCAAGACAATCCTAAGTAAAGGACAAAGCTGGAGGGCCGTCACGCTACGCATGACTTCAAAGCTATACACAAGCTAAGTACGCAAAACAGCATGGTACTGGACAAAACAGAGATAGTTAGATCAATGGATACAGAACAGAGTGCTCCAGAAATAATACGCACACATCTACAGGCCATCGATCTTACTTTGACAAACCTGAGAGAAAACAAGAATGGGGAAAGGATTCCCTTTTAATCAATGGTGGCTGGAAACTGGCCCTAGGCATCAAGTAGAAAAGCTGAAACGGATCCCTTCTACGCCTTATAACGAAGATTAATTCAGATGATTAGAACCTTAAATGAGACGCTAATACCATAAAACCGCATAGAAGAAAATCCTAGGTGTAGCGCATCCTCAGGGACATAGGGCATGGGCCAAGGACTCATCATGTCTAAAACACGCAAAAGCAACGGCGAGCAAAAAGCAAAAATTTGAGCAAATGGGTCTAATTAAACTAAAGAGCTTTTGCACAGCCAAAGAAAGCTACCATCAGAGTGAAGCAGGCAACCTACAGATGGGGAGAAAATTTTGCAACCTACTCATCTGAGCAAAGGGCTAATATCCAGAATCTACCAAAGAACTCCAAACAAATATATGAGAAAAAACAAACCAACCGCATCCAAAAGTGGGGAGGATAATGAACAGACATTTGTCTCAAAGAGATATTCAATACAGCCAACCAGACACATGAAAAATGCTGCATCATAACTCCCCGCCATCGAGAAATGCAATCAAAACACAAGAGATACCATCTCACAGCCAGTTACGAAGGCAATCATGTAAGAAGTCAGGAAACCAAGCAGGTGTTGGAGAGGATGTGGAGAAATAGGAACACTTTTACACTGTTGGGGGATTGAAACTAGTTCACCATCTAATCTGGAAAACAGTATGGGGCAATTCCTCAAGGATCTAGAACCTAGATGTAACCATATGACCCAGCCATCCCTCTACTGGGTATATACCCCAACGGATTAACAAATTATTCTAGTAGCAAAGAGCACATGGACACGTTGATTTATTGCAGCACTATTTCACAATAGCAATAGACTTGGAATCAACCCAAATGTCCATCTGTGACAGACTGATTAAGAAAATGTGGGCAGCATTACACCATGGAAATAACTATGCAGCCATAAAAAAGAGATGAGTTTGCGATCCTTTGAGGGACATGGATGGGCAGCTGGAAGCGCATTCATTACTTAGGGGCAAACCTATCCACAAGAACAGAAACCCAAAACCCACCCGGCATGTTCCAGGGCTCATAGGGGGGAAAAGCTGAACAATCGAGATCACTTGGACTCTGGGAAGGGAAGCATGCACGTCACTAGGGCGCTATCATGGGAGGGAAGAGGACGGGAGGGCTTGGCTTGGGGAAGTTATACAAGATATAAATGGATGGAATGATGGGTGCTGACAGTTGATGGTGGCAGCACCACCAGCATGGCATAAGCGTAATACATAGACAACCTGCACCGTACTGCACATGTAGCCCTAGAAGCTTAAGTATAAAAAAAAAAAAAAAAAAAAAAAAAAAAAAAAAAAGAGTTGAGAGAATATAGCTTTCCTTAATAAAGTTAAGATATTAACTAAAAAAAAAAAAAAAAAAAAAGATAGTTTTAATAACTAACATATCTTGGTGAGAGTTTCTCTGGGCTCGTGTTTTTTTAATATAATGTTTCTATAAAAGTTTACAAACATATTTTCTTTTTTGAAGTATTTCAAAGGTATTTTATTTTCATGATCTCAAATTGTTATATCAAGTTATGTGTGCTGTATTGTTGATTTTAACATAAAATGTTCTAATATTTCCCATTATGCCTTTGAAAGTTTTCTTTCTTTTCTTTATTTTCTCTAAGATTGTTGTAAACCTGAAAATTTGATAAAATATGTATTATACAACCTTAAGAATATATCAATTATATGTCTAGTTAGATATAAAAACTGGTATGGAATAACAATGAAATGATTTTACCTTGCATTATTATTATTATTTTAAAATAGATATAAAGGTAAATGTGACAATTAGCTTGTAATCACTCTATATGTGATATTTTGCCTGTTACATATGCATTTAAAACACTCAAAATAATCAATGTGTTAAATATGTAATTGGAGTTTAATTGATTGAGGCACTAAAATTTGCAGAGTCTGCAAAATATCTCAAGCACTGATCTTAGGAGCAGTGTAGGGAGGGTCAGAATGTTGTAGCCTCCAGCTGCATGACTGTTTAACCTTAATTTCTAATCTTGTGACTAATGTTAGTCCTACAGAGGCAATCTAGTCCCCAGGCCAGAAGGAGACCTGCTTTGAGAAAGGACTGTTATCATCTTACTTTTAAACTATAAACTATAAAGAAGTTTCTCCCAAAGTTAGCTCAGCCTATGTCCAGGAATAAACAAGAACAACTTGGGGGTTAGAAGAAAGATGGAGGCAGTTATGTTAGATGTCTTTCACTGACTCAGTCATAATGAGTCTTTCACTGACTCAGTCAAAAACGGTTTCACTTTCCTCAATGAGTGGGGCAAGGGACCAAAATGGAGAGTCTGAAATGTCCCCTCTTCTCACACTTTATTGTAGTCAGGGACTAAATATCAACTTTGAGAGTTTCTGAGCCTCAACACTGAAAGAACATCTGTTACAGCCAAGTGGCATCATAAGCAGAAAATGACAAATGAAACATCCTAACCTGTGGACATTTGCAGGGGCAGGTGGTGATAGTTTAAGACATCTTGCTGGTAAAATCCGAGAAAACAGAGAGATGCAATGTGTTAAGCACAGTACTTCCATAATAAGAGATTGCATAGAATAAGAGAGGTCAAATTAAACATAGAATGTGTGAGAATTTTCCAGAATTTAAGAAAGACAAGAATCATCCAATTCAAGAAGCAGTATGAAAGAGCAGAAAAAGACAAATGCATTCATACATGGATTCATTATAGTTAAAATGGAGTTAATTTTAAGAAC
The DNA here is from genome assembly GCF_001698545.2 of Rhinopithecus bieti. NCBI lineage: Eukaryota > Metazoa > Chordata > Mammalia > Primates > Cercopithecidae > Rhinopithecus > Rhinopithecus bieti. The sequence continues at coordinate 1,214,398 of NW_016804367.1, forward strand.
TGTCTGAAAGTATGTTTACAGTAAATGAAATAATAGAATGAAGAGGAGCAATTATTTTACTGGTGGTAGTAATTTTTTTTATTTTAACAGAAATGAAAATCATACAGCAACAATGGAAACCATTTTTCATATTTCATTTTTTGGAGACAGAGTCTCACTCTGTCGCCCAGGCTGGAGTGCCATGGCGAGATCTCGGCTCACTGCAACTTCTGCCTCCTGAGTTCAAGCGATTCTTCTGCCTCAGCCTCCTGAGTAGCTGGGATTAAAGGCCTGTGCCACCAAGCCCGGCTAATTTTTGTATTTTTTAGTAGAGATGGGTTTCACCACGTTGGTCATGCTGGTCTTGAACTCCTGACCTCTTGATCCGCCTGCCTCGGCCTCCCAAAGTGCTGGGATTGCAGGCATGAGCCACTGCCTCTGGCCCATATTCCTTAAAGGAAATAATTTCATGAATTTCCATTCAAACAAAGTGCAAAGTAAAGATGTTTTCAAGGAAAAGTGAAAACAAAAGAATTTACTTTCAGTAAGATGTGTGTGTGGGGGGGTGTGGGTGTGTCTATATGTGTGTGTGATATAATAATTCAAACGAAAATTTTGTCTCAGTCCACCTCTCACCCTTTGGTTGCTGTCTCCCTTCCCAGAGCAATTCACAGTGAATAGCTTAGAGAGGCCAGTCTTGGCTGCACTGGGTGGGAAAGTTGAGCTCAGTTGCCAGCTGTCTCCACCACAAAGCGCAGAACACATGGAGATACGCTGGTTCCGGAGTCACTACACACGACCTGTTTACCTGTATAAGGAGGGTAAAGACCTGTATGGAGAAACTATCTCCAAGTATGTGGAGCGGACAAAGCTCCTCAAAGAAGCCATTGGAGAAGGTAAAGTGACCCTCAGGATCCTTAATGTCAGTGCTGATGATGACGGGCAGTACCACTGCTTCTTCAAAGACGGAGATGTCTATGAAGAGGCCATCGCAGAAGTGAAGGTCACAGGTAAGGATGGATCCCTGTGAGGTTTCTATGCATCCAAGATTCTCAACCTGTATGAGGCTGAGTATTAGGAAAATTCTCACTATTTCTATTTTTCTCTTATATGGTCTGGTTAACAGGGTCAAATTCATGAGTTTAGGGTTTGAATTGGAAGGAGTGGAGGATCAAGAATGAGAATTATGCCTGTGCAGACATCAAAACTATCAGCAAATACTGTCTGCTTTTTTACGTCTACATATATTGTTAGATTGCTACAAAATTAACAGAATCCTTTTAAAATTCGTTATAATCCTTCTAGCTATTTCTGGCAACACTTTAGTAAAACTTGACTTTTGAAAGTACCTGAATCTTTACAATAGACTCCTTAATGGTAATTCTTATTCTGATTTCTCCCTGAATCAATTCACTGATTACCTAGTTACAGATTCACTTTTCTAAATGTGTTTCAAAAAGCCTTCACCCACTATCTTCAAAGTTCTACAATATATATACTATATAGGTGTTATTTGCGAATACAAAGCATTTAAGCAAATCACCTCACACTTGAAGTATTCTGAATGACAGAGAAATGGAGGGGAGATGGAGGACTTGAAGCAAGCCAAGGGCTTCACAAATGTCAGGACACATGTGGAGGGATACAGGGCACTCACACTTAACATCTTTACTGGATATTATGTGACACTCAATTCTGTAGTCTACAGCTGAGCTATCCAATATGATATATATTAGCCACATGTGGCCATTTAAATTCATATGAAAATTAAATAAAATTAAGCATTCAGTTTTTCAGTCTCAATGGCCACATTTCAGGTGTTTAGTCATCTCATGTGGCAAGCAGCTACTGTATTAGAGGGCACACATATTTCCATCACTGCAGAAAATTTTATTAGACAGAGCTACTCTAGAGTCACAGTTTAAATCTCTGTTCATTCTTTCTTTGTCCACATATTAGGCAAGACTTATGTCCCAGGTAAATCCTGAAAATTTCTTTTTTCTTGTCTGTTTTCTTTCTTTTTTTTTTTTTTGAGACGGAGTCTCGCTCTGCCGCCCAGGCTGGAGTGCAGTGGCCGGATCTCAGCTCACTGCAAGCTCCGCCTCCCGGGTTCCCGCCATTCTCCTGCCTCAGCCTCCCGAGTAGCTGGGACTACAGGCGCCTGCCAGGTCGCCCGGCTAGTTTTTTGTATTTTAGTAGAGACGGGGTTTCACCATGTTAGCCAGGATGGTCTCGATCTCCTGACCTCGTGATCCGCCCGTCTCGGCCTCCCAAAGTGCTGGGATTACAGGCTTGAGCCACCGCGCCCGGCCTGTTTTCTCTAAAGACTTATCTATTTTCTCTAAAGTGGTATGTATCATATTTTGAAAACAGTAATGTATTACTTATTTTAAGTAAAACATATTGGATGTAAAATACCTATTGTATGCAAAATACATAAAAGTTAAAGTTTTAATTAAAGTTGCAAATGTGCATTTATAATGTTGTTTATTATTTGTAATTTGTTATGGTGGCTCAGAAGTGGCTAATGGTGAAGATAAAAGAAAAAACATTAAGCCATAAATTCTGAGGACTGAGATCTTGATTTTTTTGTATATCATAATCCAAGGACCTAGTCGAGTTATGTGAATTTAGTTAATAGCCCACATTTTGAGTGAAAGAATAAATGAAAAAACAGGCATTTTCTCACCTCACTTACTTTGGACTACGTTGTTAATATATTTATCACAACACTTCAGTGTGGCTTATCCCTGTTCCTTTTTGAATGGCTTGTCATGACAATCAGCCCCATAGAGTTTAGCTATTAGCTATCAATATCTAAGGACACAGGGATGAAAGGGGGCAGGAAGTCTTTTCCTCTCTGTTCTCTGTTCTCTTCTCTTCCCCTAAATATAGTTTCTCCCTTTTTGTTTTCCAACCAGCTACAAGTTTAGAAATACAAATTCTTATTCATCCTCCGAATACCAAAGGTCTTTTAGTGGAGTGTAATTCAGAAGGTTGGTTCCCACAGCCTCAAATGGAATGGAGAGACAGCAGAGGAGAGATCATTCCACCTTCATCAAAATCCCATTCGCAGGATAGAAACAAATTGTTCAACATGAAGATGAGCCTTCTCCTTAGAGATAGCTCCCATGGCAACATCACTTGCTACCTTCGAAACCCTGTAACTGGTCAAGAGGAAAGGGCAAGCATTGTCTTATCAGGTGTGATCTGCGTGTTTGTTCTTCAAATGATGGCCATTGCCATAAAGTCTGTAAATTAAAGAGGAAAAAATCATATGCATACTTTCTTCCCTTGGTTTCCAAGACATTACTTTCTCTTGGTTTTATTAATTGTCTTCTTGCTTGTTTTGTTTCTGATTCTTTTTGTTACAGTCTTTTTCTTTTCACTCTGTCTTCTTGCTATTCAGGTTCCCAGTACATAGGTTTTGTTTTGTTTTTTAACTTCTATTTTAAGTTTAGGGGTACATGTTGAGGTTTGTTATATAGGTAAACTTATGCCATGGAGGTTTGTCATACAGATTATTTTGTCACCCAAGTATTAAGCCTAGCGCCCCTTAATTATTTTTCTTGTTCCCTCGCTCTTCCGACCCTCCACTCTCCAACAGGCCCCAGTGTGTGTTGTTCCCCTCTACGTGTCCCTGTGTTCTTATCATTTAGCTCCCACTCATAAGTGAGAACATGCAATATTTGGTTTTCTGTTTCCCAGATTTAGTTTTTTGAGCCTTTCTTCTGATGTGAGTTCATTCTGTCTCAAGACTTTGAATACCATCAATGTGACTGTGGCTCCTCCAATAGTATCTCCTGCCCAGACCTCTCTCTAAACTCTGTTTTCATCTTCAAACTCAACATCTCAACATAGAAGTCTAATAAATATCCTGAACCAAACACATCATAAAATTAACTCCTGATTACCTGCCAATTTGCTTAATTAATGTCTTTCCAGTCACAGTTTTTGGTTTTTTGAGACAGAGTCTCGCTCTGTCACCCAGGCCGGAGTGCAATGGCACGATCTCGGCTCACTGCAACCTCAACTTCCTGGGTTCAAGCGATTCTTCTGCCTCAGCCTCCTGAGTAGCTGGGATTACAGGTGTGTGCCACCATGCCTGGCTCATTTTTGTATTTTTAGTAGAGATGGAGTTTCACCATTTTAATCAGGCTGGTCTCCAACTCCTGACCTCGTGATCAGCCCCCCTCAGCCTCCCAAAGTGCAGGGATTACAGGTATGAGCCACCATGCCTGACCAGACCAATCACACCTTGTATTTTCAGTTTTTCAGAACAAAATTATTGAATTTATCCTTGACACCAATTTTTCTCTCATATTCTGCATCACATCTAACAAGAAATATTGTTAGCTCTACCTTTAAAATATATCCAGCATCTCATCACTTCTCACCAACTTACTACTGCTATCCAAGTCTGAGACACCATCACCCATGGTCTAAACTTTGGTAAGAGCATCCTAAATGTCCTCTTATTTCTACTCTTGTCTTCTATGGTACATCCTCATCATATAAATAGGAACCCTCTGTTCAAGACCCTGCAATTTCTCCCGCTTGTTTTTCACAGTAAAATGCCCTTCAATGTCCTGCATTATCTCTGCCCCATTACCTATCTGACCTCATATCCTAACACCCTCCTTTGTCCACTCTACTGTAGTCACACAGACCTCCTTCCTGTTCCCAAACCGGCCAGACATGCTCCTGCCTTGGAGGCTTAGCTCTAGTTGGTCCCTCTTCCTAGAATGCTTTAACTTCCCCTACGTCCTTCTAGTCTCTGCTCAACTCAACTTCCCTAATAAAGAGTAACTTGACAAACCAGCTTGAAAAAAATGCCACCTGCCCCCAAATTACTTGATTCTTTCTCTCCTTACCTTACTTAATTTTTCTTTTTTCCATATTATTTTCACCATTTAGCCCACCATACAACTTACTTATTATGTTTATTGTCACTTATCTGTCTCCCTCTAAAACCTGAAGATAGAAATCTTTGTTGGTTTTATACACTGATACACTCCAAGTGCTTCAAATATTGCACAGCACATAGCAGGAATGCAATAAATAATTGATGCTTAAATGACTGAAATACAGTGTCTTGTAAACTGTCAAGTAAATATGAATGTGCTAGTGTTTGTGTATGTCCATGAAATTAATGTGAGAGCCACATGCTGAGAGGGATATTATCACTTACACGAATGACTCCCCTAACAATTTTAGCAATTTACTACATTCAAACATTTTTGCATTTATTTTCTCGTTTGATTTTCCAGAAAAAAATCTTCATATTATGGTTGTGTCAGAAATAGCAATACGAACAGTTACAGGGGATAAAGGAGGACTAAACTACATACCTTACTTCCCCCCAGTTCATAGCAGGATGTATATGAATAAAACAAAGAAAGGAAAAGTAAGGGCCAGGGGAAGTCCTGCTGATTTATTTACAACTTTAGTGAAAAATGTTTTTTAAAAGTATATGCACTTAAAAAATGATGATTTAAAATAATTATAATGAGCACAAACTTTGAACATGAGTTACAGTCCTGGGAATAGAGACATCTCAGGGAGATTTTATCTCTATTCACTAAATGTCAGAAAGCACGGAAGAGGCCAGGTGCCATGGCTCGTGCCTGTAATCCCAGCACTTTGAAAGGTCTAGCGGGTAGGATACCTTGAGCTCAGGAGTTTGAAACCAGCCTAGGCAACGTAGCAAGACTTTGTCTCTATGAGAAACTAAAAAGTAAAACAGTTGGGCATGATGGCATGTGCCTGTAGTCTCAGATACTCAGGAGGCTGATGTGAGAGGATCATTTGAGCCAGGGAGGTTGAGGATGCAATGAGCAGTGATTGCAACACTGAGAGCCAGCTTTGGCGATATAGTGAGATTCTGTCACAAACAAACAAAAAACATGGAATAGCAGCCTTCACTCACCTTTCCTCCATCTTCAAACTAACTCACATTCAGCTCTGCCCTACTCCAGATCCTATCCCATTTTTCACGTGTTCACTTATAATTCCCAAATTGGACTTGGTTTATATTCAAAGGTGATAGGTACTAAATAGAAACATGCTTTGGATGAATCATCATTTCTAGTTTAGTGGGTTCAAGTTTCCTAAGTGGTAAGATTTGTGACTCCCTATTTCAGATAAACTATTTCCATGGGATTCTGTCTGGATACTGATTCTGGTTGCAATCTTGGCTGTTCTGCTATTCTTCATTATGATGCCCAGTGTTGAGCTACAGCAAAGAGAGCAACGTAAGTTAGCTTAAAGGATGAGAGATGCTAATGGGGGTGGGGAAGCTAAAGCTGCATGACCCATAATTCTCAGGTCTGTCTGTCTCAGGAAGTTCTGAACTCTGGGATGTATGTTATACATATGCTTTCCACTCATTCCTTGATCCTATATACTGTTCTCTTTTGCTGCTGGAGCTGTTGACAATGCTGTTATCTGAAAGTGTGATATTTTTGTATCTCAACCAAGTTGAAACCCATTTTCCTTATGGTGACAGATTTTCAAACAGCCTGGGAAAGCTTTTTAGCATTTAACACCTAACAAAATTTGCACATATTTCTCACTTGAATTCTTAAAGGGGCCAATGACCCTTCCGGGCATAAAATAAAGTTTTAACTGCACAGCATCAGGAAAATATACCACATAGGGAGAGTTAGACTAGCTGCAACACCAGGTGGTTTACTTTTGCTGAAACAAAATGTTTTCATTCATTGTCAACTATGGTGTTGGGGGCGGGGATTGGGGGAACTTGCACGATAAGCAAGAAAATTTAAGAGAAAAAAAAATAGCTGTTCAGGATTTGGGGTTACGCTCAATTTAAGAAGCTTCAGACTCACAGATCTTTTCCAGCAGAGCTCTGTGTTTGAAGAGTAGAGTCTCCTGTGGCCTCCTCCTGCTTTTCACCAGGCCCCTGGTCCTTTTCCCACCATAGGTAGTTCTGCTGTCAGTGAAGGATTTGAGTCTTGGTCCTGCTGCACGTCTCTCCACTTCTTGGATTTTCCCTTTACATTTCCAGCTGCTCTTCTGGCCTGAACTCTGTTATCTGACCCTCAGAACTGCCATTTTCTACCACTGTGGTTGGGGAAGACACCACTCCACCAGAAAGCCACCAGTTCCCAACATTCACCCCTGCTAGCTGCTGTTCTGCAAAATAAACTGTATTGTAGCTTCTATCGGCTCATTTACACTATCCAAGCTTTTAGAGATTTGTTTTTTCTAATATTCCTACTTCAATACATTTTTTAATGCTTGTCCTTGTTTAATACTGACCTGCTTCTGTGTATCTTACAGTTTATTGAACATTCTAAGGTCACATGTGTAACAACTGACATTTCCCAGATAGCTCTTCAGAGATTAGTAGTCAGGAGCATCTCTAAATTGACCTTTGCCAAACTGAGTGTGCCCAGTTATTCAACTGTTTCTCATGGGTATAATTTGAGTTTCTGAAAATCTCTTCGACTTTATTTAAAAGGTGTTGGTGAATCAGTTGGAAGAAATAATTTTTAAGGATGCAGAATTCGTTTTATAATAGCAATTATTACATCATCATTAGAGGCTAACATTTGTTGTATTTTACTACTGAAAACTCCACACCAACAGATTTACAGAAATTAGTGCATTTAACTTCCATAATACACTTTGAATTAAATTTTATTATGCCTCTAATTTCTATATTATGAAAATAAACACACTGAAGCTAACTATTGCACCTAAAATCACACAGCTTGTAATGGTAGGAAACAAGATCGATTATAAGCCACATGGACACTTGTATTCCATATTTTAACCACTAAGTTCCAGTGTGCCTATAACACTCCAGTGGTGGAATGGCGTCACCTGTGGTAATAAGCACCACATCATAGACTATTTTATGGACAGACTAGATAGCCAAATGATGTTGCTGTTACATGTGCTAAAGAAGATTTTTAATATTATTTTGTTGAAAACACTTTTACTCATTAAATTCATATATCCAAAGCTCATATGATCTTTTAGGCAGTTCACAGTCTCCAGAGCTATTGTACTCCCAGCCTCGTTCAAGCCCAGGTAAAATGATAACAATCGGAACGTAACTCCAGATAGTGCTCTAATGAAGCCCATTGATTGACGGACCAGATGGAGAGAAAGAAGGATTTGTTTTCCTCCAGACCTGTTTAGCCTCAACCCAAACCTGTCCCATCTTAGAAACAGCCATTTTTCTTGTCTCTGTCACTCACAGCTCTCTGATCTTTAGACCTAAGCCTTAACCCAAATCTAAATGAATTCAGGGGGTGGCATCAAAACATACCTCTTGATTTCTTGACACATTGTGCCCCAATATAAAGTGCCTCCATGCCATTAACTAATAATTACAATATCTCTTCTTCTTCAGGTAGGTGCTGTGACTGGAATTCTCCCTGCCTGATAGGCATTGGGATAGTCTTCTCTTCAGTGTGTGTAATCACTGGACTCACTATTACTTTGCATCACAGAAACAGAGGTACGTGGATTAAAAGGATGGGAACTTGCTGAAAGTATCTCCTTTTCTAAATGCCCATTCTCTGGCAAGACATTTAGCCAAAAAGCAATGATACTTGTTTGAAGTACTGGAACAGTACATACTTGGACCTCATGTCCTGGGATTTGGAATCCAACCTCCTAAAGTTTGTGAGCTTAATGCTACAAACTCCTGATACTTCTGCTCCTAGGAAAAGAAAATATTTCTTTTAGTTGATAGCTTTATTTTTGTCAAACATCGGACATCACATGATCAAATAAATTATGCTGATTTTTACCATACTTTTAGTCTCGAAGGGATAATAATTCAGTATATCGTAAACATTTTAGGTCATAGGTATTTTTTCAGATATCCAATGTAAATCAAAAGACACTCTTCTCAAAATTATTCACATGTTGACACACAGTTTGCTAAATTTCATGGTCTGCATCGACACCTGAAACTGATTCTTTTCCTTTTTGGTAAAATGGAAATGGTAATTTTGAAAATGTTGTGATAGCTGAACTCAACATCATTGACATGTGCCCTCAGCTTTATCTTTGAAGTCCCTATGGAAATGACATATGCAAGGCAATAATCAGTCAAAGTCATTCTTCTTCATAAGCTGGAGCTATAGCCAAAAATCACAAGTTATAAAGTAGGGCTGGACTCTTCAGAGAATTTTTTTCAATAATTTACTCCTGTGAAATGAAGACACAAATGGCCTTAAACCAAATTAAGGTTAAAGTGTTTTTTATATTTTACTCCAAAAATGTCCATACCTCAGCCAGTGAATAACGACTATAGACTAAATAGCACATCCACCTTTACCAGAAGAAAAGGAGCAAAGTGATTTGATATTAGTTAAATCAAATCAAATTAGATATTAGTGATTTGACATATATTACATGCTTATTACATGTGCTAAGAATTTTGTACAGATTAGTATATTCAATCTTTAGTGAAAGAGATATTACAGGTGACAAATTCTGGTACAGAAGGAAGCTAAATATCTTATCCAAGATGACCTAGCTAAATAATGGCAGAGCCAGGATCCCAACTCAGGCACTTACATGCCTTCACCGTGTGTTTCAAAAATATTAGTATACTGTTTTAAGGGAAAACAGAAAGGAAAAAATATTGTAAATGCATCATGAAATTGAGAGGTAATGTATTCTAGATTCAAGTCATTGTCAATATATGTTTTAAAGATATTTTCTTCCACTCTGTGGGATACATTCTCCCACAAAGTATTTTCAAAAACAGAAAATTTTATTATTTATTTTGGTAAAATCTACATAACATAAAATGTACTGTTTTAACCATTTTTAAGTGTACAGTTTGGACGCATTGAGTACATTCACATTGTTGTGCACCCATCACCACAATTCATCTGAGCTTTTTCATCTTCCCAAACTGAAATTCTGTACACATCAAACAATAATTCCCTATTTGCCCCTCTGTCAAAGCCCTGGCAACCCACATTCTACTTTTGGTCTCTATGATTTTCAGTACACAAAGTTTCTCATCTAAGTGGAATTATAGAAATATTTGTCTTTTTATAACAGACTTGTTTCACTTAGTATAATGTCCTCAATGCTCATCCATACTATAGCACATTGAAGAATTCCATTCCTTTTTAGACTAATATTCCATTTTATGAATATAGCACATTTTGCTTCTCCATTTATCCATCAATTGGCATTTGTGTTGCTTTCGTATCTTAGCTATTGTGTATAATCCTACTATAAATAGGAGTGTACAAATATCTCCACAAGCCCTTCCTTTTAATTCCTTTCGGGTATATACCCAAAGTGGAACAGATGGATCATATGGTAATCCTATTTTTATTTTTTTGAGGAACCATCATATGGTTTTCCCCAGTGGATGTACCCTTTTACATTCCTACTAAAAGTGCATGAGGGTTTTAATTTCGTTACATATTTGCCAGCACTTGCATGTATGTATGTGTGTGTATATATATTATATTGTATAGAGATAATTGGCCAGGTGCGGTGGCTCAAACCTGTAATTCCAGCACTTTGGGAGGCCGAGACGGGCGGATCACGAGGTCAGGAGATCGAGACCATCCTGGCTAACGCGGTGAAACCCCGTCTCTACTAAAAAAATGCAAAAAAACTAGCTGGGCAAGGTGGCGGGCACCTGTAGTCCCAGCTACTCGGGAGGCTGAGGCAGGAGAATGGCGTAAACCCAGGAGGCGGAGCTTGTAGTGAGCTGAGATCTGGCCACTGCACTCCAGCCTGGGTGACAGAGCGAGACTCCGTCTC
>NW_016804367.1:1225344-1233981 GCF_001698545.2 Rhinopithecus bieti
GGGGCCCCCTTTAAAAAAAAAAAAAAAAAAAAAATTCTAAAAGAAAACACAGGGGAAACACTTGACAATAGTCTAAGCAAATATTTTATGACTTTGACCTCAAAAGCACAGACAACTAAAATAGAAATAGGCAAATGGGAATATATTAAACTAAAAATTTCCCATGCCACAAAATAAATAATCAACAGAAGAAAGAAAGAACCCGTTAAATGAGAGAAAATATTTGCCAACTATTCATCCAACAAGAGACTAATCCAGAATATACAAAAAACTGAAGCAACACATCAATTTTATTATTATTATTTCACTAAAAAGTGGGAAAAGTCATGGCTAGACAATTCTCTTTTCTTTCCCCCAGGTTAAATTTTATGTTAGATTTGGGAGTACATGCAAAGGTTTCCTACACGGATAAACACATGTCACGGGGGTTTATTGTACATATATCATCATCCAGATATTAATGCCAGTACCTAATATATTTTCTGCTCCTCTTCCCCCTCCCACCCTCCACACTCAAGTAGACCCCAGTATCTGTTGTTTCCTTCTTTGTGTTCATAAGTTCTTATCACATAGCTCCCAATTTATAAATGAAAACATGTGGTATTTGATTTTCTGTTCCTCCATTAGTTTACTAAGGATAATGGCCTCAAGCTCAATTCATGTTCCTGCAAAGGACATAATCTCATTCATTTTTATGGCTGCACAGTATTCCATGATGTATATGTATGACATTTTCTTTATCCAATCTGTCATTGATGGGCATTTAGGTTAATTCCATGTCTTTCCTATTGTGAATGTGCAGAGACACATTCCTCTGCATGTGTCTTTATTGTAGAGTGATTTATATTCCTCTGGGTATATACCCAGTAATGGGATTTCTGAGTCTAATGGTAGTTCTTTTTTTTAGCTCTTTGAGGAATCACCATACTGCTTTCCACAATGGTTGAACTAATTTACACTCCCGTCACTCCCACCAACAGTGTGTAAATGTTCCCTTTTCTCCACAACCTTGCCAGCATCTATTATTTTTTGGCTTTTTTTATTATAGCCATTCTCTGGCTGGTGTGAGATGGTATCTCATTGTGATTTTGACTTGCATTTCTCTAAAAACTTAGTGATATTGAGCCTTTTTTTCATATGCTTGTTAGCTACATGTATGCTTCTTTTGAGAAGTAATGTCCTTTCCCGCTTTTTAATTGAGCTGTTTGTTTTTCTCTTGTAAATTTGTTTAAGTTCCTTACAGACACTGGATAGTAGACCTTTGTCAGATGCATGGTTTGCAAATATTTCTTTCATTCTGTAAGTTGTCTTTTCACTCTGTTGATAGTTTCTTTTGCTGTGCAGGAGCTCCTAAGTTTAATTAAATCCTACTCGTCAATTATTGCTTTTGTTGCAATTGCTTTTGGTGTCTTTGTCATGAAATCTTTGTCTTCTCCAGTGTCCAGGATGGTAGTGCCTAGGTTGTCTTCTGGGGTTTTTATAATTTTTGGTTTTACATGTAAGTCTTTAATCTATCTTAAGTTGATGTTTGTATATGACATAAAGAAGGGGTCCAGCTTCAATCTTCTGCATATGGCTAGCCAGTTAGTCTAGCACCATTTATTGAATAAGGATTCTTTTCCTCATTGCTTGTTTTTATCAGTTTTATTGAAGATCAGATGATCATAGATGTGTAGCATTATTTCTGGGCTATATTTCTGTTCTATTGGTCTATGTACCTGTTTTTATAGCAGTACTATGTTGTTTTGATTACTGTAGCCTTATAGTATAGTTTGATGTCAGGTAATATAATGCCTCCAGTTTTTTTCTTGTTACTTAGGATTGCCTTTGCCAGTGGGCTTTTTTCTATTCCATATGGATTTAAAAATATTTTTTTTCTTGCTCTGTGAAGAATAATGATGGTATTTTGACGGAAATTGCATTGAATCTATAAATTGCATTGGGCAGTATAGCTATTTTAATGTTATGGATTCTTCCTATCCATGAGCATGGGATTTTAAAAATTTGTGTCTTCTCTGATTTCTCTGAGCAGTTTTTTGTTTCTTTGTTTTTTTTTTTTTTTTTTTTGTTTTTTGTTTTGTTTTGTTTTGTTTTGTTTTAAGTATTTCTCCTTGTAGAAATCTTTCATCCCGCTGGTTAGCTGTATTTCTAAGTACTTTATTCTTTTTGTGGCAATTGTGAATGGGATTGCTTTTCTGATTTGGCTCTTGGTTTGGCTGTTGTTGGTGTAGAGGAATGCTAGTGATTGTTGTACATTGATTTCATATCCTGTAACTTTGTTGAAGTTGTTTTTCAGCTGAAAAAGCTTTTGGGCCAAGATTGTGGGGTTTTCTAGATATAGAATAATGTCATCTGCAAACTTCCTCTCTTTCTATATGGATGTACTTTAGTTATTTCTCTTGCCTGATTGCTCTGACTGGGGCTTCCAATACCATGCTGAACAGAAATGGTGAGAGAGAGCATCCTTACTTGTCCCAGTTTTCAAGGGGAATGTTTCTAGCTTTTGCTTATTCAGTATAATGTTGGCTGTGGGTTTGTCATAGATGGCTCTTATTATTTTGAGGTATACTTCTTCAATACCTAGTTTATTGAGAGTTTTTAAAATAATGTGTTGAATTTTACTGAAAGCCTTTTCTGCATCTGTTGAGATAATCATGTGGTTTTTGTCTTTAGTTCTGTTTATGTGATAGATCACATTTATTGATTTGTGTATGTTGAAACAATGTTACATTCCAGGAGAAAAGCCTACTTGATCATGGTGGATAAGCTTTTTGATGTGCTGCTGTATCTGATTTGAAGTATTTTCTTGAGAATTTTTGACTCAATGTTAAGGAAGGATATTGGCCTGATCTGTTTTGTTGTTGTTGTGTCTCTGTCAGGTTTTAGTATCAAGATGATGCTGTCATTATAAAATGAGTTGGGGAGAGATCCCTCCTCCTCAAGTTTTGGAATTGTTTCTGTAGGAATGCTGCCAAGTCTTTTTTGTACAGCTGATAGAATTTGCTTGTGAATCCATCAGGCCTTGAGCTGTTTTTGGTTGGTAGGCTATTTATTACTGATTCAATTCTGGAGTTTGTTATTGGTCTGTTCAGGGAATCAATTTCTTTCTGGCCAAGTCTTGGGTGGGTGTATGTGTCCAGAAATTTATTCATCTCTTCTAGGTTTTCTAGTTTGTAGAGGTGTTCATAGTAATTTCTGATGGTTGTTTTTATTTCTGTGGGGTCGATAGTAACATTCCCTTAATCATTTTTAATTGAATTTGTTTGGATCTTCTCTATTTTCTTTATTACTCTAGATGGTTGTGGCCTACTTTGTTACTTTTTTTTAAAAAAAAAACTTCTAATTTATTGATATTTAGAATGTTTGTTGGGTTTCAATTTCCTTCAGTTCAGCTCTGATTTTTGTGATTTCTCATCTTCTGCTGACTTTGGGGTTGATTTGCTCTCGCTTCTCTAATCCTTTCAGTTGTAAAGTTAAGTTGTCAATTTTATATCCTTCTAACTTTCTGATGTGGGCGTTTAGTGCTATGAATTTCCCTGTGAACACTGCCTTAGCTGTGTCCCAGCGATTCTGGTATGTTATATCTCTTTTCTGATTCTTTCTGCTTGATTTCTTAATTTCATTATTTACCCAAAAGTTATTCAGGAGCATGTTATTTAATTTCTATGTAATTGCATCATTTTGAGCAATTTTCATTGTCCTGACTTCTATTTCTATTGTGTTGTGATCTGAGACTGTTTTTGGTATAATTTTTTTTCTACATTTGTTGAGGACTGTTTTATGTCCAATTATGTGGTGAGTTTTAGAGGATGTGCCATTTGGTGATGAGAAAAATATATATTCTGCTGTTTTTGAGGGGAGAATTTTGTAAAAGTCCATCAGATCCATTTGGTTCAATGATGAGTTTAGGTCCTGAATATCCCTGTTAATTTTCTGCCTTGATGATCTAATACTTTAGTGAACTATTGGAGTCTCCCACTATTATTGCGTGACAGCCTATGTCTTTTTTTTTAAGTCTGTTGGAACTTTTAAGTCTGTTAGAATTCTATTTCTGTCATCCTAGCCAGTTCATCCTGGTGGAGAACTCTTGATGGAGACCTGGTGTGGTCATTTGGAGGGCATACAACACTCTGGACATTTGAGTTACTGGAGTTCTTGTGTTGGTTCCTTCTCACTCTGTGTGTGGGTGTTCCTTTGACTGCAATGTAGATTGAGTAGAGTCAATAGACTTCTTTTCTGGATGTTTTCCCTTGACCAAGGCTTTATGCAGGGTTTTTATTTGAAGCTGACTTATTGCCCCTTGTTTCAGAGCACGAGAATGTTAGTCAAGTATTTTTGATGTTGAAACTTTAGGGTGTGATCCAACAGGTGGCACTTAGGTTTACTGGTCAGCTGGTAGACTCTTTCTTGGCTGTTTGGCTCCCCCATGTTTCTTCACAGTTGTAGCCATGTTTTCTCTCAATGCTCTGAAAATATGGTTTCCTCTCATCGCTGATGGCTGGCTGTAGATCATAACTTGCAACTCCTGGACTGTCCACTGCAACTCTGGAGTGATCTCAGTGTTTATGTTCCTTCCCCAACTTGGAGGCAGCAGAGGAAGGATTCTTAGTGATTGCAGCCAAGAGTTGTTTGCTTGTCTCCTGGGGGCTCCACCCCAGAGATATCCAGGTTAGCAAGTGTTCAGTGCAATCAGCCCAGGATGGAGGGTCTGTGCTGTGAACCCAAGCCAGGGGTTCCCTGTCTGGTGACGAGCAGTGGGGAGTGTGTGGGACCCATGAGAGACTGACTGGCCTCCTCTCCTTGGGTCGACTGCTGCTTGTTGGAAGTGTGGATAAGCACTTAAGTTCTTTGATCCTTTATTAGTGTAATGGTAGCAAGGGCAGTTTCCTTGCAGCAGCAATGGCAGAGACACTTCCAGTTGCCCTTGAAGGCTCTGTCTAGGGAGTTGTCAAGTTGTTACTGGCTTAATATCTCGGTGGGGAGTGGCTGGAGGTTCAGGCCTGGAGGACCTGGCCAGTGAGCAGATATGGGAACAGGCACTCATGTAACATTCTGGCCACTTTTTCATAGGGCTACTGCAGTATGCTTGTGGTGCATTCCAGTGTCTTGTAACCTCAGATTTTTCCAGTGCCTGGAGGTATCACTAGTAAAGGCTGGTGACCTGTCCCTCCTGCTGGGAGCTCCTTCTTAGGGAGGTGCAATGCCACTACCAGTCGCTGGTTGGAATTCCAAGCCAGTGGGTCTTATCTTGTGAGGTGCCATGGAAATGGGGCCTGCAGTCTTCATTTCTGAGTCCCCTGGATTCAGCCTCTTTCCTAGGGTTGTGTTCAGGGATCTAACCTCCCACTTTACTGGAGCTACATCTACGTGTGTGGGAATGTCCACATATCTAAGGTTCCAGGGTTTCCACACATGCCTGAGTGGTTGCTCTGCCAAAATTCCATATGGTGCTGTCTGTCAGACAGAAAGCCTTGGTGGAGTGGATTCACCAGATCTCCTGACCTGAGGGTTGCAGAGACACATGGGAGAAGCATGGTTTCCCAGGGTCACACACTCACAGCTTCTCTAGGCAGGGGAGGTTCCCATGGCTCTGTGTTGCTCCTGGGTGGGCTGTTTTCCTGTCTTGCTTTTCTTCATTCTGTGTGGGTCATGTTGTTTCCTTGATTAGTCCCACTGTGTGTGTGCGCCTGGATGTTTCAGTTAAAGGTGTTGTATTTAACGACTCCTTCATTCCTCTCCATGAGAACCATGCACACTAGCTGCTTCTAGTCAGCCATCTTGGCCACTCATTTGGATGATTCACAAAAGAAGACACACTAATATATTTTTTCATTGTAATTTTGGCTAGTGAGGGTCTCTTAAAATTTCATCTGAATTTTAGAATGGGTTTGTTTATTTTGGCGAGAAAGTTCCATTGCATTTTGATAGGGATTGCATTAAATCCATAGATCAAAGAAATAGAGAAAATAAAAGGGGTACAGAGTTCTGGCCTTTTAAATTGCCTGAATGTCACCTCAGGTAGAAAGGGAAGGTCTTGCAACAGCAGAGGAGATGCAACAACAATGGTTCCCCTTTCTGTATCTGCACCTTTTGATCAGAAGCAACAATGAGTGATCAGACAACACATCGTCAATATTTAGAGGAAAAGTTATTTTGTCCCCGTGGCTGTTGCAATCTATGTGCAGGCTGCTCCAGGAGCACATGCACAACTGTCTGCTGTGGGGCTAGGGGTAGGGAATGTGTGGTTGCTACTGTGCTAAAAGCTGAAATTGACTGCAGTTAACTACAGTTTAGCATCCAAAACTTCCCCCCGTAGTTGCAAACTTTCAATAGACTCCAGAGATTCAAAAGTTACATCAGACAGATTCTGCTGGTGTAATTGTTATTTACATGAGAAGGCAGATTGTTGGTTCCTTCTACTCTATCATCTTTCCAGAATGTCCTATATTACCTTTTAAAATGTTCTTTACACTACAGTCAGAATAAACCTCTATGTGTCTATAGGATCTTGATAATCTGTTCAAAATACTTCAATGAACTTCTATTTCTCACTTCTTAAGCTGGTTTTCAAATCCCTAAATGGTCTGATCCTGATTATTTCTTACTTATACATTGGATAAATAATTCTGGCCATAAATTTTATGAAAATAAAAACCTTAGACAAATTAAACAGAGTTTAATTGAGTAAAGAATATTTAATCAGACAGCCTTCTAACCATAATAGGTTCAGAGACACTCCAGTGCTGCTGTTACTATGTATTGACTATGTATATACTAGGTATTGACTATGGTCATTCAGGTTCTTGACATATTGAACAAGGAATTGGACAAAACACAGAAACAAAGCAATGAAAGAACAATGTCATGCATGCACAGATTTACTGAAGCAAAAGTACAAGCCATGGAGTGGGAGCAGACTTGAGCAAGAGGCTCAAGAGCCCCAATTGCAATGTTCCTTGGGTTTTGTTTGTTTGTTTGTTTTGAGACAGAGTCTCGCTCTGTTGCCGAGGCTGGAGTGTAGTGGCATGAACTTTGCTCACTGCAAGCTCCGCTTCCCAGGTTCACGCCATCCTCCTGCCTCAGCCTCCTGAGTAGCTGGGACTACAGGCACCCACTACCTCACCTGGCTAATTTTTTCTATTTTTTAGTAGAGATGGGGTTTCACCGTGTGAGTCAGGATGGTCTTGATCTCCTGACCTCGTGATCCACCCGCCTCAGCCTCCCAAAGTTCTGGGATTACAGGCGTGAGCCACTGCACCTGGCTGGGTTTTTATTAAGCTAGAAGAATTTGGTAACACCCTTAGGTACCTTTTAGAGGCTTCCATTGATTACACCTTATGCAAATGAAGGATTGGTCTATAGCCAATCAGAGGCTGAAATGATCAAGGCTTGACCCATGGTCAGTAAGAGGCTGAAATTTTTCTTCTGGCTTAATTCAAGGAAGTCAGCCATGGGTTTGCCTTAGGTTCCCTGTCTCCAGACCCTATTCTATCACATTTCCCCCTAAGAGATGTGAGCTCCATACATCTTTATGGGAGGCAGAGTTAACCCCACATCAAGTGGGGGTTATTTTCTGCCTCCCTTGTTGCTTCATAAAGTTGTTTTGCTATAAGCCCCAAATTTTGAACCTATATCATAGTCTTTATACATCAAAGAGAAAGTTCTAAAACCAACTCAAACTACTGATTCAATTGACTCGCCTGGAAGCAAACAATGCTCAAACATTTCCACTCTCATCCACCTCTCCAAAAAAAATATACAATGTACTGTTTCTGTTTAGATATAAAAATAAGTCTTGGGCAAACCCCTTTGGGTCCCCTCCCTTTGTGTGGGAGCTCTGTTTTCACTCTATTAAATCTTGCAACTGCACTCTTCTGGTCCGTGTCTGTTACGGCTGGAGCTGAGCTTTCACTCGCCATCCACCACTGCTGTTTGCCAGCATCGCAGACCCGCTGCTGACTTCCATCCCTCCGGATCTGGCAAGGTGTCTGCTGTGCTCCTGATCCAGCATGGATCATGTTGTTACACAACATGTAACAATAAGTGTACATACAAATAAGCACATCTACACATATGTACACACACAAATGAAGATCCAATAGCTTTTACCTTGGAACTTTAGCCATAAGATAGCAATACAAGCTCACCCGTTGTACATGGTTACACTTTATTTGCCCTAATAGGTAATCCAACAAAGGCTGTGAACCAAAATTTTAGATAAAGCAGTTTCTATGAAAGTTTTATTTTTAAAGTGCAAACCTCCCCAGACTCCAAAGAACACTGAGGACCAACAGCAGCAAAAGAGAACATCACAGTCACATAGGGTGTAACTCTATGTACAGCCCAACCCTGCTTAGAACAGCAGCACAAAAGTCTAGATACATGCAACTCCATCTCACCCCATGACAGGCCCCGGTGTGTGATGTTCCCTGCCCTGTGTCCAAGTGTTCTCATTGTTCAATTCCCACCTATGAGTGAGAACATGCGGTGTTTGGTTTTCTGTCCTTGTGATCATTTGCTGAGAATGATGGTTTCCCGCTTCATCCATGTCCATGCAAAGGACATGAACTCATCATTTTTTATGGCCGCATAGTATTCCATGGTGTATGTGTGCTACACAATCCAGTCTATCATTGA
>NW_016804367.1:1234259-1261711 GCF_001698545.2 Rhinopithecus bieti
CCACATCCTCTCCAGCATCTGTTGTTTCTTGAAATTTTAATGATCACCATTCTAACTGGCAAGAGATGGTATCTCATTGTGGTTTTGATTTGCATTTTTCTGATGATCAGTGATGATGAGCATGTTTTCATGTGTCTGTTGACTGCATAAATGTCTTCTTTTGAGAAGTGTCTGTTCATAGCCTTTGCCCACTTTTTGATGGGATTGTTTGGTTTTTTTTGGCTGTAAATTTGTTTAAGTTCTATGTAGATTCTGTATATTAGCCCTTTGTCAGATGAGTAGATTGCAAAACTTTTCTCCCATTCTGTAGGTTGCCTGTTCACGCTGATGGTAGTTTCTTTTGTTGTGCAGAAGCTCTTTAATTAGGTTCCATCTGTCTATCTTGGCTTTTGTTGCCATTGCTTTTGGTGTTTTAGTCATGAAGTTCTTGCTCATGCCTATGACCTGAATGGTATTGCTTAGGTTTTCTTCTAGAGTTTTTATGGTTTTAGGTCTAACATTTAAGTCTTTAATCCATCTTGAATTAATTTTGTATAAGGTGTAAGGAAGGGATCCAGTTTTAGGTTTCTACATATGGCTAGCCAGTTTTCTCAGCACCATTTATTAAATAGGTAATCCTTTCCCTGTTGCTTGTTTTCATCAGGTTTGTCAAAGATCAGATGGTTGTAGATGTGTGGTGTTATTTCTGAAGCTCCTGTTCTGTTCTATTGGTCTATATCTCTGTTTTGGTACCAGTACCATGCTGTTTTGGTTACTGTAGCCTTGTAGTATAGTTTGAAGTCAGGTAGCATGATGCCTCCAGCTTTGTTCTTTGTGCTTAGGATTGTCTTGGCAATGTGGGCTCTTTTTTGGTTCCATATGAATTTTAAAGTATCTTTTTCCAATTCTCTGAAGAAAGTCATTGGTAACTTGATGGGATGGCATTGAATCTATAAGTTACCTTGGGCAGTATGGCCATTTTCATGACATTGATTCTTCCTATCCATGAGCATGGAATGTTCTTCCATTTGTTAGTATCCTCTTTTATTTAACTGAGCAGTGGTTTGCAGTTCTCCTTGAGGAGGTCCCTCAGATCCCTCATAAGATGGATTCCTAGGTATTTTATTCTCTTTGTAGCAATTGTGAATGTGAGTTCACTCATTTGAACTCTGCCGGTCTGTTATTGGTATATGGGATTGCTTGTTATTTTTGCACATTGATTTTGTATCCTGAGACTTTGCTGAAGTTGCTTATCAGCTTAAGGAGATTTTGGGCTGAGACAATGGAGTTTTCTAAATATACAATCATGTCATCTGCAAACAGGGACAATTTGACTTCTTCTTTTCCTAACTGAATACCCTTGATTTCTTTCTCTTGCCTGATTGCCCTAGCCAGAACTTCCAACACTGCCTCTTTTCCTAATTGAATATCCTTTATTTCTTTCTCTTGCCTGATTGCCCTGGCCAGAACTTCCAACACTATGTTGAATAGGAGTGGTGAGAGAGGGCAACCTTTTCTTGTGCCGGTTTTCAAAGGGATTGCTTCCAGTTTTTGCCCATTCAGTATGATATTGGCTGTGGGTTTGTCATAAATAGCTCTTATTATTTTGAGATATGTTGCATCAATACCTAGTTTATAGCATGAAGAGTTTTTTAGCATGAAGGGCTGTTGAATTTTGTTGAAGGCCTTTTCAGCATCTATTGAGATAATCATGTGGTGTTTGTCATTGGTTCTGTTTATGTGATGGATTACATTTATTGATTTGCGTATGTTGAACCAGCCTTGCATCCCAGGGATGAAGCCAACTTGATCATGATGGATAAGCTTTTTGATGTGCTGCTGGATTCGGTTTGCCAGTATTTTATTGAGGATTTTTGCATTGATGTTCATCAGGGATATTGGTCTAAAATTCTCTTTTTTTGTGTCTCTGCCAGACTTTGGTATCAGGATGATGCTGACTTCATCAAATGAGTTAGGGAGGATTGCCTCTTTTTCTACTGATTGGAATAGTTTCAGAAGGCTGTGAATCCTTCTGGTCCTGGACTTTTTTAAATTGGTAGGCTATTAATTATTGCCTCAATTTCAGAGCCTGTTATTAGTCTGTTCAGAGATTCAACTTCTTCCTGATTCATTCCTGGGATGGTGTATATGTCCATGAATTTACCCATTTCTTCTAGATTTTGTTTATTTGAGTAGAAGTGTTTGTAATATTCTCTGAAGGTATTCTATATTTCTGTGGGATCAGTGGTGATATCCCCTTTATCATTTTTTATTGCATCTATTTTATTCTTCTCTCTTTTCTTCTTAGTCTTGCTAGTGGTCTATCTATTTTGTTGCTCTTTTCAAAATATCAGCTCCTGGCTTCATTTATTTTTTGGAGGGTTTTTTTGTGGCTCTATCTCCTTCAGTTCTGCTCAAATCTTAGTTATTTCTTGCCTTCTGCTAGCTTTTGAATTTGCTTGCTCTTGCTTCTCTAGTTCTTTAAATTTTGATGTTAGGGTGTCGATTTTAGACCTTTCCTGCTTTGTCTTGTGGGCATTTAGTGCTATAAAATTTCCTTTCCACATTGCTTTAAATGTGTCCCTGAGACTGGTACATTGTGTCTTGCTTTTCATTGGTTTCAAAGAACATCTTTATTTCTGCCTTCTTTTTGTTATTTACCTAGTAGTCATTCAGGAGCACGTTGTTCAGTTTCCATGTAGTTGTGTGGTTTTGAGTGAGTTTCTGAATCCTGAGTTCTAGTTTGATTGTACTGTTGTCTGATAGACAGTTTGCAGTGATTTCTGGG
The DNA here is from genome assembly GCF_001698545.2 of Rhinopithecus bieti. NCBI lineage: Eukaryota > Metazoa > Chordata > Mammalia > Primates > Cercopithecidae > Rhinopithecus > Rhinopithecus bieti. The sequence continues at coordinate 1,237,027 of NW_016804367.1, forward strand.
TTTTGTTTTTGTTTTTGTTTTACATTTGCTTAGGAGTGCTTTACTTCCAATTATATGGTCAATTTTAGAATAAGTGCAATGTGGTGCTGAGAAGAATGTATATTCTGTTGATTTGGGGTGGAGAGTTCTGTAGATGTCTAGTAGATCCGCTTGATGCAAAGCTGAGTTCAAGTCCTGGATATCCTTGTTAACCTCCTGTCTCATCGATCTGTCTAATATTGACAGTGGGTTGTTAAAGCCTCCCATTATTTTTGTGTGGGAGTCTAAATCTCTCTGTAGTTCTGTAAGGACTTGCTTTATGAATCTGGATGCTCCTGTATGGGGAGCATATATATTTAGGATAGTTAGCTCTTCCTGTTGAATTGATCCCTTTACCAGTATGTAATGACCTTCTTTGTCTCTTTGATCTTTGATGGTTTAAAGTCTGTTTTATCAGAGACTAGGATTGCAAACTCTGCTTTTTTTGCTTTCCGTTTGCTTGGTAGATCTTCCTCTATCCTTTTATTTTGATTCTGTGTGTGTCTCTGCACATGAGATGGGTTTCCTGAATACATCACACTGATGGGTCTTGACTCTTTATCCAATTTGCCAGTCTGTGTCTTTTAACTGAGGCATTTAGCCCATTTATATTTAAGGATAATATTGTCATGTGTGAATTTGATCCCATCATTATGATGATGTTAATTGGTTATTTTGCCCATTAGTTGATGTAGTTTCTTCCTAGCATGGATGGTCTTTACAATTTGGCATGTTTTTGCAGTGGCTGGTACCAGTTGTTCCTTTCCATATTTAGTGCTTCCTTTAGTAGCTTTTGTAAGGCAGGCCTAGTGGCGACAAAATCTCTTAGTATGTACTTGTCTCTAAAGGATTTTATTTCTCCTTCACTTATGAAGTTTAGTTTGGCTGGATATGAGATTCTGGGTTGAAAATTCTTTTCTTTAAGAATGTTGTATATTGGCCCCCAATCTCTTCTGGCTTGTAGGGTTTCTGTCAACAGATCCACTGTTAGTCTGATGGGCTTCCCTTTGTGGGTAACCTGATCTTTCTCTCTGGCTGCCTTAACATTTTTTCCTTCATTTCAACTTTGGTGAATCTGACAATTATTTGTCTTAGAGTTGCTCCTCTCGAGGAGTATCTTTGTGGTGTTCTCTGTGTTTCCTGAATTTCAATGTTGGCCTGCCTTGCTAGGTTGGGGAAGTTCTCCTGGATAATATCCTGCAGAGTGTTTTCCAACTTGGTTCCATTCTCCCCATCACTTTTAGGGGCACCTATCCAACATTGATTTGGTCTTTTCACATAGTCCCATATTTCTTGGAGGTTTGTTTGTTTCTTTTTACTCTTTTTTTCCTCTAAACTTGTCTTTTTGCTTTATTTCATTAATTTGATCTTCAATCACTGATATCCTTTCTTCCACTTGATTTTATCGGCTATTGAAGCTTGTGAATGCATCACGAAGTTCTTGTGTCATGGTTTCAGTTCCATCAGGTCATTTAACATCTTCTTTACACTGTTTATTCTCATTTTTCATGTAACATTTTTCAAGGTTTTTAGCTTCCTTGCAATGGGTTAAAACATGCTCCTTTAGCTCGGAGAAGTTTGTTATTACCAACCTTCTGAAGTCTACTTTTGTCAAGTTGTCAAACTCATTCTCTGTCCAGCTTTGTTCTGTTGCTGGTGAGGAGCTGCAATCCTTTGGAGGAGAAGAGGCGCTCTGGTTTTTAGAATTTTCTGCTTTTCTGCTCTGGTTTCTCCCCATCTTTGTGGTTTTATCTACCTTTGGTCTTTGATGGTGGTGACCTACATATGGGGTTTTGGTGTGGATGTCCTTTTTGTTGATACTGATGCTATTCCTTTCTGTTTGTTAGTTTTCCTTCTAACAGTTAGGTCCCTCAGCTGCAGGTCTGTTGGAGTTTCTTGGAGGTCCACTCTAGACCCTGTTTGCCTGGGTATCACAAGTGGAGGCTGCAGAATGGTAAATATTGCAGAACAGTAAATATTGCTGCCTGATCCTTCCTCTGGTAGTTTTGTCCCCAAGTGATGCCTGCCTGTATGAGGTGTCAGTTGGCCCCGACTGGGAGGTGTCTTCCAGTTAGGCTACATGGGGGTCAGGGACCTACTTGAGGAGGCAGCCTGTCCGTTATCAGAGCTCAAACTCCATACTGGGAGAACCAGTGCTCTCTTCAGAGATGTTAGGCAGGGTCGTTTAAGTCTGCAGAAGTTTCTGCTGCCTTTTGGTTTAGCTATGCCCTACCCACAGAAGTGGAGTCTACAGAGGCAGGTGGGCTTCCCAGCCAGTTTGTTTACCTACTCAAGTCTCAGCAATGGCAGATGCCCCTCCCCCTCCAGAATGCCACCTCACAGGTCAATCTCAGACTGCTGCACTGGAAGTGGGCAAGGCTCCGTGGGCATGGCACCCACTGAGCCAGGTACGGGAGAGAATCTCCTGGTCTGCTGGTTTCTAAGACCATAGGAAAACGTGCAGTATTTGTGCAGAAGTGTCCTGTTTTCCCACGTACAGTCTATCATGGCTTCCCTTGGCTAAGAAAGGGAAATCCCCTGATCCCTTGTGCTCCCCAGGTGAGGCAACACCCCGCCCTGCTTCAGCTCACCCTCTGTGGGCTGCACCCACTGTCCACAGATTCTACCATTACTATTACCAAGTTATTTAAGACTTCTCTCAGCTGTTCAGAGGCCCTGAGCTCTTCCAGTCTCTGGAAAACACCACTTTCATTCAGGTTCTTATCATAGCACATGACATGCCTGAGGCATTTGTCATTTACACAGTCACTAATTGAGCAAATATTTGGTGATTAATAACTATGGTTTAATAACTGTACTCTCTTATATAAGAGAGTAATTTCTAATAAGCATAGTAATGAAACAGATGCCTTCATTGCTGGTAGTGGTGCTGCCATTACAAGATATGTTAACCAAAATATGATATGGGCATGTTTACTTCTTTAGAACCATAGAGAAAACATAATTTAAATGAGACTTTTGACATAGATGATAGTATGACTTTTAAGAATTTTGAGATCTTTTTTATTCTAGAGAGTCTGCTCACCCAAGACTATTCTATTTTATGACACTCCTCACAAGACCCAGGATTCTTGAGGGTCCTCAGCACCAGCTAATGTGGGTAAATACACAATGTGTTTATCTGTCCTTCAGACTGTGGCCACTCAGGGAAAATACTATGCTGCTTGAGAAGAATGGCACCTGCCTCATCACAGCCTTCTTCTGGTCTTAGCCCAAATATACTCATATCCAGGATCATCCACATAGCCCAACCTACTTCTCCCCAACCATCAGACACACTCAGATGGTATGAAGCAACAGGAACCTGGAGAGTAAACTTATCATAAATCTCTAAACGAGCCCTCCTCTCTCTGCTGCAACAATCCTAAATGTTCCATCTCTCCCTAGTTCCTGTTTCAGATCGAAAATTCCAGTTTGTTTCTATGTATTTGGAAGATATGACTGTGATGGTGTGGGTGCTGATGGTCTTCATCACCATGCTTATTTCCTTGGTTTACTTCAGACTGAGAGGTAAATGTAAAAGGAAGGGTGGTAACTCAGAGGGAATCATTCCTTTGGTGGATCTCCAGATGTCCAGAAGAGTGACCATTCTTATCCTTGTGCCTTAGTAACTGGAAGAAAAAACAAAGACCTGTGTGTTATACAAGAGTTTCCTGATTATAGCCTTTTCAAGGTTCCTGGGGTTCTACCAGTGCCCATGTTGTTGTCTCAAATGGCAATAACTTTCTCAACATTGATTGAATAATTGGACAACTCTCCCAGATAAATATGGAAGGTTCAGCTATATTTCATCCAGAAGGCATTCACCAAACTTTCTGTATATTGAGCTCTTTGAAAAATTTGCAGGATTTCCTCTCTTCTTATCTCAAGGACTGACTTGAAAATTAATGCCATACTCTTTTTTTTTTAGAAACATGTAAGTGTCCACAGGGCTGAAACCATTAACATTCCTGAACCTATGTTGATAAAAGTACATATATCTTTGTTATATGTTATGGGACATATATCCCATAACTCATGCCCAAAGACAGAAGTCCTGGGTTTATTGTGCAAATATAATTTCCTTATGAAAATGGAAGGGAATGTAGAACTAGTAAGCTAGGAAGGAAAATGTTAATATTTCCTTCTTTTGCTCTACCCAAAATCTACAGTCCCAAAATGTTCCATTAAAAATGTGTGCAAGGTTATGCAAAGGTGTATCCTGTTTACCTGTAGGCTTCAGGCTTTTCCCTCAAACATGATGCAAGTCTAGTGAGTAATTACAAACAATATAAAGAAATTATTTTTGCTTAACCAAAAAAATCCATAACCTGGAACTAAGTGGAATAGTCTACTTTGTTTTCATCTTTACATCCAGTGACTGTTGGCATTCTTTAGACCTTCTGTTGAGAGCTACCATGTGTACATTTGGTCAGTTAGGGGAAGTCGAATTGAAAGAAACTCTATTTACTTACTGTAGTTGTATATAAGAAAGAGGCCAAAAAGGAATGTAGTGCTTCCTCCTCCTGTTCCATTTTTCCCCATAGAACAGCACTGGGTGAGGGTCAGAGGATATCAGCAGAGGTGGGGAAAATTGTCTCTTTACAAAGGTCTCCTGTCATTTTATGAACTAGGGGGAAGGTTGTAGGATACAGGGAAGTGCTAGAGATGCAGTAGTACTGAGTCAGAGAAAAGAGGTTTTTAGTAAAGAATTGCCCCAGAAAAGATGGCCTCAGCAGAGTGAATGAAAAGCATCTCAGCTGAGGCCCCCAAGGAGGAGGCCTCCAAAAGGAGGTTCCTGGGCTGAGAGAGCAGATATGCATATAAGCACAGTTGCTTTAGGGTGAGGCTGAGCCCTGGAATGCAACTTTCTCCAGAAACTGCAAGTCACTTGCCTTCTTAAAGAACAGCTTTCTTCTGTGAGGCCTGTTAGGTAAAGCCTCTGTAATTTCCAGTTACTTCACAGCAATATCCTATGTGTGATCCTTTATGTCCAAACATTAGCTTGCCAACATACCACCTGCTGAGATGAAACAAATACAAGGGACAGGTGTGTGCTTGTTACCATACAGATTTATACTTCTCATGCCTAGTTTATGCCACCATGAAAAACAAGCCAGTTATTATCTTGCCTTGATAGGCATGAGTTAATGATGGAGAAAAGTAGTATGGAACCTGTAGCCAATATTCTGCAGCTCATCTCACATTTACCTATTGACCCAATGGAATTCAATGCAGGATTATAGTCATAGAGAAGTTTTACTGTCTCACATTGGAGGAGGCCAGAAGAGCTAAGACAAAATTAAAAAGTCCTGTTTTCATCTATATGGTGATACAAGGCTTCTTCTGATGCTGCTTCTCTGTATTTCATTGAGATCAATGAATGAGGTGCTTTATCCAAACATTTTATCAATTTGTAATTTTTTTCCGTTAGAATTATATGGAAAAAAGTCCAGACAATGCATTCATTGATTTAAACTGGAAATTACACAATGCAATGGACTATAAAGGCCAAATCATTCTATTTATCACCATGAATAGGGCTCTACTAATGTGTCTCCCATTGCTAATATTATAGAGTTATACAGCAACAATCTCATGATAGCCTAGTCAAAATAGAAAATAGTTGAAATTGACTACTTGTTGAAATGCTGAAAATCAACCATTTAATTTTTAAATAAAAAAAATCGACCCTGTGCAGTGGCTTATATCTATAATCTCAGCACTTTGGGAGGCTGAGGTGGGTGGATCATGAGGTCAAGAGATTGAGATGATCCTTGCTAACATGGGGAAACCGCGTCTCCACTAAAAAAAAAAAAAAAAAATTACCCAGGCTTGGTGGCGGGTGCCTGTAGTCCCAGCTACTTGGGAGGCTGAGGCAGAAGAATGGTGTCAGCTTGGGAGGTGGTGCTTGCAGTGAGCCAAGACCGCGTCACTGCACTCCAGCCTGGACGACAGAGCAAGACTTCATCTCAAAAAAGAAAAAAAAAAAAAAAAAAAAAAAAAAAACACCTTCCATAATACCAATTTATCTTACAAAGACAAATAATTTCCTTAAATATGTGTGTGTTCCCTATTTTTCTAAATGTTTTCTTCAGTTTTGTCTTTTGTACTGAGATCCTGGAATGAATTTCACTGCTCCTTAGTAGCTGAATTCCATCTACCCTTTTACCTTTGTTCCCTATGAAAGACTTTAGCTCTTTTCATATATTTAAAAGTTGTTTACAATTTCATGTGTCTCATGTGAGACAATTTTTCTAGTTTCAGAAGATCAAAAGGATGCATAAGAATATTTAGAACAATTTAAAATGCAAACACAAACCACTGCAACTTCTGATGATGTCTTGACATATGAACACCAATATTATTGTGCAATAGACATTCCAAACAAACAAACACATAAAATACTAAGGATTTACTTTTCTTTGAGTTATTAGGGTACAGGATGAGACAGAAAGAAAAAGAAAGAAGAGAGAAACTACTTGATTACTGTTTCACCAGGGTATCCATTTATTGTCTTTGCAAAGTGTAAATGTAAAGTATATGTAAAGTAAATCAAGTTCCTTTCAATAATAGAATACCTTTATTTTTTGCAAACTCTCTGCAAATATTTTTCTCTCATTGATTTAAACTATTAATAGATAAGTCAAATTAATAAATTTATAAATAAACATTTCTCATGATTTTCCAAAATGTCTTTGGCACCTCAGATGAGACCAATATGTTCTGAAATACATTTTCATCTCAACTTTTGCCTGTATTAAGATGTGAATTTACAATGACTTGAGGAAATTTTTTCTTAACAGGCTTTTTCCAAATATAAGGGATTCAGCAGCAACAAACTTCTCATCTGGAACTTTGGATAGAGAGACTACAGTGGCACAATATTATAAGAACTCAGAAGAAAATAATTGTAAACCCACAATTTTATGAATGGCCATAATTGCTATGTGGAGGAAAAATTAAATGTATTTGAATATTTAAATTTGTATTACATTTATAGTTTTTGTACAAATGATGGTAACTAAAAAAAGATAATAATTTAATCAGAAGATAACAAGCTAAGGGAATAAGCGTATTAAAACCAATAATTTACATGATAAAATGGAAATAACTCTCTGGAAGTAAAAATCAATCTATGTCAGTAATTAAATGTCATTTTATCAATAATTAAACATGGGATATATAATAATGTTTTGTGATACTAAATGTCTCAAAATGGAGTAATTTCTATCTTGGCTTAGAGTGAAAGTGCTGACACTCTGAGTAATAAGCACATGTATGGAGGGGTGAGGTGATAACACCTGCTGTGACCAGGCACCACAGGCACCTGACAGAAAAGTACAGCCAAAAGGCAGCTGAAGATGATGACTATGAACAGAGGCCCTCTTCAGAGGGCCATAAAACCACAAAGAAACTGAAGATGGTCATGATGCCTGCAGAGGCTCTGCCGCTGACAACTGTGAGGAGAGAATTCTGGCTCTGAAGCCTCTTCTCTATGACAGCAGCCACTGGAAGCTCTGCTATGGTGTTCACAGGGAAAACAGATCTGCCAGTGGGTCAGTCAGCATGCTGGTCTCCAGAAGGACTCCCTGCTGTTCATACTCCTTTTCTCTTATCTTTGTCTGCGTGTGTTGGGTATATTTCTATGATTTTGTGTGTGTGAAAGGCATGCAACAAATCCATAAACCTTGAATTTCAAGCATTTAATTGGCTATTGAGTCATTATGAAACCACCAAAACCCTTGCTTCCCCATTTTAAAGTTAGCACAACTAGGCTAATTAGAACCTGACACTAGAACATGGCAGTAAAAAGAAAATGACCATCAATCAATGATGCTTATGAAAGACTAAACTAAAGCATAATGACAGAGAAATTTGAAAATACAGGAATGCAAGGACAAAAACTATGCAAATTCTACCAGAAAGAATATGAAAATATATAAATATTAAGAAAACATAATTAAAAAGGCACATTAGGATAAAAAAATTGGCCCCAAAATAAATATACAAACCATACACATAGTTTTCTAAAAATTAAGATAGTGTACATATATATCAATACTGCACTCTTAATCTATAAAGGAAGCATTTAAAGAAATGCAAGTAAGGTGTACAATTTTATAAACGTGGACTAAGATTTTAATATGCCTCTTTAGGGAATTGGCAGATTGAACAATAGTTCCTACTGTTTAGGTTCTTAGTGATGATGACCCGATTTAATATTAGTCTAGCAGTTATCACAGATCCTGGTAGGAAAGCAATTTTATTTATAATATAAAGACAAAATAAAATTATATGTGTAAAAATATTATTGAAAATCATGTTTCAGGGTATATTAAATGCAAATCAATGAGATGACTTCGTTTTACTACTGTTACTAATTAACATTTAATAACATCAAGTTTTGATGACTTGGAGGAAATAAGAGCTTATATATTGCTGATATAAAAATAAATTACTGGCTCCCTGGAGCAAGATGGCCAAATAGGAATGGCTCCAGCCTCCAGCTCCCAGTGCGAGTAACACAGAAGATGGGTGATTTCTGCATTTTCAACTGAGGTACCGGGTTCATCTCACTGGGGAGTGACGGACAATTGGTGCTGGTCAGCTGGTGCAGCCCAACCAGTGAGAGCTGAAGCAGGGTGAGGCATCACCTCACCTGGGAAGCACAAGGGTGAAGGGAATCCCTTTTCCTAGCCAAGGGAAACTGAGACACAACATCTGGAAAATCGGGTAACTCCCACCCTAACACTGTGCTTTACCAAGGGTCTTAGCAAATGGCACACCAGGTGATTGTATCCCACACCCACGGCGCCTCCCTCGTTGCTAGCACAGCAGTCTGAAATCTAACTGCATGGCAGCAGCGAGGCTGGGGAAGGGACACCCACCATTGCTGAGGCTTAAGTACGTAAACAAAGCCTCTGGGAAGCTTAAACTGGGTAGAGCCCAGCACAGCTTGAGGAGGCCTGCCTGTCTCAGTAGACTCCACCTCTGGTGACAGGGCATAGCTAAACAAAAAGCAGCAGAAACCTCTGCAGATGTAAATGGCCCTGTCTGACAGCTTTGAAGAGAGCAGTGGGTCTCCCAGCAAGAAGGTTGATATCTGAGAATGGACAGACTGCATGCTCAAGTGGGTCCCTGACCCTTGAGTAACCTAACTGAGTGATATCCCCCACTAGGTGCAGACCAACACCTCACACCCCACACTGCTGGGCACACCTCTGAGACGAAGTTTCCAGAACAAGAATCAGACAGCAACACTCGCTGTTCAGCAATATTCTATCTTCTGCAGCCTCCGCTGCTGATACCCAGGCAAACAGGGTCTGGAGTGGACCTCAAGCAAACTCCAACAGACCTGCAGCTGAGGGTCCTGACTGTTAGAAGGAAAACTAACAAACAGAAAGGACACCCACACCAAAACCCCATCAGTATGTCACCATCATCAAAGACCAAAGACAGATAAAACCACAAAGATGGGGAAGAAGCAGGGCAGAAAAGCTGGAAATTCAAAAAATAAGAGCGCATCTCCCCCTGCAAAGGAGCGCAGCCCATCGCCAGCAACGGATCAAAGCTGGTCAGAGAATGACTTTGACGAGATGAGAGAAGAAGGCTTCAGTCCATCAAACTTCTCAGAGCTAAAGGAGGAATTACGTACCCAGCGCAAAGAAACTAAAAATCTTGAAAAAAGAGTGGAAGAATTGACAGCTAGACTAATTAATGCAGAGAAGGTCATAAACGAAATGACAGAGATGAAAACCATGACACGAGAAATACGTGACAAATGCACAAGCTTCAGTAACCGACTCGATCAACTGGAAGAAAGAGTATCAGCGATTGAGGATCAAATGAATGAAATGAAGCGAGAAGAGAAACCAAAAGAAAAAAGAAGAAAAAGAAATGAACAAAGCCTGCAAGAAGTATGGGATTATGTAAAAAGACCAAATCTACGTCTGATTGGGGTGCCTGAAAGTGAGGGGGAAAATGGAACCAAGTTGGAAAACACTCTTCAGGATATCATCCAGGAGAACTTCCCCAACCTAGTAGGGCAGGCCAACATTCAAATTCAGGAAATACAGAGAACGCCACAAAGATACTCCTCCAGAAGAGCAACTCCAAGACACATAATTGCCAGATTCACCAAAGTTGAAATGAAGGAAAAAATCTTAAGGGCAGCCAGAGAGAAAGGTCGGGTTACCCACAAAGGGAAGCCCATCAGACTAACAGCAGATCTCTCGGCAGAAACTCTACAAGCCAGAAGAGAGTGGGGGCCAATATTCAACATTCTTAAAGAAAAGAATTTTCAACCCAGAATTTCATATCCAGCCAAACTAAGTTTCATAAGTGAAGGAGAAATAAAATCCTTTACAGATAAGCAAATGCTTAGAGATTTTGTCACCACCAGGCCTGCCTTACAAGAGACCCTGAAGGAAGCCCTAAACATGGAAAGGAACAACCGGTACCAGCCATTGCAAAAACATGCCAAAATGTAAAGTCCATTGATGCTAGGAAGAAACTGCATCAACTAACGAGCAAAATAACCAGCTAATATCATAATGACAGGATCAAGTTCACACATAGCAATATTAACCTTAAATGTAAATGGACTAAATGGTCCAATTAAAAGACACAGACTGGCAAATTGGATAAAGAGTCAAGACCCATCAGTTTGCTGTATTCAGGAGACCCATCTCACATGCAGAGACACACATAAGCTCAAAATAAAGGGGTGGAGGAAGATCTACCGAGCAAATGGAAAACAGAAAAAACAGGGGTTGCAATCCTAATCTCTGATAAAGCAGACTTTAAACCATCAAAGATCCAAAGAGACAAAGAAGGCCATTACATAATGGTAAAGGCATCAATTCATCAGGAAGAACTAACTGTCCTAAATATATATGCACCCAATACAGGAGCACCCAGATTCATTAAGCAAGTCCTTAGAGACTTACAAAGAGACTTAGACTCCCATACAATAATTACGGGAGACTTTAACACCCCACTGTCAACATTAGACAGATCAACGAGGCAGAAAGTTAACAAGGATATCCAGGAATTGAACTCAACTCTGCACCAAGCAGACCTAGTAGACATCTACAGTACTCTCCACCCCAAATCAACAGAATATACATTCTTCTCAGCACCACATCGCACTTATTCCGAAATTGACTACACAGTTGGAAGTAAAGCACTCCTCAGCAAATGTAAAAGAAGAGAAATTATAACAAACTGTCTCTCAGACCACAGTGCAATCAAACTAGAACTCAGGACTAAGAAACTCACAAAAGTGTTGGGAAATGTGTTGCTCTCCAGAGGTCACACAGTACAGCAGAAAGAAACCATGGGGAGTAGAAGATTGTGGGTTTTAAAAAACAGAAATTGGAAAATCCACCTAATTGGGAATTTACACACACTAGTTACAAAAGAATCTCTCTACCTAAGCTGATTGATGAAAGTCCTCCCCTGTATGAAGCCAGTATGTAAATACTAGGAGAGATGAATATTTTTTCAAATGTGCAGATACCAACACAAAATGTCAGTGAACAGAAGAAATGGGAAAATATGGTCCAAACAAAGATTAAAATAAACCTTGAGGAACTAACGTTATAGAAATGGAGGTATATGGATTATGTGACAAATAATTCAAAATGGAGTGACATTGGCAAGATGACTGACTAGAGGTGCCTATCACCCCCTGGCACATGCACAAAGACCAAAACAATAAATAACCACATTTTGACTAGAGTATCTGAAGGAGAACACTGGAATACAGTAGGGATTGGTAAAAGTTGTACAGAACATGGACGTTTGGGGCTGCTGCATAGAAGAGGGAAGAATATATCCAACCTTTGCCATTCCATCTCCTCAGGTGGGATCAGAAACAAGAGAGACTCTTCTTGGGGGAAAAGATAAGTAGGAGGCCCACAAGAGACCTCATGGAAGCTGCAGGCACCTATAGTCATTGCTACTAGAGAACACTTTAGTCATTGCACGCCTTGGGCCTAGTCTAGAAAGCTTCCAGGAGTTCTTTGGCTGCATTACTCCAGAGAAAGCACCCACATTGTGCCTCCTCCCCCACGGGATCCCAGCTGCTGCTATATGACTCTATCTTGCAATGAAAGCCACTGCTAGAGTGTGTACTTTCCTGTGGACCAGTAGCCACTGCATCTCCCAATTGCTGAGCTCTGCTGTGACTATACTACACTCATATAGTTTCATCACATCTCCCACCAAGCAGCTACAGTTCTTTACCCCTGGGAATAAACTGACTAGGAAGCACTCTCTTTCCCATCCCAACGACTGCAGTGCCACAACACTGGCTACTCAAAACGTTAGGCCCAGTAGATCAGCAATGACCACAGCATCTCAGCCCGTATAGTGTCCTGCCTCCCAAGGAACAGACAGTGCTGCCTAGCCAGGAGGTCATGCCCAACCCAAGAACACAGCCCCTGTGCACCTGCGTCCAGCAGGGAGGCTGTGCCTGACCTGGAAGAGTAGCTGGCACACACCTTGGCATGTGGAACAACCTGGTGCTCCTAGCTCCAGTGGGGAGGCCATGCCTGACCCAGCAGAAAAGCTACACTAAAACCTACAGTCTTGGTCACTAAGGCACTCACAGGCATTGCTGACATTGACTGCAAATTAACATACTACAGAGGGATTACACTACTGTGTCCACCCAGAACCAAAGCCAATGACCCTACTCAATTGACATATCTGTGTTCTGTAAATATATTTGTTTACCCAGAAAAATCTATCCTTCAAAACTGAAGAAGAAATAAAGTCATCTTTGCCAAACAAGCAAAAGCTGAGAGAATTCAGCACCACTGGATCAGCCTTGCAAGAAATGCTTTAAAAAGTGCTTCACCCAGAACAATAAAGATGTTAATTACTGCAATACAACCAGATAATCAGCATAGAACTCCCTGGTAGAGCTAAACTCATAATTAAGTTCAGAATATTCCATTACAGTAATGGTGGTATATAATCTTTCAAATCGTTAGTATGAAGGTTGAAAGTCAAAATATCCAATAATAGCTATTTCAGTTTTCATCTATTCTTGTGTAAATTTCAGGCTACTTCATTCCCTGAAAACTCTACAGGTATTAATAAAAGTTATAATTTTGTTTATTACCCAGCTTTTTTGTGTTCTTGCTTTTGGAGTGACACTTCAAACTTTGTGGAAGAAACAAGAAGCCCTTAACATTGTATTGAGATGAGTGGTAATTTTAAGTTTTGGTGATGTTCTATTCATCATTTTTTTCTTTTATTTATTATTTATTTTTTAGAGACAGGGGCTCACTATGTTGCCTAAGCTGGTTTCAAACTCCTGGCTGGGCTCAAGCAATCCTCCACCTTGGTCTCCCAAAGTGCTGGGATTACAAGCATGAGCCACTGCATCTGGCTCCTTCATAATTATATCCTTATGTAATTGATCTACAAAATTTTTGAAGATTATGTAAACTCTCCTCCTTTAATTAAAGCAAGATTTCCCATCTCTGACTTCGCAAGAGTGAAAAGAAATGTTCTAATTGCCTTATGCAAGTGAAGATAATAACAGCCTGTCACTTATCATTTGCAAGATTCAGACAGCCAAGTATAAAGGAGTCCCTGGAGAACCCCCAACCAGCCTGAGAACTGGCAGTAGTGCACACTGTGGTGGAGCCTCAGGAAGTTATCTCCGTTTGCAGGTGGGAGGAGCCTGGCCTCTCCTGTTCCAGGATGGTAACCTGAGATTTAATCTGTGAGGCAGGAAGCCTACTAGGAGGGCTCTCACTTTGCTGGGAGTCCCTGTTTCCCTTTTCTTCCTTTTCACCCAATAAACCCTGCTTTTCTCACCCTTCAAAGTGTCTGCAAGCCTAATCTTTCATGGTCATGTGACAAGAACCTGGCTTTTAGCTGAACCAAGAAGAAAGTCCTACTACAAGATGCAGCATGTTCTTTTACAACACAATGGTTGGCAGTACTACATTCATAGTAGAGATTAAGAACAGTCACAGAATATCAGAGCAAATAAGATGTTCTATTAGGATCAGAATTCGTTTCCAATAAGCCAATTGAGAAAACTTCATTCCTTGCCCCCCAGATTCCTGTCACTAAGGGAGGAAACTAGCCCTCATATTGTCTTATGCCCAATTTCTGCCTCCAAAGAAAGAAGAAGTAAAAACTAAAAGGCAGAAATGAAATCCACAGGCAGACAGCCCAGCACCACACCCTGGGCCTGGTAGTTAACAATCAACCCCTGACCTAATCGGTTATGTTATCTGTAGATTACCACCATTGCATGGAAAAACACTGTGAAAATCCCTGTCCTGTTCTGTTCCATTGTAATTACCGGTGCATACAGCTCCCAGTCACGTACCCCCTGCTTGCTCAATTGATCACAGCCCTCTCATGTGGACCCCCTTAGAGTTGTAAGCCCTTAAGAGGGAAGGGAATTACTCACTTGGGGAGCTCGGTTTTTGAGACTGAGTCTTGCTGATGCTCCCGGCCGAATAAAGCCCTTCCTTCTTCAACTCGGTGTCTGAGGGGCTTTGTCTTCAGCTCGTCCTGCTATATCACAATCCCTGAAAAACATTATGTATAGAGAGATACTTTTCAACCTGGGTTGCATAATGCAGTCATCTGGGAAAACTTTTTAAAAAATCTAGTGGCATCCTCCCCTTCAAAGTAGTTCTGAAATATCCCACAGATTAGTTTGGTTGTTTTTTGTTTCCTTGCTTTGTTTTGCTTTTGGTTTATTTTTTCAGACAGGGTCTTTCTCTGTCATCCAGGCTGGAGCACACTGGCACGATCATGACTCACTGCAGCCTCAACCTCCTGGACTCAAGCAATCCTCCCACCTCAGCCTCCCAAGTAATTAGGACCACAGGTGCATGCTACCACAGTCTGCTGTTATTATTTTCTTTTTTGTAGAGACAAGGGTCTTACTATATTGCCCAGGCTGGTCTCAAACTCCCAGGCTCAAGTAATCCTCCTGCCTTGGCCTCACCAAGTTTTGGGATTACAGGCTTGAGCCACTACACGTAGTCCTGATGACTTTCAAATATGTAGGTTGGGTGGAGAATGTGATATAGAGACGTTCAAAAAGTACAGAGTGGATGTGTTGAGGAAAAAGAGTTATAGGTAATAACAATTTCAGAGTAAAAGTAATCATACTATGTTAAAAACATGTTAATCATGGTTACCTACACTCCAATAATTTATCTGGATTAATGCCTCTTGAGCTACATAGACACTTCTAGTTCTGTTTTGGGATATCTTACTGAAATATGTTTTAGTCACAGTAAACATGACTTTGACAGTGGATATTCTTTGTAATCTCTCTCCAGAGTCTCTTCACTTGTCTTGGCACCCATTTTGCTTGGCTGTATGTATTGGACACTAAGTTAGATTCACTCACAAGCTCCTAAGCCCAACTAGAGCTTCACTGGAAATAATTGAAGAAAAGAAGGATACTAGACTCAGGAACTCAGATGAGTGGTTAGATTTAGGGATTTTGACTACACTGAAACTTCATTCTATTGACATGGTCAGATCTCAGGTGTGTCATTTTTCAGGAGTTTTCTCAAGATTTCTCAGTATTCATTCCCATATTTGGGAGACCAGGTCCTCCTACAAAGTTCTCAGACTGACTTCTGAGAGGCTTCACCTAAGGATACAATTCCCAATATCATTTCTGCTTTGCATATAAAGGATAATTATAGAGGAAGGAATTTGTTAAAGGAAGTTTAATGACATTCTTTCCATAACATAAGCAATTAGAAGAAATGGCAGAGTTTTATCATAGACTTCAGAGAGTCTTCTAAGAGCATATCAGGGTGTACAGACCAGGGATCAGTTCTCTAAGCACTTTTTAATATTATAGAATAATTCACTTCTCTACCTAAGTTGCTTGGTTAACCTGCCTGTTTTCTTAAAGGGAATGGCAGCAAAAAGCTTAAAAGCTTAAAAGCAAGAGGTCAGTTTCTTTGTTCTAAGCGCATCAGAGAAAGAAAGAAGGAAGCTGAGATATTGTGTTGTACACCCTGAGGGTTGTGACTTCAGTGTGTAGCGTGTATTGGGACAACCAAAGGGAAGAGGGGGTCAAAGATAATACATAAGCTTCAGACATATCAAACAAAGTGCCTCTTAAATATAACCTACACAGGATTCCACAGGTACCTTCAAATCAGCCTCAAAAAACAAACAAACAAACTTACACATTTACAGTCACCACATTATTTTGCCCTTATTTATTTATTTATTTATTTATTTATTTATTTATTTATTTTGAGACATAGTCTTGCCCTGTCGCCCAGGCTGGAGTGCAGTGGCATGATCTTGGCTCACTGCAACCTCCGTCTCCCAGATTCAAGCGATTCTACTGCTTCAGATTCCTGAGTAGCTGGGATTACAGGTGCGTGCCACCACGCCCAGCTAATTTTTGTATTTTTAGTAGAGACGGAGTTTCACCATGATGGTCAGGCTGGTCTAGAACTCCTGACCTCATGATCTGCCCACCTCGGCCTCCCAAAGTTCTGGGATTACAGGCATGAGCCACTGTGTCTGGCCTATGTCCCTCACTTTTAAAAAGTTGCTCTTCTTTGAAGCCGTAGCTCAAATAATATTCTCTCCCTTTGCCTGGTCAGTCAAATGCCGAAATCTGGGAGACGTCCTGCAACTCGTCATTTCCTTCAACTCCATCATTCTATCAGTTCTACTTCCTAAATAGATTCCAAATCAGTTGTACATCATCTGCTTTGCTACTATTTTAGTTTAAGCTCTCATTGTACTCTTTACAGGTTATACAGACACACACACAAACATATGAGAATATTTCATATATATGGGAATTGTTCAGCCATTGTGGAAAGCAGTGTGGTGATTTCTCAGAGAATTTAAAGCAAAATTACCATTCAACCCAGCAATACCATTATTAGGTATACACACCCAAAGGAGCATAAATCATTCTACCATAAAGAAACATGTACGTGGATGTTCATCGCAGCACTATTCACAATAGCAAATACATAGAATCAACCTAAATGCCCATTAATGGTTGACTAGATAAAGAAAATGTAGTACATATACACCATGGAATGCTACACAGCCATAAAGAAGAACAAGATCACGCCCTTTGCAACAACATGGATGGAGCTGGAGGCCTTTATCCTAAGTGAACTAATACAGGAACAGAAAAACAAATACTGCATGTTCTCACTTATGAGTGGGAGCTAAACAATGAGAACACATGAGAAAGAAGGGAACAACAATGGATCCTATTTGAGGGTGGTGGTTGGGAGGAGGGAGAGGACTGAAAACTTTCTGTTGAGTACTATGCTTATTAGCTGGGTGACAAAATAATCTATAAACCAAACCCCCATGATACGGAGTTTACCCTTATAACAAACCCGCACATGTACCGCTGAACCTAAAAGTTAAAACAATTCAAAAAATAAAAATAACAATACAACAAAAATAATACAAATAAAATTAATAAAGTGTAGCAACTATTTACATAACATTTTACATTGTTTTGGGTATTATGAGTAATTTAGAGATGATTTATCATGTACAGGCAGATGTGCAAAGGTTCTACGCAAATATTATGCTATTTTATAGAAGGGATTTGAGTGTCCTCAAATTTTGACAACCTTATGGATCCTGGAACAATTCACCTGAGCATACTAAGGGATGACTGTACATATATACGTGGGTTATCATTTGTACATATATATGTATTGTATATATATACACACAGGAATATGCACATAAACCTAAGCATGTGAACATATAATTCCATAAACATAGATCCATAAACATGTGTAAGCATTTGTAAATATATGAGACAGGTACATGTTTATATATGTACTTATGTATATTGCTATATGTTATACATATGCATTTATATTACCTATATTCTCTATAAATACTTTCATATGTGAGACTTAAGTAATAATATATACACTTAAGTATATGTCATATATAGTTCTTAAAATTACACTCTTCATAATTTAATCTTTGTTTCCCTCTTCAGCTCACCTCTAACCCTTCCCTTCCATCCTAACTCCCATTCCAGCTACAGTAAACTTCTTG
The DNA here is from genome assembly GCF_001698545.2 of Rhinopithecus bieti. Lineage (NCBI taxonomy): Eukaryota > Metazoa > Chordata > Mammalia > Primates > Cercopithecidae > Rhinopithecus > Rhinopithecus bieti. The sequence goes on from NW_016804367.1 coordinate 1,255,123, forward strand.
AAAATTTCTGAGTTCCCCATCTTCTCTCCTGTGTCTTTCAAGGTGTTGCTTCCTCAACTTGGGAAGACTATTTGAATCCTTTTCTTAACTGGGCTAATGGGTAATTTTATTTCATGACCCCTCTCAGCCATTATCAGCTCCTTAAAGCCTTCCTTGAGTGCTTCATTTAGTGTCTTTTATTTGTGTTTCCACAGCTCCCATTCTTTCCTCTCCAGGTACAGGTATAACATTCAAAATAAATTTATTATAGCTCTTTTGTTCAGTGCCAATTACATGAAATATATACATCAGATTCTATCTTGCTTTCCTTCAGTGTGGCATGTCATGTCAGTAGGTGCATACTGCCAGGTGTAATCTGAAGTTGACAAAGAGTTCTGCCCACAGGTTGAAGCAGCCAGTCCCCTGGGAATTTCCCTTGGCCTGGAACATAAGAATCAGGCTGGCATAATCAAATGCCCAGTGTCTGATGGTAGAGGAAGGGTGTTTGGTAGGTAGTTTGCTTGATCCCCATCTGACTCTGGCATATCTTGCCCTGGCTACAGGAAAACTGCTGAAGCATGGTTGAAATTCATGTGACTCGACTGGAACTCATTCTATAGGGACAACAGAGAGTGGACTCTGGATCACCTGACTCAAGTAACTGAGGAGATTTAGTAAGATTTAGGGACACAGTTCTCTCTTCATTGATGGTCTTCATTTCTATTCCTCCCTCTCCTTTGTGCCTTCTGGGAGGAGCCCCATTCTACATTTCCAGGGACTTGACGGACCTGTATTTGGAGACTAATGAGATTTGAGATTTCCAAAGAATGAGATGCATTGAGAACTCTTAGTCACCTTCATGGAAAAACCTTCTCAATGTTTCTTTGTGGATTAGTGGGAACTCACTCTGTACCATTATGTTCTAGCAAATGTTGGGCTCATAGGGCTTATTCCTCAGTCACACAATAGTAAGACTAGTCCCCATTGCATAGTATTCTTTGTGACCAGAATACCTCTTATCTAGTGTAGCTAGCTGAGATTAACAAAAATAAAGAGAAAGAGAAATACCTCATTATAAGAGAGTTGAGTTTAAAAATCATAAATCTATGAAATTGTTGGCTTTCAAAAGATGACATAAAAAGACTCATGGCAAGTATTTTAGTCAGCTATCCTCAAATGATAAAGTAGTTATCTCAGAAACACTTTGATTTTGTTTCAAATACAAACACAGTAGAAAAGAGATGGATTGGGTGCTCTATAATTTCAGAAAAATCGGTGTGATCATAACAAGTTAAAGACATGCTTATCTTCTTTTGTGATCTGATTCACTTTTCTGACAAGCTGAATATGTCAGGAATTCAACTGACACATTAACTTTCATAATTCTTTGATAACATATTTGCCTTTTGTTTAACATTTGAAAGTTTTGTGGTAAAATACACAGAACATAAAAGTTACAGTTTTAACATTTTGAATATACCATTCTGTAGCAGCCGTTACTACCATTCATCTCCAAACTTTTTCATCATCCCGCTCTGAAATTCTGTGCCTGTCAAACACTAACTTATCATTATTTGAATAGCTTCTAAAACCCACATATGGAATGAGAAACATGTACCCAATCAGATCAAGAGTCTCATTTGAGAGACTAAAATCTGTGGGTTCTCTATAGCAATATTTCAAGACTGCATTTTCTATAACAACCTCACTCCTCCCAACATCCATATTGGGCTTTCATTCCAATTTTGCTACAAATTACCTTTGGATATGTGTATAGGCAAAGAAGATATCCCACACAGTCCACCACCTTTGTCTCTTAGCAAGAGTCTTGCCCACACTCTAGTCTTGTCCTTCAGTGAAAAGTTTGAATTCTTACCAAATGGGAGCCCCAGTCCTGTAAGCTACCATATCCTGATGGTTAACATTAATTTTGTCATATTTTACACCTGAAACCTAGACTGTCACCACCAGTGTTATTCATGTTATCTCTGATAAAATGAATAAAAAGTCATAGTTAATAAACATAAAGCATAGCTGTTATCAACACAGTTGGTCACAAAACACTAAATGGGCTAATTGTAGCTGCCTTTTTCTATCACTCATACTGTGTTCTGCATGTCTTCAATCAGCAACTCAGCTAGATGAGGTTCTTAACCTGATGGAGTTCTTTAAATCTTTATTTCTGTGGACCTCAGCCTTTGACTGTCCTGACTGATTGGGTTGCTTCAGTTGTCTATAAGCCAGGACTATTGGTCAAGGTACTATTTGACTTCTGGATCGATCTCCCCAGCTCTCCAGTTACCCACATTTCTGGCTCTTGGTTCAGTGATGTGAGAAGTTCAAAATGGCTAGACGGCAGTCTCAGCTTCTAACTCATCAGATTACTAACTGTATTCCATGGTGGAAACATTTCACTGTGAGATCCTGGAACCTCCAACCACACTGAGGTTGAAGATATAAGAAGGGAAGCAAAATTTTTCAAATAAGTAATAAAGCCACATAGTGAGAGTATTACCTCCCAGGTGACATTTTCCAGCCCTGTGCATTCTGCCACAGGAGAAATGGCACAATTTTTTAACCGTTAATTTAAGGCATATTCAACATGTCGTAGGGCTAGTGCCCTACCTAAGCATATATGAGTTTCTATCAAGTCAGGTGTATCTGGGTCACAGGCATGTAGTAAGACTAAAGATTTTCCTGATCTTGAGCCCATTGCTGTGCTTCCTTTGCTGTAAAACGATTCTCTTGGTGAGAGGCAATGTCGTATGGGATACCATGGGGTGAAAATGGCATTGAGTATGTGTATGGTTGATTGTGCATGAAAAAGCACTGCTGGCAGATCCAATGATAGAGTAAGTATCAATCCCTTCAAGAATAACTAACATCTCTTTTATTATGGATGTGACCATCTAACCTGCTAGTTCTCTGAAAATTAAAAGCTGAATACTCAGCAGAGGTGATAGCCAAATCATCCCAATTGCAAGAAAATCTATACTTTTGATCCCATGTGTGGCTTCTCCATGTGTTCTTGCCCAATATCTTCAAGTCCCAGACTGTCCTCCAATTCCTTGAACTTAGCTTAAGAAACTTTGTGAGGGGGAGCATTTAGTTGTTGCTCCAACTCTGCCATCTTTAAAATCAGACACTGGACTCAGTCCTCTGCTGCATGTCTTATGGCTAGGGAGAAGATGAGGGACTCCTCTAAAGCTGCAGTGGAGACCTTTGGGTTCTCCAAACATGTTCTCAATTGTATATTCATAGCTTTTAATTTCTCCTTTTCTTTAAGTCCATCTTTAGGGAAGTCTGAAGAAAGTAGAGGACTCCACGGTCTTTACAATTACTACTTTTGCTATAACAATCAAGTCACTTTCTTTTCTTCTCTGTGCCTTCCTCCTTACTTGCAGTTAGTTAATCCTGTACCACGAATACTGACAAATTGAGTACGTTTGGTACCATGGTATGCTACACATTGCCCTTGTTCATTTCCCTCCAGCAAAAAGGTTAGCTGTGCCCTCCTCAAATACATGAGACTATCATGCATTCATGAATATCAGAATCATATTTTAAGGTTTTCTTTCTGGGACACACTTTCAATACTGATTCCTATATCAGCCATGGCTCTAGTAAAGAAACAGATGTCATGCTTAAATTTTTAAAACATTCGAATAAAAGATTGTTTACAAATGTGTGAGCAAGATATAGGGAAACCCTGAGGAGTAGTGCATATCCTGAAGCTAAAATAAAATCCTGAGGAGAGCGCATATCCTGGTTGTCACCACCCACAAACCTATAGGAGCAGTGGCAGGAAGTAGTAACTAAAACCTGAAGAAGGTGAGGCTTTTTTGTTTTAATGGAAATTACGACCTTTGGGTGGGCATACAGCTCACCATAGCAATCCAGCAAGAGGGAGCTAAGAAAATAAATACTCCACCTTGCTTTCTTTCATTCCTGCAATCTCCTGCTTATTATTCACGCTTGCAAATTTTACCAGAAGCCAGAGGGAGGGGCACTCACTGATCACTGTAATCCTTAGAGCACAGCGTTCTGGTAAACAGAATAGGGCAGAGAAGAATCGAGATTAGATCTGGTGGAGTAAGCATGAGCTATACAGCACATATCTAGACACAGCAGGATATCATAACATATTTTGAGATTAGGAAATATAGTTCCTATACTTGATGACTTAAAAATCTAATGGTGCAGTCACGTACTTCAGCAATTATGAATGAGTTTGTGTGTACAAAATTCAATATGATAAAGAAAAACAATTGCATAGAAACCTAAAATTTGACCCATCCAAAGCTCAAACACATTTCTTCCCAAGATTCTTGTCATGACTAATGGCACACCCAGTTACACATACCAGAAACCCAGGAGTCATGTGAAAATACATCTCCACCATATCTTACATTCTTTCGTGGTGGCGGTTACACAATTGTTGTATCTCATAGCAAGATCTCGCATTCCTTCTCTAACATCACCCACGTGAGCTGGAATATTTATGGCAGCTTGCCAGTGGCATTTCTGTCTCTGTCCTCTGTCTAGCTTACAGAATGACATTTCAAATGTGTAAATCTGGATAGAGTTGGCCATGATTTTACATTTTTTTATTAATTGCCAAAGATAACATTTATTGAGAATTTGTTATGATTTACTTTTTTATCTAAACATTTTATATTAATTTAATATTATGGCATATATACTCTTACTAACTGCTTTTCTGATAGTTAACAGAGGCACAGAGTGGTTACATAGATAATCAAGGTCACACAACTCTTAAGTAGTAGAGCAATGATTGAGTCGGTTTCAAAGCCTTGGCTTTTTATCACTCTTAAACACTAAACTACAATATACTAAAACTGTTGAGAAAATTAATACTTTATAGTTCTTAAGTTATTTATGGTAAACTTCATATTATAGTACTTATTGGGCACCATTATGACCACTTTACATATAATATCTTCATCAATTCCAATAATAAATAGAATGAGGAAGAAATTAGTATCCCTTATTTACAGCTGAAAAAATAGTCACAGAGTTTTAGTAACATGCCTAAGTTCATACGACTAAACAGTAAAGACAAAATTTATACTTAGCAGGATCTTGCTTTTAACCACTATGCATACTGCCTCCCATCATAGAGGAAAAACATTAAATTCATTACCCTAGCACATGAAGCCCTTCTCTGCCTCACTCCTTAATCTTACTAGACACACACATTCCTCAATTCTCCTTGTCCAGTAAGGTTTTTGCATATTGATCTGGTGTATGTTTTTATTCCCTTTACACTGTATGAAATGACCACCTCATCCTTCAAAATGTAGACACCACCTCACTAGTAAAGCCTCATTTTGTGGACTTTCTCCCTGCCATGATACTGCAAAGTGCATTGCTCTCCAGGGTTACAAGAGCTGCCCACGTTCATAGTGTGGCATTTTCACATTATTGTTACCATCCAAGTATCTGTCCACTTCTCTATAACCCTGATATCTATCAAATCTCTTTTTTGAAGGATAAATAGATAATGATCACACTTGTCTGCAAAATTAAAAGCCAAAACGTTATAGAACTGATGAAAAATCTTCATGTTAGAATGAAATATACAATTCTATTTCTCCCTTTGTTCTAAATGGCCAAATAGAGCCATACATCTATCTCTAATTGTGAGTTCTTCAGAATAAGAAAATTCAGTGGAATTGCAACAACTAAAGAAAAGAAAGGCACAGTCTCTTGTGAAGTGGCCACTTGATTCATCCCACCAAAATAACAAAGTTAAATCTGTCTTCAAACTTTTCTTTGAACCTAATGTAACTAAACGTGGCAGGTGTGTAGGCTCCTAAGGCTTTGGAGAACAGGGCCTATTCCCTAGACCTGCTGCCACTTTCTCTGAAGAAGCAGGTCATCTGATGAAGTTTACAATACCAGAAGACAAATGACATCTAGTTTGGGAGGAAGAAATCCTTCAATGGGAAAGAAGCCTCTGGCTGGACGTGGTAATGTTTATCATATTTTATTATGACATTCATTATATGAATATTCTTACAAGTAGGGTTGCCAGATTTAGAAAATAAAAATTACATGATGCTAAATAGTGTACAAGAAATATTGACACTAAAATATTATGCATTGCTTATCTGAAATTCAGTTGGAGGTTCTACATTTTATCTGGCAACTCTCTCTGACAGTTACTCACTGCAGAGAGATGTGGAGATACATGATATCTGTGACATATTACTCCTGTTCTCTGTCTGAACTTGCCTCTTTTCTTATCACAGGTGTAATGGAAACTGCAGGACTATCTTCTTTCAGATATTTAATTATTACGAATCTCCTTCAGCTGATAGCACCAAGTTCAGGTATGACTCTTAACCACATGGGCCTTTGCAATTTCAAGTGTGCCAGAAAAAGCAAGGATCAAACAAAAGGGACCAGCTCTTTTGAGCATAGTTCCTTAGATTTAATTCATAGTTATTGTTTTGTTTTTCTAAGACCACCAGAGCGGGTACAAAAGAACCAGCGACTGGGCAAGGGTAGGAGCAAAACTGCAAGTTTATTTTGGTCACCTAGCTTCAAGGGAAGAAGGTGGGTAGGGAGAGGTCTGTTGGCCCCC
>NW_016804367.1:1266189-1276255 GCF_001698545.2 Rhinopithecus bieti
CCCCCGACAAAAGGGGCCCCCAGAGTCACCCGTACAGCTCTCGGACGGAGTTCCCACAGTCCTGACATCCCGACAGGAGTGGAGGACTGAGGAAGGCCGCGCGTGGCGTGCCTCCGGAGCGGCTTTTCTAGGAGTGGGAGGGCAATAGGCGGGGCACGGGCGTGTCAGGGGGCGTTCCACAGGTGCGACCAGGTAAATCTTGGTCTCTTCAGATTGACATCACCTGGCGCATGCCTAGTTGGTCTGCACCTTCCCGGGTCGCCGGCTGGATTTTCGCGCGCGCGGGAAAAGTTGGGGGGGGATGAAGAACCCGGAAGTGCGCCATCTTGCCTCCGTTCATCCAAACAGTTATGTAATGAGGACATGTACTGTAGGACTCATCTTATGGTTATGCATAAAGAAAGAGTAATATTCTCTCTGGCCATGAAAATGAATATTTCTAATATGCCTTCTTTTTCAAAGTTAATATTTCTGATGTTAAACAGAATTTTATTTCTGATTAAGTTTTGAATTAAAAATGGATTTGAAATGTATGTAATAACTTTAACAGTGTCAATTGGGTTTATTATCATTGTGTTTCTCATTGGAACTATTGCTGCATCTTGTTATGCTAATACATTTTATAATATTAAAGTACTATTTTGTTCTACTTGATTGGACTAGAAGCAAATTTTTATGTGATTTTAAATTCTACTTACTAATATGAAGAATTCTTACATAAATTTCCAAGTTGTATTTTTTGTGCTCTATTTTACAGGTCTGCATGTTAATGTATACCAGCTTTGTCAAATAATTTAGGAAGCTTACCCTTTTTTTATTCTCTTCAAAAAAGTATATAACTGAAAATCTGTTATGATTTTATTTTTAAAAGTTGTTTTAAACGAACTAGTCTGTAATCTACTTGAGACAATTCTATATATATATATATATTTTAGAAACTTGAGATAACAGAAACATATTTACTATAATTATACTTCAGAATACAGTTACTCATATTTCATACCCGCTCTACCCCAAATCCCAAATATAGAACTTTGGCAACAATTTGTGTCACCTACTTTTTAAAGGTTACCTGATTATTGATGTAGTGTAATTTCTAATATTTTAAGTCAATTCTATTCATTTATCTTTGTCCATAAAACAGACTCCCTCATCAGGATAATAGTTTTGAATAGTTGTCTATCATTAACTGTTCTCTTATATTTCATCATCTTTTGTGTTATTTTAACATTTCTTTTAACATTGTTTGTAGGTATTTTTTACATTTTATTTTAATTTGGAAACCAGGGCTGTCATCTAGAGGTCTTTACTAAATGCATGGTATCAATTTCTAGCTTATTTTTGTTCCAAAATTTCTGAATTAATGTCCTCCTCTGAGTTTCTAATGTGATGCTCCAATCTCACATTTGTTGAGAAGTACAGTTTTTCTTCAACTTTTAAGCTCAGGGGTACATGTGTGGTATTTACAGGTTTGTTACATAGATTAAACATATGCCAGCCAGGTGCAGTGGCTCACGCCTGTTATCCCAGCACTTTGGGAGGCCGAGGTGGGCAGATCACGAGGTCGAGAGATTGAGACCATCCTGGCCAACATGGTGAAACCCATCTCTACTAAAAATACAAAAATTAGCTGGATGTGGCGGCCGTGCCTGTAGTCCCAGCTATTTGGGAGGCTGAGGCAGGAGAATCGCTTTAACCCGGGAGGCAGAGGTTGCAGTAAGCCAAGATCACACCACTGCACTCCAGCCTGGCGAGAGTGCAAGACTCCATCTCAAAAACAAACAACAACAACAACAACAAAATGTGCCATTGTGGTTTGCTACACAGATCATCCCACCACCTAGAAGTTAAGCCCAGCATCCATTAGCTATCGTTCCTGATGTTCGCCCTCCTCCCATCCCCCACCCTCTGACAGGTCCTATTGTGTGTTGTTCCCCTCCACGTGTTCTCATCATTCAGCTCTCACTTATACATGAGAACATGTGGTGGTTCGTTTTCTATTCCTGCATTAGTCTCCTGAGGATAATTGCTTCCAACTTTATCCATGTCCCTGCAAAGGATATGCAAACTTCTTCCTTTTTATGGCTGCGTAGTATTTCATGGTAACACATTATCTTTATCTAGCCTTTCATTGATTAACATTTGGGTTGATTCCCTGTTTTTCATTAACAGTTGATTCCCTGTTTTTCATTAACATTTGGGTTGATTTCCCTGTGCAGTAAAAATCTGCACAGCAAAAGAAACAATCAATAAAATAACAATCAGTCAACCTAGAAAATGAGATGATTAAATATTTGTAAAACATATTGCTTAAGTGCTTTTGAATATTTTTCTTACCTTAATACATTATTTATTATTCTAGAAATATATGTATAACAGCTGATATTATATCAGTCTTATAATATATATTATATACATAAAATCAGTATGTGAATTAGTTTATGGACTAAAATTGTTTCAAGCTTATAAAATAAATGAATAATTTGTGTACCTTTATAATCTTATAAAATCCTTTTCAATTACTCTAATTTAATGAAACATTCTTATAATAAAATTAGTCCTATATGAAAGCCAAGCATTTCCAGAGATAATACACCAATAAGTGAACATTTCTGTGACTTCCAAAAACCATGGGAATCTGCTGAACTCAGCACTTTAGTCTCCACAATTTATTTAACTCTGTCATTCAGAGAATTTCATTAGTGTATTCTTAGTTCTGATTCAATCATGCAGATCTCACATAGGAACTTTTCAAATTACCAAGAAGTTAAAAGAGAAGCAAGATTGCTTAAAAACAAGCCATATTTGCAATAACTCTATTCCTTATAATCACCATATGTTCCTCCTAGTTTATTCTCTCTTACATTTTAAACCCAAAGGATTAACTCTCAAAATTCCAATTCAAATCTAACCTTCTCCGGAAATCCTTCCCCAAGGTGTTAGTTTCACACCAAACTTATTCTTCCCTGAAGTTTTGATTAAATTCTAATATCTTATTATATTAAAGTCTCATGTAGACATTTATACATTGCCTTGGGTTAACTTTGCACTGAGTTAGAAAAGTACATTATGACTAAATATGTTGCTTTTCTCTATGTTTTATACTAGACTATATATATATAGTGATCACAAAATTACAAATTAAGACACAAGTATTAAGACAGCACTACATAATTACCAGAATGGTTAAATTGAAAACATTGACTTCCATTACAATAATATAATAATCTTTTCTATATCAATGGTAATTATGATTTCTATATAATTACAAATATTAACAAAATATACAGCTGCTATTTTCCAGGTATTTATTTTTCCATTCTTTTAAATGAAAACTGCTTTTAATCATTATGTCTTTTATATATTCTTAAGTTTTGTGGGTACATAGTAGATGTATATATTTATGGGTTACATGAAATACTTTTATACGGGCATACTATGAATAATAATCACATTTGGGTAAATGAGGTATCCATTGCCTCAAATATTTATAATTTCTTTGTGTTACAATAAAATTATACCTAATTATACTCCTTTGATTACTTTTAAGTGTGCAATAAATTATTGTTGACCAGCTACCCAGCTGTGCTATCAAACACTAGATCTTATTCATTCTGACTATATTTTCATAACCATTAGCCATCCTCATGTTATCTCCCCTTCCTGGCTAATCTCCCTAGACTCCGGTAATCATCATTCTACTCTCTATCGCCACGAGTTCAATTGTTTTGCTATTTTTAGCTCCTACAGATAAGTGAGAATATTGGAAATTTGTCTTTCTGTGCCTGGCTTATTTCACTTAACATAATGACCTCCAATTCTACCAGTATTGTTTCAAATGACAGAATCTCTTTGTTTTTATGGCTGAATAGTGCTCCCTTGTGTGTATGTGCCACATTTTCATTATCCATTTCTCTGTTGATGGTCACTTAGGCTGCTTCCAAATTTATCTACTATTGTGAACAGTACTGCAATAGAAATGAGAGTCCAGATATCTTTTCAATATAATGATATCTTTTCTTTGAGGTATATACCTAGCAGTGGAATTCCTGGATCATACAGTAGTAATTCTATTTTCACTTAATTGAGGAACCTCCACACTGTTCTCCATAGTGATTGTACTCATTTACATTTCCACCAACAGTGTATGAGAATTTCTTTTTCTCCACATCCTCGCCAATGGTCTTTTGGATAAAGGCCATTTTAACTGGAGTGAGATTATATCTCATTGTAGTTTTCATTTGCATTTCTCTGATGAGCTGATGCTGAGCATCTTTTACATACCTTTTGCCATTTGGATGTCTTCTTTTGAGAAATGGCTATTTAGATTTTTTTTTCATTTTTAAATCAGATTATTAGATTTTTTCTTATTGAGTTGTTAGAATTTTGGAGAAGTTCCCCAATGTTTCTTGTAGTAATTTCATAGTTTGAAGTAAGTCTTCAGTCCATTTTATTTTATTTTTGTATATTTTGAGAGATAGGAGTCTAATTTCATTCTTCTCCATATGGATATCCAGTTTTCTCAGCACCATTTATTAAGGATACTGTCCTTTCCCCAATGTATCATCTTGGCAACTTCAACAAAAATGAGTTTGCTGTAGATGCATGGATTTGTTTCTGGGTTCTCTATTCTGTTTTCTCTGTCTATGTGTCTGTCTGTATGCCAGTATCATGCTGTTTTGGTTACTATAGCTTTGTAGTATAATTTGAAGTCAGGTAATGTGATGCCTCCAGTTTTTTACCTCTTTGCTCAGGATGGCTTTGGTTATTCTGGGTGTTTTGTAGTTTCATATAAATTTTAGGATTGCTTTTTCTACTTCTGTGAAAAAAATGTTATTGGTATTTTGATAGAAATTACATTCAATCTGCAGATTGTATTGGATAGTATGGACATTATAACAATATTCACTCTTCCAAACCATAAACATGAAATACCTTTCCATTTTTTGGTGTCCTTTTCTATTTCTTCCATCAGTGTTTTATAGTGTTTATTGTAGAGATTTTTCACTTTTATGGCTAAGGCTTCTTTTTAGTTTTTAAATTTTAAATATTGTGGGTACATAGTAGGTATATATAGTTATGAATTACATAAGACATATTGATACAGGCATAAAATGTGTAATATTCATGTCAGGGTATATAGTATATCCATTACTTTAAGGTTTTTCCAAAAATTAGATTGTATCATCTGCAAACTAGGATAATTTGGCTTCGTCCTTTCCTATTTGGATGACCTTTGTTTTCTTCCTGTGTTTGATTGTTCTAGATAGAATTTCCAGTACTATCTTAAATAACAGTGGTGACAATGGGCATCCTGGTTGTGTTCCAGATCTTAGAGAAAAGGCTTTCAGTTATTCCCCATTCAGTATGATACTAGCTATGGGTCTGTTGTATATGGCTTTTATTACATTGATGTATGTTCTTTCTATATTTAGTTTTCTGAGTGTTTTTATCATGAAAGAATGTTGCATTTTATCAAATGCTTTTTCAGGATCAATTGAAATAATGATATGTTTTTGCCCTTTATTCTATTGATATGATGTATTACATTGATTGATTTATGTATGTTAAATGATTCTTTCATCCCTGAATATATCCCACTTGGTCATGATGAATAACCATTTTAATGTGTTGTTGAATTTGATTTGCTAATATTTTGTTAAGTATTTTTTTCATCAATATTCATCAGAGACATTGACCTGTAATTCTTTTTTATTTGTCATTGTCTGGTTTTGGTATCAGCATAATACTGGTCCTGAGTTTAGAAGTTTTTCAGAATACTTTGAGTATAATTAGTATTAGTTCTTTAAATGTTTGGTTGAATTCAGCAGTCTTCAAGTTAACTAATTTTTTCTTCTGCTTGATCAATTCTGCTATTAATAGACTGATTGATTCTTTAGTATGACAACTGCATTTTTCAGCTTCAGAATTTCTGCTCCATTTTCTAAAATTATTTTAATCTCCTTGTTACATTTATCTGATAGAATTCTGAATTTTTTTTCTGCCTTATGTTAAATTTCTCTGAGTTTCTTCAAAACAGCTATTTTGAGTTCTCTGTCTGAAAAGTCACATATCTCTGTTTCTCCATGAAGGAAAAGTCATGTTCTTCTGTGATTGGTTTAGCTCTGTTTCCCCCACCCAAATACACCTTGAATTTTAACAATCCTCCCATGTCATGAGAGGAACCCAGTGGGATATAATTGAATCCCAGGGGCGGGGTTTTCCTGTGCTGTTCTTATAATAGTAAATCTCACAAGATCTGATTGTTTTATAAAGAGGAATTTCCCTGCACAAGCTCTCTTGTCTGTCATCAAGATGTGTCTTGCTTCCCCTTTGCCTTCCACCATGATTGTGAGGCCTCCCAAGCCATGTGAAACTGAGTCAATTAAACCTCTTTCTTTTATAAATTACCCAGTCTTGGGTATGTCTTTATTAACAGTATGAGAAAAACTAATACTTTCTGGATTGTCTTGATGCTTGTAGATGTTTGTCAGTGTCTGGGCATTGGAAAGGTAGGTATCTTCTATAATCTTCACAGTCTGGGCTTGTGTGTACCGGCTCTTCTTGGGAAAGCTTTCCATGTATTCAGAGGAATTTGGATAATGTTATCTAAGTCTTTGTTCACTGTAGCGTATCTATTTTAAGGTGTATCCCAAGCCCATTAATGCTGTGGCTCTTGCAAACTCATAGATGTGCCACCTTGGTGGTCTTGGGTAAGATCTGGGATAATTTCCTGAATTACCAAGCAAAGATTCTTGTTCTCTCCCCTTACTTTCCCCCAAACAGTCTATCTCCTTGTTGAGCTGCCTGTTGCTGAGGGAGGAGTGACACAAGCACCGCTGTGGCTACCACTACTGGGGCTATGCTGCATCAGGCCTGAAGCCAGCACAGTACTGGCTGTCACCCAAGGCCTGCAGTGACCACTGGCTGACTACTGAATATGTTCACCAAAGGTCCAAGGACTCTATAATCAGCAATTGGCAAATTCATCCATGCTTGCATTCTTCCCTTCAGGACAGCAAGTTTCCCTTATTCCCACATGGGTCCAGAGATGCTATCTGGGAGCCGGGGCCTGGAGTCAGAAACCTTAGGAATCGACCTGGTGCTCTATGCTGTTGCAGCTGAGCTGGCACTTATGCCACAAGACAAAATCCTTCCCACTTTTCCCTCACCTTTTCTCAAGCAGAGGAGTCTCTCCCCATGGTGACCACCACCCCAGGTCTGTGGCAAGTACTGTCTGGCTACTGTCAGTGCTCACTCAAGACCCAAGGGCTTTTCAGTCAGCTTGTGTCAATTGCTGCAAGTCTTGAGTGTCTCCCTTAAGAGGAGTGGCTCCCCTCTGGCCCAGGGCAGCTGCAGAAATGCCATCCAAAAGCCAAGTCCTGGAATTGGAGACCCCCAAAGCCCAGCTAGTACCCAAGCTGCAAGACAAAGTCCCCTCAACTCTTTCCTTTTCTCAAACAGAAGGGTTCTCTCCCTGTAGCCACCACAGTTGGGAATGTTCTGGGTCACACCTGAAGCCAGTATGGCTCTAAGTGTTTACCAAGGCCTGTGACAAGTACTATCTGGCTGCCACTACAAATTACTCAGGGACCAAAGGCTCTTTAGTTAGCAGGTGGTGAATCCTCCTAGGATGGGGTTCTTCCCTTTAAGGCAGGAAGTGCCCTTCCAGCCCAGAGTGTTTATAAAGGTCATTCAAGGGATACAGGATGAAAGGGGGACCTCAGAACCCTGCCTGATGCTCTGTTCTACTGTGACTAAGCTGGTATCTAAGTTGTAACACAAAGTTCTCTTTACTCCCCCACCTCCTCTCCTTAAGTAGAAGGAAAGAGTGTCTCCTGGAATTATGAGGTTCACTGCTTGTCTTTGGAGGAGAGGTCACACATGCACTCCCTGGGCCATCCGGCTGGTGTCTCACTAAGTCACTTATACCCCAAGTCCACTGGCTCCAAGCCCTGCACAACACGAGGACTTTCCCAGGAACTGCAGCCCTTGTAACTGAGATAGCCTTTCAAGGGCTCTTAAGCCCATGGTATTAGGACTTGCCAGAACTCAGGTTCCAGCTACTAAGATGGATAATTTGCCTCTGGCTGGGACTAGTCTAAATGTTCCCTCCATGGGTTCTGGGCACCAGCTGAATTCTGCCCTGTGTTGCTTTCCACTCTGTCAGGAAAGCACTGAGTTCCAATACAAAATAGCACAGTCACTGTGCTCTCCCTCCTTTAAGCACACAGATTCTCTCTCAATGCCACATGACCATTGCTAGGCAGTGGGGGAAGGATGTGTAGGCAGTTCAAGACTGTCTTTTCTACACTCTTCAGTGCCTCTTTCCTGAATATGACGTTAAAACCAGTGACTCTGATCACTCACTTGATTTTTGGTTCTTATGAAAGTACTTTTCTGAGTAGATAGTTCTTCAATTTGGTGTTCCTGCAGGGGGTACAATTGCTGAAGGCTTCTATTCAACCACCTTGCTCCACCTTTCCCTCTCATTAAGTTTTAAGCATATGTCCTGAAAACCAAACATCTTTTATTTTGTAATTTTATCCCATTTTAGTCTCAATTTAAACACCAGAGATTTTAGTCATTTACATTTCTGATTTTCATATATTTACATTATTTCAGGGAAATATTTAGATTTTATGACACATTTGTTTATTTGCTATTACTTTTCTACATATTAGATATTTCTTTAGATTGAGATCCTAATTTTGATGCAATTACATTTGAATTAGGTAATTCTCATGTAAACTTGCTATGAAGATATATTGAGAATCTTTAAATTTCTATTTTCTTCCTATACATTGGTAATTATTTGACTTTACTCAAAAGTACAGACTTTTGGTCCAAATGCTTTTTCTTCAATGTTTTCCATCACTGGTTCTACTGTCTTCAAGCCTCCTCTGTTTCAGATGAGAACCCTGATGTCCGTAGTTGTACAAAATCTGTTAAGGAAGCAATCAGTGTTATGGATGGCATATTGATTTTAAATCTATTTAATTAAGATGAAGAAGGAGTGTACACAGAGGCCACAACTATACTCACTGGGGTCTGCAACACAACAAAAATCAAGATCAAAATCTACATTTTCCAGACAGAACACAATTGGATTAAGAAAATAATTTCTTTAATTGTAATGCAAGTAGCAAGAAGTTTAGATGTGGTCTCCATTTTTTCTCATTGTATAGCCCCCAGATCCCTAAAGAGATTACATTTATTTATTAGTCCCAGAAAGTACAAAGTAAAATGACTGCATAACTAATTCAGGTTTTGGAGCCATGACAAGAAGGGTATGAAATAAACCTGCATCAGTGTGAGCACAGACTTACTGTTCCCTCAAATTTTTCTTGTAGTTGGCTGACATGTAGCTCTTACATGGGAATTGCTCACAATTTGAATGGTGGGCTGCCCCTCCCTGCACATGTACCTTCTTTACCATGTCACAGCTTTAGTTGAAGGAAGAGTTCAGTGGAGATGTCAAGGAGAACCTTTCCTGTGGATCTACAGTAAACGTTCAACAATCAATTGATCAACAGCAAGGTGTGACTGAACTGGGGTCTTTTTCTGGTGCCACTGATTTTTTTATTACTATTATTATACTTTAAGTTCTAGGGTACATGTGCACAACGTTCAGGTTTGTTACATATGTATACTTGTGCCATGTTGGCGTGCTGCACCCATCAACTCATCAGCACCCATCAACTCGTCATTTACATCAGGTATAATTCCCAGTGCCATCTCTCCCCCTTCTCCCCTCCCCATAATAGGCCCCGGTGTGTGATGTTCCCCTACCAGAGTCCAAGTGATCTCATTGTTCAGTTCCCACCTATAAGTGAGAACATGTGGTGTTTGGTTTTCTGTTCTTGCGATAGTTTGCTGAGAATGATGGTTTCCAGCTGCATCCATGTCCCTACAAAGGACACAAACTCATCCTTTTTTAGGCTGCATAGTATTCCACGGTGTATAGGTGCCACATTTTCTTAATCCAATCTGTCACTGATGGACATTTGGGTTGATTCCAAGTCTTTGCTATTGTGAATAGTGCCTCAATAAACATACGTGTGCA
>NW_016804367.1:1277485-1287994 GCF_001698545.2 Rhinopithecus bieti
ATTTCACTGAGCAGTGGTTTGTAGTTCTCCTTGAAGAGGTCCTTTACATCCCTTGTAAGTTGGATTCCTAGGTATTTTATTCTCTTTGAAGCAATTGTGAATGGAAGTTCATTCCTGATTTGGCTCTCTGTTTGTCTGTTACTGGTGTATAAGAATGCTTGTGATTTTTGCACATTAATTTTGTATCCTGAGACTTTGCTGAAGTTGCTTATCAGCTTACGGAGATTTTGGGCTGAGATGATGGGGTTTTCTAAATATACAATCATGTCATCTGGTGCCACTGATTCTTAAAAGTAGTTGGTGAAAGCCGATTCTCACACATGTTCTTTATAAGTAAAGGGAGATTTGCAGTATAGTGAAATGAGCAATTAGCAAGGCATAGGTAAGTCATAAAATGCTCCTGTCAGTTTGCTGAAATAAGGGAAAACGTGAATAACCCAAGCCACCAGTTTTTCAGAGTTATTTGAGCCTTTAACAGATATTTCAGAGTGAAAGCTAATCCTTCAAGAGATTCAGATAAAAGTACAGAATATACTTCCTTGGAGCTCCCACCCTTGCGGTTTCACTTACCTTTCAGAGTATAAAGTAGAACAAAAGTGAGTAGGGTGAAGAATAACATTAGAATACCCAAGATTATGCATAAATCATCTGTCCAAATACTATACAATAAGAACAGGTCATCTGAAACAGAGACTGAAAAAAGAGAAAGAAAAAATGTAAACAATTCATTATAAAGAAATAAAGACTTGAAAATATTCACAAATTAAGAATCCAGACATGTAGAAGCCCACTTAACAAAGGGAAGAGGAGGTTGAGTAGGTTCATTTACTTGTTTTTTCTGGGCTTATCTGAGGTTTTATGATGTCATAGAATATGTAGGTTGGTCGAGCCTGTGTGTGCAATTTGGGTTGAACCATGAATACAATCTGTGAGAAGTCATCTCTACTCATTAATCCACAGGAAACTGAAAATACACTCTCATTTCTTTTTACACTTTTGTTAAAGAAATGTAGAGGCAAAGTGTCTGAAAATTTCATAAGGAGGCTCTGAACAGTTGGATAAAACAAATTATTTTTAATTGCAGCTCAGTGACAGAAGAGAAAATTTTAATATATAAAGTACACAGGATGATCATAATATTGGAGGAAGTCAAAGTCAATCAATTTAAGTAATAAATGGACAAACGATGATAAAGAAGGTGCCATGATTACTAAACTCAAATCTTTAAAAGGTTGTCATAGGGCTCAAACTCTAGAAGGACCAATAATAAAGTTACAGATGATACTTTTGATTTCATTAATGCAGAACATTGCGATGTTCACTGTTGAATTCCCAGTATTTAGAAATGTGTTTGGTATATAGTAATCTCTTATTAAACATCTGTTAAGTGATTTAGAGCTACAAAGACAATATCCAGAGGAAATCAGAAAACAGTTACAAAACAATTTTAGATATTTCAAAGATGAAACAGGGTCCAAAAAATACCACCTGTACATATTATATTTAAAAATTGGATGAGACAAGCTAAGAAACATCTGCAAAACAAAATTATTAAAGGTAACTTGAGAAGAGGTACTTTGAAAAAGTAGTAAATAAAATTGATGATATTGAAACATATTGTGTGAACTTAAGAATTCAGAGTGGGTACCACAAAAATCACTCATATTTAGGAATTGATTACTAAACTTGATAATAAACTGGAAGGCATAAACATGGAGAGAAAAAGTCAAAAATAAAGAAGAGAAGTTAAGAGACAGAGAATGGAGTAGAAAGTTCTGATTGACAGAATCTAAAGTTAAAAAGAAGACAAACTAAATAAAGGAGAAAAGGAAGTACAGTTATGTGCCACATAATGACGTTTTGGTTAACAGTGAACCATATATATCACAGTGTTCTCATAAGATTATAATGGAGCTGAAAATTTTCTTTCATCTAGTGATGTCATCCTGAGGAATTAATTAATGAGCTGTTGGAACTGTAACAAGAATGCATAGCTGAGGAACAAGCAAGAGACAAGGAAACTGCAGGAGAAGAAAAAGAAGAACTTCTCAGGAAATCCAGAGTGAATGGCTTAGCAGAAGCTTTTGCAGACATCGACAAGCTCCTTAAAATATTTGAAAATATGAACTCCAATACTGAAAGGATTGCATTAATGAACAGGAATGTTGTGGTATGTTATCTGCTTACAAGCAAACCACGATGGATGCTTCTGCAGAGATAACTCCTTTAAGAAGAGCCTCCAGCAGGTCCTTCAGGAATTATCACAGAAGAGAAAACATCCTTATAGGAGGTGACAGGTCCATATGTGTTACTGCCCTTGAAGATCTTCCAGGGGGATAAAATACGGAAGTAGAAAATGGTGATAGTGATGATCCTGACCCTGTGTAGGCCCAGGTTAAGGTGTGTATTTGTATCTTAGTTTTTAACAAAAAAAATTTTTTAATTGTTTTATTAGAAAAAGCTTGTAGAATAATGACATAAAGAAAGAAAACATTTTGTACCACTATACAATATATTTATGTTTTAAGCTGTTATTACAAAACAGTCAAAAGTTAAGAAATTTTAAGTTTACAAGTAAATAAGTCACAATAAGCTAAGGTTAATTCATTACCAAATAAAGAAAGTTTTTAAAGTAAATTTAGTGTAGGCTAAGTGTACAGTGTTGATAAAGCCTACAAGAGTGTACAGAAATGTCCTAAGTCTTCTCATTCACTCACTACTCATTCAGTTACTCACCCAAAGCAATTTCCAGTCCCGCAAGCTCTATTCATAAGTGCCCTGTACAGATGTACCATATTTTATCCTTTATACCATATATTCACTGTCCCTTTTCTATGTTTAGATATGTTTAGATACATAAATACTTGCCATTGTGTTACAATTGCCTATAGCATTCAGTACAGTAGTATGCTGGTCTGGTTTTTAGCCTAGGATAATAGGCTATACCTTATAGCTTAGGTGTGTAGTATGCAATACCATTTAGGTTTGTGTAAATATGCTACATGGTATTCACATAATGATGCAATTGCCCACATAAATAGTTCTCAGAATGTATCCCATTGTTAAGCAACACATGGCTGTATTTAAAACAATGGTAGCTGAGATTTTTTGAGACCTGACGAAAAACACTAATGTAGAAAATCAGGGAGCCCAATTAATCCTTATTATTAAAAAATAAAAAGAATTCCACAAAGGCATGTACATGTGCATGTGCGCGCGCGTGCACACACACACACACACACATACACACACACACACACAATAAAAACTCTTGAGCAGCCAGAGAAAAAGAAAGTTCACATTCAGAAGCGCCAATTAGACTAAAAGCAGACTTCTCAAGAGAACAGAAACAGTGGAAGTCACAATAGTGAAATAATATGTTCAATGCACTGGAAAAAATCTTCAAACTAAAATTCTGTAGCCATTGAAATAAATGTGAGACAAACACTATCAGATAGTGTGATAGTATTTGTTAAGTCTGACATGCAAGAAAAAATAAAAGTCAAAAAAGTTGTAAACTATAGATAAATATAAATAAGCAATGCTATATAAAACAATAATTAAAATAATGTTCTATGAGGTTTAAACAACATAGAATTAAAATCTTCAGTGATCATAGTATATGTCCTGATGGAACTACACGTTACTAAACTATTCCAAGATCTTTTTATCTTCTGAGAGTGTTTAAGATATTGATATGGTTAGGCTTTTTGTTCTCACCCAAATCTTATCGTGAATCATAATCCCCATGTGTAGAAGAGAGGGAAGTGATTGGATTATGAGGATGATTTCCCCCATGCTGTTCTCATGATAGTGAGTGAATTCTCACGAGTTTTAGAAATGGTAGTTTTTCCTGCTCTCTCACGTGCGCTCTCTCACCTGCTGTCATTTAAGACATGCCTGCTTCCCCTTCCGCCATGATTGGAAGTTTCCTGAGGTCTCCCCAGCCATGCAGAACTACCAGTCGATTGAATCTCCTTTGCTTATAAATTACTCAGACTCTAGTAGTATCTTTATAACAGTGTGAGCACGGACTAATTCAGGTATTAATTAAATTTAGACTTGATAGTAAGTATACATGTTGAAATTTCTAAATGAACCACTTAAATAATGGGAAAAAAACACTGTATAAATTATATGTCATTATAAGTAAAAACAGATGGAATAATTAAAATTACAAACAGAAAATGAAATGTTTAAAACACAATACAATGAAAATGAAGAAAAATAGAAATATGTATATAAAACAGGAAGGTCAGATAAGCACAAAATGATGTTAGAAATTTGAAACATCAATAAGCTAAAAGTATAAATGATCCATTTAAGTGGCAATAATTATAAAAGAGAATAGATTAAAAATTAAAATCTAATTATATCCTTTTCCAAGAGAAGCACAAAATCATAAATATGCAGAAAAATTTAAGTATAAAATATTTTAAGCTAAATAAAAGAAAATATGTACAATACAAATATAAATCAAAAGATTGTAGCCATTAACTTGGTGAAAATTGGTAAAATTTGAATATATTTTGAAGATAAAGGAAACTGATTAATGTCCTGTTGATAGTGAGGTGCAAGAAAACAAAAAGTAGCCATACTACTATTGGGAAAATAGATGGTAAGACAAGAAAGCATTACTAGATACACGTAATAATTAATGTTTTCTTTTGCCAGTAAAGCTTATCCACTTCAATGGTATATCAACTTAATATCATGACTTCAAACTGTAAAGGAATAATTGACAAAACTAGAGAATTTATATTTAAGTAATTATTACCATTTTATTACTTAATTTATCTATTTTTCCTGTTTGTCATACCTGTTTACTCTTTCCTGCATTTTAGAGGAACTTTTTTAAAATCACATTTTAATTTATTTATCTTTTTTGGTTTTGACTCTATCAATTTGTATCATTTTGATTACACTAGGAATTAAATTATACATGCTCAACTTTTCACAATCTACTGAGAAACACCATTTTATCACTACAATAGACCTCTTTATCATTTCTACTTATGTTGTAGTTGTTTTATATATTACAAGTATATGTACATAAATTAAAAATCCAATCAGACAATGTTATTTTTTTGCTTTTCATCATCAAACATATTAAAGAACTCAAGAGGAAAGGAATATTGTAATAGATTTACTTCAATAGTTACGATTTGTCTTCCTTAACTCCTAATGACCACGTTTCCTTCTGCTGTTATCTCCCGTCTGAAGAACTACAGTGCTTTGAAGCAGTTCTGCTGGTAAAGAATTACCCAAGATTTTATTTCCCCTTAAAATGTTTTTACTAACTTTCATTATTTAAGTACATTTTCACTGGACATAAAATTATGGTTTGGCAGTTCTTTACTTTCAGCATAGAAAAAAGTCACTTCCTTCTGACACCATGGATGGATTTGGATTAGAATTCCACCATTGTTTGTATTATTGTTTTCCCTCATAAGTAATGTGTCCATTTTCTCTGGATGTTTTTAATAATTTTTCTATGGCTTTACCTTTGGAATCATTTGATTGTTATGGTATGGCCATGGATTTCCCTAGATTTCTATTTGGGGGTTCACTGTACTTTTTGAATGTGTAGGTTATGTCTTCTGCCACATTTGTGAAGTTTTCGATTTCTTCAAATATCTTTACTGTGCTTCATTCTTATGTTTTGTACTGAAACTCCCAGGACACAAGTTTCATTCTATTGCTATTGTCCTACAGGTCCCTGAAACTCTGCTTTTTTTAAATTCTTTTTTCTCATTGGTGTTCACGTTGAATAAGTTCTATGCATCTATCTCTCAAGTACATTGAATATTTTCTCTGTCATCTCAGTTCTGCTATTGAGCCTATACTGTGATAATTAAAAAAAAATACTATTGTAGCTTTTAGCTCTAGGATATCAAGGTGGTTCCTCTGCATATTTTCTATTTTTTTGCTGAAGCTTCATTTCCCATTTGTTTCAGAGTGTTTGCCATTACTTCTTGGATATTTTTATAGTAGCAGTTTTAAACTCTTTGATAATTTTAACATCTGTGTAATCTCAGTGTTGCTCCCTATTGTTCTTACTCATGCATGCTGAGATTTTCCTGATTCTTCACATGCTGAGTAATTTTGGATTGTCTTCTGGATATTTTGAATATGATGTTATACATCTCAGATTCTTGTCAAATCTTATGGGGCATGTTAATATTTTTGTTTTCATGGACACCTGACCCAGTTGGGTTTGGGTTATAAGTCCTATGAACATTGACCTTTCATATATTTTTCAATTCCTGTTTGAAAGCAATTATTTAAAAATTATTGCTAAATTATTTTTTGAAGTATTTTTCATATTTGTCTTGTGTGTGTGCTATAGGCAATGATATTTCCCTTAGCTTAGTCCTCAATATCTTCTATGTGCTGGGATTTTTTAAATCAGATGTATACATTTAAAGTTCTGGGATGAACCCTGGAGTTCATAAACAACTCTATGGAATCAATTTCCCAAGGTTCTTTCCTCTCTGCTCTCTCTCTGGTAATTTCTAGTTCCCTAGGGCTTGTCTATTTGTCATTTCAGGCCAGAAATCTTGGGTTTTTATATACCTCCACTATGCTGTACACTTCCTGCAACTGTACTTGTGTCCATGACTGAGCAGCACTAGGACATGGAGAGACAAAGTCACTTAGGGTTTCTCCACCCTCTTTTTGCCATAGATCTTCTGAGAAAAGTGGAAAGTCTATTTCTAGGAGTCACAAACACTTCTAGTTTCATGCTACCACTACAACCACAAACCAGAGATTCCTTTCTCATTTCTGAAATCTTAACTAGAAGATTTTTCCTGGAGCTTTTGCTGTTTGCATTGATGACACCTTCTGGGATTCATGGTGCTTTGAGCCCAGGCTTAGTGTATTAGTCTGTTTTCATGCTGCTGGTAAAGACATATCCGAGCTGGCAAGAAAAAGAAGTTTAACGGGACTAACAGCTCCACATGGCTGGGGAGGCCTCAGTATCATGGCGGAACATGAAAGGCACTTCCTACATGGGGGCATCAAGAGAAAATGAAGTAGAAGCAAAAGCAGAAACCTCCAGTAAAACATCAGCTCTAGTGAGACTTATTCACTATCATGAGAATAGCATGGGAAAGGCCAGCCCCCATGATTCAATTACCTCCCCCTGGGTTCCTTCCACAACATGTGGCAATTCTGGGAGATAAAATCCAAGTTGAGATTTGGGTGGGGACACTGCTAAACCATATCATTCCTCCCCTGGCATCTCCAAATCTCATGTCTTCACATTTCTAAAGCAATCATGACTTGTCAACAGTCCCCCAAAGCTTTAACTCATTTCAGCATTAACCCAGAAGTCCACAGTCCAAAGTCTCATCTCAGGCATGGCAAGTCCTTTCTGCCTATGAGCCTGTACAATCAAAAGCAAGCTAGTTACTTCCTAGATACAATGAGGGTACAGGCATTTGGTAAATATGGCCATTCCAAATGGGAGAAATTGGCCAGAACAAAGAAGTACAGAGCCCATGCAGGGCAGTCAAAATTTAAAGCTCCGAATTTACCTCCTTTGACTTCATATCTCACATCCAGGTCATGTTGATGCAAGCAGTGGGTTCCCATGGTCTTGGGAAGCTCTGTCTCTTTGGCTTTGCAGGATACAGCCCCACTCCTGGCTGCTATTATGGGCTAGCACTGAATGTCTGCAGTTTTTCCAGAAGTATGGTACAAGCTGTCAGTGGATCTACCATTCTGGGGTCTGAAGGACGGTGGCCCTATTCTCACAGTTTCACTAGTCAGTGCCCCAGTAGGGACTCTTTGTGGGGCCTCTGATCCCACATTTCCCTTCTGCACTGCTGTAGTAGAGGTTCTCCATGAAGGCCCCACCCCTGCAGCAAAAGTTTGTCTGGGCATCCAGGCATTTCCATACATCTTCTGAAATCTAGGTGGAGGTTCCCAAACCTCAATTTTTTACTTCTGTGAACCTGCAGGCTCAACACCATGTGGAAATAGCCAAGGCTGGGGGATTCTACCTTCTGAAGCCACAGCCTAAGCTTTATGTTGGTCACTTTCAGCCATGGCTGGAGCAGCTGGGACACAGAACACCAAGTCCCTAGGCTTCAAACAGCACAGGGACCCTGGGTCTGGCCCACAAAACCACTTTTTCCTCCTGGGCCACCAGGCCTGTGATGGGAGAGGCTACCATAAAGATCCCTGACATGCCCTGGAGACATTTTCCCTGTGGTCTTGCAGATTAACATAAGGCCCCTTGCTACTTATGCAAATTTATGCAGCTGATTTAAATTTCTCCCCAGAAAATGGATTTTTCTTTTCTATTGCATAGTCAGGCTGCAAATTTTCTGAACTTTTATCCACTGTTTCCCTTTTAAAACTGAATGCCTGGTCAGGTGCAGTGGCTCAAGCCTGTGATCCCAGCACTTTGGGAGGCCACGTCAGGTGGATCACCTGAGATCAGGAGTTTGAGACCAGCCTGCTCAACATGGTGGAACCCTGCCTCTAGTAAAAATATTTTAAAACTTAGCTGGATTTGGTGGCAGACACCTGTAATCCCAGCTATTGAGTAAGCTGAGGCATGAGAATTGCTTGAACCCAGGAGGTGGAGGTTGCAGTGAGCCAAGATTGTGCCACTCCACTACAACCTGGGCATCAAGAGTGAAACTCAATCTCAAAAAAAAAAAAAAGCCACCTGAATACCTTTAACATTACTCAAGTCACCTCTTGAATGGTTTGCTGCTTAGAAATTTCTTCTGCCAGATACCCTAAATCATCTTTCTCAAGTTCAAATTCCACAAATCTCTCGGGCAAGGGCAAAATGCCACCAGTCTCTTTGCTGAAACATAACAAGAGTAACTCTTGTGCCAGCTCCCAACAAGTTCCTCTTCTTCACCTGAGACCATCTCAGCCTGGATCTTATTGTCCATATCACTACCAGCATTTTAGGCAAACCTGTTCAACAATTCTCTAGGGAGTTCCAAACTTTCCCACATTTTCCTTTCTTCCTTGGAGTCCTTCAAACTGTTCCAACCTCTGCCCATTACACAGTTCTAAAGTCGCTTCCACATTTTGGGGTATCTTTTCAGCAATGCCCCACTCTACTGATACCCATTTACTATATTAGCCCATTTTCATGCTGCTGATAAAGACATACCCCAGACTGGGAAGAAAAACAGGACTTACTTTAACTGGACTTACAGTTCCACATGGCTGGGGAAGCCTCAGAATCATGGTGGGAGGTGAAAGGAATGTCTTACATGGTGGCAGCAAGAGAAAATGGGGAAGAAGGAAAAGCGGAAAGCCCTGATAAACCCATCAGATCTCATGAGACTTATTCAATATCACAAGAATAGCATGGGAAAGACTGGCCCCTGTGATTCAATTACCTCCTCCTGGGTCCCTCCCACAATATGTGGGAATTCTGGGAGATAAAATTCAAGTTGAGATTTGGGTGGGGACACAGCCAAACCATATCACTTGGGCATACCAGAGGGAAAAAATGACAAACTCATTGCTGGTTTGGTATTTCCTTGGTTTCTGGTCTTCCTTAATCTGATTGCTACTGTTTGCTTTACAATATCCTCAAATACCTGCTTGATGCATTCTGTCCAGTTTTAAAGCAATATTCAATTAAAGAGACAGGGCAGGATGTACTCTATCTTATCTAGTGCCAATAGTCCAGTTCTCTTTTAATTGTTCCTGGTCACCTGTTTTTCTTATCCACCTTGTGTTTAAATCTTAATTATTATAAATTTAATTCCTAGACATTCTAGTTGATCTCTTTCAACTATTCTTGATCTTTTTATTAGTTTCATCTTTGATTCTTATTTTGAATTCATCCTTTTATTTTAAAATATATTAAAATATTTATATTGTGTATCTAATAAACAGCAACTCTATTTCATAGTTGCTATTTCTGAAAAACCTAAAATCATCTTTGACACTTTTTGTTTTCTTGCACCTCGATATCTAATAGGACATTAATCAGTTGCCTTTATCTTCAAAATATATTCAAATTTCACCAATCTTCACCAAGTTAATGGCTACAATCTCATTAAGGGAGGGTTTATGTATATGAATGATTAAGGCAGAATTATTTTCAAATTCTACTGTTTGGTACTGATGGAGAAAAGTATTTTCTTATTATTATACTCTATGAGATGTATTTTAGTGAATTTTACACAGACTATTTTGATGTTCACTCCTTTGGGGTCCCAGATACATGTGGTTATTTTTATTAAACTCTTCCTTTATGAGGGCTCTGGTAATCATCCTTTGTCCACTTGACTCCAATGTGGACTTCAAAACAAAATAAGCAACCTGGATTTAGAAGATGCCCATGGAGAGAGAGAGAGAGAGATAGATAGAGAGAGAAAGAGACAGAGAGAGAGAGAAGAAGAAGAGGAAGAAGAAGAAGAAGAGGAAGAAGAAGAAGAAGAAGAAGAAAAGAAGAAGAAGAAGAAGAAGAAGAAGAAGAAGAAGAAGAAGAAGAAGAAGAAGAAGAAGAAGAAGAAGAAG
>NW_016804367.1:1288260-1293772 GCF_001698545.2 Rhinopithecus bieti
AAGAAGAAGAGGAGGAGGGAGGAAGAAGGAGGAGGAGAGGAGGAGAAAGAGGAAGAGGAAGAGGTGGGGGAGGCAGGGAGGGAGGGAGGGAGAAAGAAAAAACTCAAAATAAGGTTTTGATTGCATCTTTTGATTTCTTCCAGTACACAAAATATTTTCTTAGTTTTCTCAATTGCTTAAAAATAACTTGAAAATAATATTTGGTGGATATAGACAGACAGAGAGATAGACATTGCAGTATATATACTGTAGTCAGAAAGAATAGTTTAGGAAATTACATACTGATTGAAATAGAATTATATTTTATACATTCTTAAGCATTCTTGCCAGCTTTTGTTGATCCTGGTGGGCTTGTCCTTTGGGCTCATTTGTTTGTGAAGATTTGAGGATTGGGTTTATACTTTGAGGTGCAAATAGATGGAATAGGTTATGCTGGGGAAAATTCAAAATATATAAAGGTTTGAAAAGACTATCTATGTAGCATCTGGACCAGTTATGTCTTAGGAGTGAAGGCAAAGCTCTTGCAAAGAATAAAGTGATTCTTTTGTTTAGTGTTTACTTTGATCATCATTGTTTTACGTAAATAACTCCCAGTAACTGCAAACAAATAAAAAGTATTGCTAAATTCTCGGATGTTATCATAACAAAGTATATAAATATAGCTGCACTTCTAGTAACATCTAAATATATAGGCAAGATGTATTAGTTCGTTCTCAAACTACTATGAAGAAATACCTGAGACTGAGTAATGTATACAGAAAGGAGGTTTAATTGATGCACAGTTCCAATTAAGGCTGAGGAAGCCTCAGGAAACTTACAATTATGGTGAAAGGCACCTCTTCACAAGGTGTCAGGAAAGAGAATGAGTGCCGAGCGAAGGGGGAAGCCCCTTATAAAACTATCAGATCTCAAAACTATGAGAACTCACTCACCATCATGAGAACAGCATGGGGGAAACTCCCCCATGATTCAATTATCTCTACCTGGTGTCACCCTTCACACGTGAAGATTATCACAATTCAAGGTGATATTTGAGTTGGGACACAGAGCCAAACCATATCACAAGATGATCAAATAATGGCTTTCAATAGTCTTGAAACTGAATAGGAAATAAAACATGTAATATTGGCCTTTTGAACTCATTAATTTTTCAAATGGAATCTCTGATGCAAAAATGGTTATTAATCACTGTCTTGGAGCCAACATTTGGTGACATAAATAATTGTGTTTTGTAAATGAGCATCTGGATCCCATAATCTTGGATGAAATGGTTGCCAGACCTCAAGGAATATATCCGTTCCCCTGGTATGCAAGCAATTGTGACCATGAGTGATGCTGAAAATACAGGCAGTCATCAGAGAAGCCTAAGACTCTGCATCTTGCACAGTTCAGAGGACAGCATCTAAAGTTTCTAAGGTGTCCCTAAATCCTGACTCCTTCTGTTGTTGCTAGGAAAGTTGCCCAGTTTTACCTAAATACATCCAAGTAAAGAGGGTACCAGGCTAAGAAGAGATGAACTGAGAATTTCTATTTTTCTAGTACCACTTACCTCTTTTCCTGAATTGCAAATAGATAGGCAAAATGCCAATATACATCAGGAAAGGTAGACACTGAAACACAAGATGAACACACCTTATATTCTGTGCAACTGAAAAAGGATCAAGGAGAAGGAGAATTAGGAGGCTAGCTCTTTTGGAATACATTGGAACAGCAACAAACATGCTAGATTAAGGAAATTATTTTAAGGTCTCAATATAAAGTCTATTTAGGTCTATTCAACCTAAGTCACAGCTCAGGCATAAAAAGCAGGATTGTGAATGAGGTAGAGCCAGGAATCAGGAATGAGGGGAAAACTTGTTTGGACTTAGGATAGATGAGGGTGCTGGAGAACAGTATTTTCCTACTTTCCCACCCTCTGTGCAGTATGTTTGTTGATCACAACATGAAAATAAGATCTAGAGAGAATGGGACCCCGGTCACTATAACATATACGAGTCTGATGTTTGTAGGACAAACAAAATGGTAGTTTGGGGAAACTCTGAGTTAGCTAAGAGGACAACAGTGCTTTGGAACCCAATAATTTCACAGTTGTAATGCCCTGAAGGTATAACTGAAGGATCTTCTTTATAGCACTCCTGCTATTTAGTCACTCAAACTTTGCTTGAAAACTTATATTCTAGAGAGCTTACTATGGTGTGAGAAAGATTATTTCAAGTCTGGGCAATTTTCCTTATTAAACCATGCTTTCCCATATCAAACTAGATATTTATTTATTTATTTAGAGACGGAGTCTCACTCTGTCACCCAGGCTGGAGTAAAGTGGCACGAACTTGGCTCACTGCAACCTCTGCCTCCTGTGTTCAAGCGATTCTCGTGCCTCAGCCTCCCAAGTAGCTAGGAACTACAGGCATGCATCACCACACCCAGATAACTTTTTGTATTTCTATTAGAGACGGGGTTTCACTATGTTGGCCAGGTTGGTCTCGAGCTCCTGAACTCAAGCAATCTGCTCCTTTTAGACTACAAAAGTGCTAGGATTACAGGCATAAGCCTCAAACTAGATTTTTAAAAGATTCTTTTGCTTATTTATAACATTTCTAGAAGAAAATGACAAGACTTGTGTAATTCTGAGACACATTATGCAAAGAACCAATACCTATAAATACTTGGCTTAGGGTGAAGAAGATCCAGAAAAGAACATGATGCTTTCTGTTTGAGTTTTCTTTTGTTTTGGTTCTATGTTTTGTGTGTGTGAGTTTTAAAATCACAAATACCAGAAACTACCAACAGGAAAGTCCTAAAAGGAAGAGTTTCCTTACATCACACTAGAAGTAACCTCTACAAGGACAAAGACTTTAAGTTGTTTTTTCCTTTTGCTTTACTGTTAATATCTAGAATAATACGTAATCCCTGAGATACTCAGCATACATTTGTTGAACAGATAAGTCAAATTGCCTAATGAGTGAGTTAGTGACCTCCTCATCACTGAAAGTACGCAAGGATGATGTTGATACCTCACATCTTAGTGGAGAAGAGCATCACTATATTTGGAGCAAAATGTTCGCATTTGAAACGTCTAAGTTTCAGCCCTGGCTCTACATGTTTGAGCTTGAACAATTTAACTGAAAACTCTGATGACTAATTTCTTCATCCAAAAAATGGTGATAATAAATGGAACCTACCTCATAGGGTGTTTGGATGACATTAACTATAAATTGTTTATCACATTTCCTGGCACATGATAAATACTCATTCAAAGTTATACAGATCTTTATGAATTATATAGGACTGGCCAAGATGAACTCTATTTTCGTTTTTCGGCTTATGTTTTCTGAACTATAGAAGAGTTTCATTTTCATGATAACTCTCAAAAGGCACCTTGTCTTATCAATTATATTTATGTCACTATGGATGAAATTATTTCCCAAAGTCTCCTAGTCCATCTCCTCCTCTATACAAAGCAGCCTAGAATGTATCACAGCTTCTTTCTCTCAGGAAATCTAGAATACTTGATGGCATAACATGTCATTTCTGTTACTCATCTTGCATGGTCTAAAGTCCTAAGATCCAGTACTGTGAGGGGCCATTCTCAAATGTATCCAATGTCTTCTCTGCCTTTTGTTTTCAACTCTCTGAAATTAAGGCTGCATTTCCCACCCTTAGTGATGCAAGGGGTGTATGTTTAGGTTAATTTCATAGGAAGAACAAAGGGGAGTTGAGAGAAGATTCAGGAGAACCAAGAATTGGATTATTGGTTCATGTGTTTTCTTTTCTTATAATCAAGGTAAAATATTCTGGAGAATTTGAGGAATAAGTCTGAAAATCCATAGATGCCTGTGGAAGAGAAGACTATTCCAGCCTGGGCTACAGAGCAAAAAAAAAAACAAAAACAAAAACAAATANCAAAACTATTATTATTTTGTTTTGTTGTTGTTGTTGAGACAGAGTCTCACTCAGCTGCCCAGGCTGGAGTACACTGGCATGATCTCAGCTCACTGCAACCGCCATCTCCCAGGTTCAAGTGATTCTCACATCTCATCCTCCCGAGTAGCTGGGATTACAGGCACCCACCATCATGCCTGGCTAATTTCTGTATTTTAGTAGAGATGGGGTTTCACCATGTTGGCCATTTCTTTTGTTTTGGTTCTATGTTTTTTTGTGTGTGAGTTTTTAAAATCACAAATACCAGAAACTACCAACAGGAAAGTCCTAAAAGGAAGAGTTTCCTTACATCACACTAGAAGTAACTTCTACAAGGACAAAGACTTTAAGTTGTTTTTTCCTTTTGCTTTACTGTTAATATCTAGAACAATACGTAATCCCTGAGATACTCAGCATACATTTGTTGAACAAATAAGTCAAATTGCCTAATGAGTGAGTTAGTGACCTCCTCACCACTGAAAGTACTTGAACTCCTGATCTCAGGTGATCCACCTGCCTTGGCCTCCCAAAGTGCTAGTGATTACAGGCATGAGTCACTGCACCTAGCCTCAAAACTATTATTATTTAAATTCCAGAAAATGGCCCAAGTGAGAAGAAATAAGTAATGATGGCTCCGCAAGGATCAGGAGATTTTTGAGGTGACAGCTACTATGGCAGCAGCAGTGCTTTCGCTCTGGAGAACCACATAAACATGGAGAACACTAGCTCATCCTGAGATATAACTCAAGATATTAAGACCTTCTTTGGCAAATACAGCAGTGAGATGCTTTGTGGTTGACACTGTTTTGTGTGAACCTCCTCCGAACACTTGGTATCAAGTAAAGAAGGAATGGCTTCAGAACTCATTACCTTTTATTCTGAGAAACAGAAGAGCAACCACAATGCTCAAATATATCCAAGGATATGAAATTTTATGTGACATCAATGACATATACTCTGATTTGAACAGGATATCTGAAAGAAAGAGTAGAAAGACTTGGTAAGTACAGCAACAGAATTATAAGATTACATTGTGCATGGAAGGTTACTGCTGAAGAAGCAGGAGCCACACTTAAGGTCCCCATTACACTCCATGCTATAAACTCTGAGCTCAGATGAGGGTTGTCAGTCAATGAAGCTGGACTAGGGGAGAGAACAGAATTTGGGAGTTATTGTGTCAAGAATAGAACAGTACTGGATGAAAGGATGAATTCCTACTTCTGTTCCTACATTCTAGTGGACAATCCACGAAAGGAGGGAAATTATAGAACAGAGCCTTGGATGCCACAGTAAATGTTGAATTTGGAAAACTCCATAGTTGTGGGACTGGATCAGAAGTGCCACTGGTGAAATTTTAGAAAGTTTAAAGAAAAAGTAAGAGCTCTAAAGTCACAGAAATAAAACTAAGAAAGACATCTGACATTCAGTGTTTAAATTCCCTGTAGGGAGTTCCTGTGAGACCAATTTAACAGAAAAATTCTCCCAGAAGAGAATATCTAATATCCTGATCAAAATGTAGAAGGAAGGAAAGAAAGAAGGAAGGAAGGAAGGAAGGAAGGAAGGAAGGAAGGAAGGGAGGGAGGGAGGGAGG
>NW_016804367.1:1295674-1318738 GCF_001698545.2 Rhinopithecus bieti
GGAGGGAGGGAGGGGGGGAAGAAATTGCTGAGTGTTGATAAAGCAGATAATTCCTCAAATTTCTCAAAGTTTAGAAAATCAGGAAAGTTGAAAGTCAACGTTTGCCCATCATTTTCTGCCAATTACTAGGGATTGGGAGAGTGGAGTTTTAAGATCCTTGTATATAAGATATAAAGAGAGACAAACATGGGTTCCCAAATAATGAAGGAGAGATTGGGAACAGAGAAACCACAGAATTATACAGGCAATACCTCCAGAGACTGGGATTTTCAGATACAGAACACAAAATAAATATCTTAGTGTATTTCAATTTAAGATGATGTGAAGTCTAGCAGGCTAACCTACTAAATTAACACCAGACTATTAGAACCTGAGGCACACATGGATTCTAGAAAAAACAACAACAAAAATAACATGTAAAAATAGCACAAATCCATTGTCAAGGCATCCCCCCTATCATCATGACTCAATTTGCGTTCTTCATTTTTGAAAGGCTTCTATTTGAAATTTTAAAAATAAACAAGAAAGGAGCATGAGATCTGAGGTTCTAGATTCACACCTTACCTTCAACAACGCTGATTACTGTTGGTCAGTGCAGGAAACCTAAATGGCTCAGAAGGGAAACGTAGGATTAAAAGGGAAACCAGAAGTAATACTCCCATGAAGTGGCGCAGAAAACTGAAATGGTGAGTTGATTAAAGGAGTCTATTTTGGGTCACAAAGGGACCTAAGCACCTGAAATGGATGGGTTTCTGCTGAACAGGAAGAAAAAAAAAAGGACTTACAGTATTTATTTTATCAGCTTTCTAATTGTTCACTCATGGCTGTTAAGAGAAAGGATATTTCCTTGATATTAAGCCTCTATGAACTGGATCCAGTTAAATGCTTACCTTCTTCTATTCAGAGTAATTTAACAACAGAGGTAA
The DNA here is from genome assembly GCF_001698545.2 of Rhinopithecus bieti. Classification (NCBI taxonomy): domain Eukaryota; kingdom Metazoa; phylum Chordata; class Mammalia; order Primates; family Cercopithecidae; genus Rhinopithecus; species Rhinopithecus bieti. The sequence goes on from NW_016804367.1 coordinate 1,296,601, forward strand.
AATTGATCTGAAATCACAGCCAAAGACCCTCTGGGTAGACACTAATGATGTCTCTCAGGGAATATTCTCCTCCTTCTTCTTTTTTGGGAAAGCATCTCTTGAGAAATGAAACTAAAATAATTCCCTGTCTCTGTGTTAAGTAATACTAGGACCAAACCAGTTTCTGTAATAAAGTACACTTGTGACATCATAATTTTTAAATCAATATTAATTCTGCATATTGCTTTGTTTTGTAAAACTATTGCACTGGCAATATTTCATTTCAAGCTCAAAATAACATATACTTTATCATTTCCAAACGAGATAAATCAACGGTCTTGAAGGTTAAGTGATACCCAAGGTCACAAAGCCCAAAAAAGGTGAATCTAGCACTCAAATGACATAAAAACTTTGGAAGCCTTAACATGCTATACAGAACAAGGGCTTTTTCTTTAATGATTCTAATATCTTCCATTGTTTAAAATAACCCCTTAGCACCTGGTATTTTCCTTGTCCCAGCAACTTAATACATTTTCAATAGTGCATGTCTACAGCAGTTCATAGTTTATAAAACAGCCTCACATTTATTATTCCACTTAATTTTCTCTTTAGTTGGCCACATTGAAGAAGGACATGAAATTTTATGTGACAGTTCTTCCTTGATAAAACCAAGCCACAAGCACTCACCTGGTATGACAATACCTGCCCTTTTCTCTTGACCAGTGACTGGGTTGTAAAAGCAGCAAGTTACAGGACCATGGGTGTTATTTTTTAGAAGAATGGTCATCTTCAAATGTAATAATCCAGCTCCATCCTGAGAGTAAGATTTTGATGAATGTGGAATTACATTCCCACTGCTATCTTTCCACGCCATCTGGGCTTGTGGGAACCACCCTCCTGAGGTACACTCCACCACAAACCCCTCTGTGTTGAGAACCTGAACATTAATCTGCACATCCAAGCCTACAGCTGGAAAGAAGAGAGAGAGAAATTACATTACAGTTATTGGTGTGGACTCAAGAATTGAGAAGTAAATCAGCCTTTTCATTCTCTGTGCCCTATATATACCATATATACCATAAGTGTAATGCGGGTGGCCACAATTAGAACAAGAATAATACTTCCATCCAAATCCAAGCTAGCGAGACATCAAAAATGTTATCTATAAAAGAAAAGACTGATAATTGGGACTTAACTGTTGTTCTTCAAAAGACCACATGTAAAAAGTGAAAAAAAGTCACAGCTAGGAGAAGGCACTTGCAATACATCTGGAAAGTAGCATCCAAAATATATTAAGTACTATAAATCAATAAGACAGATAAACTTTGTGTTTTCAATGGGAAAAATATTTGAAAAGCCATCTCATTTTAAAAAATATCCAGGTTACCAATAATTATATGCAAAGATGTTCAACATCACCAGCCATCAGGGAAATACAAAGTAAAACTTTAATGACATTCCACTTCACCCCACCAAAATGTTTTAATGAACAGCACTGGCACTGACATTACCAAAGACTGGAGAGGCTGTAGAGCAACTAGAGCTCTCCTATATGGCTGGCTCCAGGACTGTGAATCGGTTAACCTCTCTGGGAAATTGTTAGTATCTACTGAAATTGAGCATACGCCTATGCTCATGACCCAACACTTTCACTCCTACTTATAATACATAACAGAAATGAGTACTGATGTATACAAAACAATATGTTCAAAAATATTCATGGCAGTATTAGTCATAGTAGCCCAAAACTGAAAGTAACCCAAAAGTTCATTCACAGCATAGAATACAAGGAAAAACAAAAGAAGAAATTTCTGCCACTTACAACATAAACGAATAATGGTAAGCAACTGCACACATATATGTGTGATTCCATTTATATAAGTTCTAGAACAGCAAAACTAATCTATGGAAATAGAAGTTAGAACCCCAGCAAGAGAAGAGTGGTATTGACTAGAAAGAGGTAAGATGGAACATTTGGATATATTTAATATCTTGATCTGAGGGGTGAATCTGTGGGTGTCCCTATATGTAAAAATTTATTGAGCTGTGCACTTGAGATTTGTGCACTCCATGTATATAAAGTCTACTTGATTACAAAAATAAAAATAATTTAATCAATCCAAGCCAGAGCCAGATTCATCTGGGTGCCCCCATCTCTCAACTGGCTATTTTGAAATTTGCATCATCATTTCTTAAGCATATAAATTGAATCAAGTTATTTTGGGGGAATAGAATTGTATAAGTGAAAACAATTAAAAAAATAGAAATTATGTGTTTCAATTTTGGGCTGCCATTAATGGCAAGGTAATTGTGACCATCCTTCCTGTTGGAGACAACCCAAAAGGTAGATAAAATACAAAAAGCACCTCATACAATTGGATTAAAAATATAGCAAGATAAAGAATCATTACAGGACTTAAATGGGGAAGTGATTGGAATTCAAGGAGGTTCTAGCTATTTCTGCCCCTGTAGCATTTACTTGCCAGGAAAGGCAGCAAATACTCTAAATTTCCTTTAGAGAACTTCAGGTAGTGAAAGAAGATCACAATCCTAAAGCTCAAAAGGATAAAGATCCTGATGGATCAACACCACTCCATATCCAAGGGGACAAAAGCCCATTCCTGGCCTTTCCCCATGGATACATTTGCTGACTTCATACAGGTAAATAGAAAATAATAAGCAAATAACAGACATGTAGGATGAACAAGTTTAGAGATCCAATATACCATCTGAGGACTAAAGGCAATAAAATTGTACTGTATTAGAGATTTCTGCCAAATTAGTAGATTTTAGCTGCTTTTGCCACAAAAAGGGTTACTATGCGAGATAATGAATATGTAAATTTGCGTCACTATAGTAACCATTTTACTATTTATGTATCCTACAATATCATGTTGTATACTTTAAATACACACAATGAAATTTATTTTTAAAAAATAGAAAATAATGAGCAGTTTGGAGGCCTCTAGAGGCTGAGCGAAGTGCGGCACCTTCCAATGCAGAAATCTCCCCATAGAAAGTGAAGCTATGGATTAGGATCCCATAGAGTGCCATCTGAAGTAGCAGAATAAACAGTACTCAGTGCAGAAAGAAATGTCAGTTATCTCCAAATTGCTGAATCAATTCAATAAAGCCTAATTAAATGTCCAAAGGCTTTGCGTGTATGTGTGTGTGTGTGTGTGATTTGATAAACCAATGGCATAATTTTTATACACATACCAAGAGACATACAATTGCACATGTGTGAAATTACACATGTAGTAATTTATTTAAATTATTAGAGGACTGCTTGTACACCCACAGCTTGAAGTAACCTACATATTCTTTAAAAGCATATGGCTAAAATAATTTCTGAATTATCCACACCGTGGAATACTTTGCCATCATAGAAAGAATAGGAAGATTCATATACTGATATGACATTACTTTCGGGGCCAGGTGCAGTGGCTCACACCGATAATCCCAGCACTTTGGGAGGCTGAGGCGGGCAGATCATGAGGTCAGGAGATCGAGACCATCCTGGCTAACATGGTGAAAACTTGTCTCTACTAACAATACAAAAAATTAGCCGGGCGTGGTGGCGCACGCTTGTAGTCCCAGCTACTTGGGAGGCTGAGGCAGGAGAATTGCTTGAACCCAGGAGGCGGAGCTTGCAGTGAGCCAAGATCGTGCCACTGCACTCCAGTCTGGGCTACACAGCTTGATTCCATTAAAAAAAAAAATACCTTCAACTCATGTTACTAAGTTTAAAAAAAAGCAAGTTGCAAAAATATATACATAGTATATTAGCAATTATTTTAAAAGTATCTATTGTACATCTATATGTTTGTATACACATGTACGTATATGTTGATGTACAGTATATTTGTTTATGCAGTATATTTGTGTATACACACATTTATATGTTAAAAAAAATTCTCAGGAAGTGGTATCTAAGAAACACATCACATTAGCTGCCCGTGAGAGGTGAAATTTATGGTTTCATGGTCATGGAAAAGAAGACTTTTTATCATGGATTTTTTAAATTACTAAACTTTGAATCTTGAGGAAGTTTTTATTCAAAAATAACAATGTAAAGAAAACAAAAAAATAAAAAAATCAATTGCACTCCTATATCAAAACCATAATCATTAAAACTTTTAACAATAACATCTCATTCATAATTTTACAAACTAACTATTGAAATTTGACAAAAGATGTGCAAGACTTTTATGGGTAAACATATGAAATTTAACTGAAATAAAACTGAAGTAAAATTGAAAAGCTTAAGTAAGTTTTCATTGACAGGACATTTCAATAAAAATACATAGCAAATCTCTTAAAATTAGTCTATAAATTCAATTTTATTTCAATCGTAATTCCTAACAGAATATAATTTTATAATTACAATTTATATAGTAAAGGTCCAAAGCACTTTTGAAGATGAATAGTGAAGTTGTAAGACATGCCCTATTGTATATTAAGGCACATAACTTGTAGTCATTTGAACAAAGCAGTACGGTCATAGGTCCAGAAGTTATGTCATGATGATTCAATAGAAAATTAAATTAAAAACTCATGAAAATATCCATGCACAGATAAGGACTTGATCAACGAGAGAAATGCCTGACAATTATTGGGAATATCCAATAAATATATAATTTAATAAGGAGAGACATTGTTACCCAGTGTAATGCCTATGTGACACAGCTGAATTTCTACCCTGCCCTACCTCTACTTATATTCAGGAAACATGGCACCTGCAATAAAAAGTTCCATTGTAACCAGACCAGCTGAGACTGGTTAGAACCAAGATGGCAGACAAAACGGCTTCAAAACGACAGTAGGCTTCATTATAATCTCAGTTCCATGCAAAATGGCACCCCCACCAGAACCATGACACTTGACAATCATCAACTGGAAGAAGCCATATAAAGACAAAAGGGAAGGCAGCACTCTGGTTACCAGACGTTCACTCCCCAGTTCCAGAAAATATATTAATATTCCTCCCGTTCGTTTTAATGTCCAACTTCTTTATTAGAAAAACCCTATATTTTAATCTCCTCACCCATCACTAATCAGGAAACTGATTTGTGAGCCATGCTCCCACTTCTCAATTCCGTGACCATCGAATAAGTTTACACTGTTTGAAACTGACTTTCAGTTTTATGTACTGGCTTTGTGACACTAAAGAAGGAAAGACTCCATCTTTGGCGAGACTAGCTTTGTCAATAACAACATCGTCCCCTCATAAATACACAAGAGTAAAATCCATATGGGTTAAGAACTAAATTTGAAAAAAGAATTTTAAGAAAGTCAAGTGTTTAAGAGCGATCAGTGTCTTTCCCAGTCTTTGTAAACCAGTTGGGAGTGGTGATCCCAAAACCAGTCCACCTCCATATGTTGTGCACTCTGTGATGAAGACACCTGGCAACTGATGTTCTTAAAATTTGAAGAAAAAAAAAAAAAAAAAACCATAAGAAGTATAATGGCTACTTCTTGGAAAGTAGAAAAGTAAATAGCACTATTGAGGGGTACAAAGGTGACTTTAACTTAATCTAAAGGAACTATGACAAATTGCTAAGAGTATCTGTGCCACTATATTACTCTCTGTATTTTTTCAAAAAATTCTATTATTATTTTATTATATTTGAAAGTTGTAAATTTCAAAAAATATTCATGAATTTGGGGTCATGGAATTGCCAAGGAAATCTGAAGATGACTCTCCTGTCCTTACCTGCCACCCTCAGATCCACGATGCCTTCTTCATAGGTGTGGCCATCTTTAAAGAAGCAGCGATACTGCCCACCATCAAAAGCAGTGACGTTGTAAATCTGGAGGGTAATTTTGCCTTCTTCTAGTGCATCCTTCAGGAACACTGTGCGATTCGTGTAGTTCTGAACGCCTTCTCCAGGGTGTTCTTCCCCATCTTCATACAGGTAAATCATTTGGGAATGGGGATCCCGAAACCAGCCCACCTGCATGAGCTGTGCATTCTGTGGTGGGGACAGCCGGCAGCTGAGCTCAGCCTGGCTGCCGACCATGACCACGTGGTGATTCCTAGAGCTACTCACAGTGAACTGCTCTGTGGAGAGTTGAAGACCAAAGATTTAGTCTGAAGACTACAAAAGAATGCTCTCCTAGATCCTCTTTTTTGGGATGCTCTGACCTTTCTTCTGATTCTTGGTGGTGTTCCGACTTCAGAACTTTGCTCTCAGATATGTCTTTACTCTGATGGCAGTGTTTTTCCCCCAGACACTCATAGCTGCCTCCTTCTCATCACTCAGGTTCCATCTTAAAAAACTACTCCTTGAAGAAATGTTTTATGATCGCTCATTCAACATTTCCCGAAATCACATTTCCTTAGCACATATCACTATCTGATATTTTATTTCTAATTCTTTTCTTCATTTTCTCTCATGACCTATTAATATGTAGGTAATGAAACAAAAAAGTCTCTTTTTTCATTCTTTTTTATATCCTCAGTGCATAAAGCATTACCTGAACATAATAGGCACTTCATAAATAGTTAAAGAATGAATGGAGGATGCTCCAATTGTCAAGAGGTGGGATGTGGAACCTGATTACTTTACAATCTTTACTTAAAAAATATACCAGTTACTTTTTCTAATATCAGTTTTAGTGGGCTAAAAGTGGCCACAACAATTTTTATGTCCCTTCCATGAAGCAAAAAGTATGACTGTTCCTCTTGAATTAGTGTGTTCTATGATTTCTTTGTTCAGTAGAATGCAGCAGAAAACACGCTGCAATAGTTTCTGGGTCTGTTTTAGTAAAAGAGCAGCAGCCATTCTTTCCTGTTGTAACAATATTTCTTGAAGCCCTGAGCTGCCTTATACGAAGTCTGACTACCTTGTGACCACAATAGTAGAAAATCCACATGTAGATATGTCAGTTGACAATCTCAGCTAATCCCAGCCTTCCAGCCTACTCCACCAAAACGCCAGACACCTAAGTGAAGCCACCTTGAGCCCTTCAGATCATTTCCTCCACCAGCAGATACACCAAGTGATCTCAGTCTATGTCACATGGAGCAGAAGAATCACCCGGGTGAGCCCTGGCCGAAGTTTCTGACCCACAAAATTGTGGATAGAATAAACTGATTGTTATTTTACATCATTAATGTTTAGGCTAATTTGTTCCAAAACTGTAGATAACTATCACATGGGTCTTTCCATACCTTTAGCTTTTGCTTCTCTATACTATGTCAAATTCATTTCTGTCTCTGCTAAGAATGTTTACCCCTCTCATCATAAGTAATCTGAGTTATAAAACCTAATAGTCCTCTGCTCTAAGAAAAATTTGTGGACAGCTCCCACTCACACTAACTTCTTTATGTGAAGTCCTGCTAATCCTATAAACTTATAATTCATATGGTTACATAAATGATTGTGGTGTGTTCTTAAATATAAGACATATTTATTATGATTTGCCAGTGAGAATTTAAGCTTCCTAAGGAGACATGTTAAACATTTATCTGTGTTGTCTCATAGGCACATCATCGCAACTCTGTAGCATAACAATTGAAATAACATTTCTTAATCTTAAGCTGTTTTAATACTCATTTCTACCATCGAAACTGGCATATAAGGGTAAAATCTGTAAAATAACAGTGATAAGCTTGCTCATTTTTTTCAGTGTAATATGCACCATGAAAAAGAAATAGATATCCCTACCTGAGGTGAGTACTGTTATCTGTAAGAGAAGAATGGCCACAAAGTATCCAGATAAAGAGGAAAATGCAGGCTCCATCACACCTGGAAAACAAAACCATAATACGGTATCAGGAAGCAAGAACCATAGTAACACAGGGAAATAAAAGAAATAAATAATTTTCAAATCTTGTCTTTTGAGAGAATTTCATTTGATGTGCAACCAAATGAGCTCATCAAACCTTAGGTGTCAGGTCCACTAAAATGATCTCTTCTCCCCTTTCCTTCGTATGTGTTGACTTGGCTTACCGCCTTTATCGGGTTAACTGTTCTGAAAGGAACTGTGGTAGATAAGAGCATAAAAGATGTCCAGAAACCAAGCTATGCACATTCCCACACTCACTTGGCCCCACCTGCCCCTTGACCTATGCTACTTGCTTGGCGGAAAGCCCTGGCTGCTGCTGCCAAAGTTGCCTCATTTCCTGATGCAAACGATGATTTGCCTTCTTTTGTTGGGGAAGGGCCAGTTTCAGCAAAACATGTTATGGGCATGGTCTGACCTAATTGGATCCATGGAACTTCTGGTTGTACCCACCACTCCCTCATTCAAAAGAAGGTGTGACCTAGATTCCCCAGTAGTTTCCCAGAGTACCTGGTTAAAATAACTCATTTGTAAAGGAGTCTTAAATGCCTATGAGATAAAGTTGGATGAATCTGATACAAGAAATAGGAGGAAGCGAGCAGATAAATGCTTCTTCTTTCTTGTTTCATATACTAATTTTCCCCCTCACTTTTGCTACCGATTATTACACCACCACCCCACTTCTCATCAATAGAGTGTTAGTAATACGTTTAGGCACAAGCTGTTTTTCTAGGAATCCAGATAGAGGGGGAAAAAAGACACTGCTAAGATACACATTTGCATGCTGGATTGCGGGGTACATATTTGTTTTCATACACTCAGTAGCTATGCAAAGTTTGGTTCATGAAGGACCTCAAATACGTCAATGAATAAAATGTTAGATTTATCCTCTAGAAAATGGTGTGCATATACGCAAAATATAAATGATGTAATTCCATGGTGAGATTTATGTTTTATAACACAAGAATATAAAATAATGTACCAAAGGAGAGAAAACCTACAGGTTAGATGACTCTTGCAATTGTCTAATCTATTCATTAAAAAACAAATGAGATTGAAAAGAATAGAATAAATGAAAGCAGTGTTAAATGACTAACAGAGTGGAAGGACAAGTCACAGAGTTGGAGAAGATATTCACAAATATTCAAATGATAAAGAGTGCATATCCTGAATATTTATTTTTTAAAATGCTTAATTATACAAATTATTTTTAAGGGAGCTAAACCAGTAGAAAAACAAGTAAGACACTTGAACAGTTAAGTATAGAAAATAACCAAATAGCAGTAAACATAAGATAAGGTGTAGAACCTCGTTAAGAATCAGGAAAATGCATATTAAAACCATAACCAACTTTGAAGTGAACATATTTGGGAAAAAATAACAATACAACAATAAAAATTATAAAAAGTATAAAATAGAGCATAATAATTATTTATATACATTTATGTTGTACTAGGTATTATGAGTCATTTAAAGATGATTTAAAGCATATGGGAGGGTGTGCATAGGTTTTATGCAAACACTACATTTTATATAAGGAACTTGAGCAACCACAGATTTTGGTATTTGCAGAGATCCTGGAACAAATCCCTTATGAATACCAAATGATGACTGTATAAACTTAGAACTTCCATTCAGAATATCCATAAAGAATTCTTATAATTTTATAAAGACAGAAAAATTGACAAAATTGCTTGAGTCGACACTTCACAAAAGAAGATATCTGAATGGCAAATAAGACACATAAACATGATCATCATTTGTCACCAGGAAATACAAATTAAAGCCACAATAAGGCACCTCTGCACATTTGAATAGTTGAAATTAAAATGACTGACAATATCAAATGTTGATGATAATAAGGAGCAAGCAAAACTGTTGGGTATTTTTGGTGGAAGGATAATATAATACAATTGATACAATGCATTTAGTTCAGGAAGGTCAGCGGAGCAGCACTGTAGCCAGTACACCAAACTGACAAGGACAAAAAAACAGAAGAGGAGGAAAATTGATCAATAAGCAATCAGTTATTGACCAGAGACCAAAACAGTAAGGGTTTGAGGAGGAAAATTGATTAATAGGCAATCAGTTATTGACCAGAGACCACAACAGTAAGGGTCTAAACCAGCATTTGTTTACATACATGAGGACTAGGCAAATAAGCAAATATTTTTAAGGATAATGACAGCCAGGTGTCTTACAATGTGAGAAAGGAACTACAAATATAGAAAGGAAGTTAGAATACATTCTATGATATTGAGTTGAAATTGGAGCAATTCATATAAAGTCATGGATTTCAATATATACAGGTAGATAGAAAACTAAGTATTAAATACATATGTGTGAATAGTTAGATACATAGATATTCTGAGTTCTATCCACTGGCAGCACCCAGGAGCAATAGCTAGCGCCAGATCTTGGTCTCTAAATACCACTCCTTTCTCAACAGAACCAGGTTCTTCCGAAAAATAATTGATTCCAGGGTGTGTTAGTCTATTTTGGCATCACCATAAAGAAATACCTAAGGCTGGGTAATTTATAAAGAAAAGGGGTTTAACTGGCTCATGGTTTTGCAGGCTGTACTGGAAGTGTGACTTAAATAGAGTCTCTGAGCCTATTGGAGCTCTTTTACTATTCTTGCAATGTTCATAAAAATTTGAAATTGTTTCAAAGTTTAAGTAATAAAAATCTGTTACTTCTACACAAATAAGAATGTTGGTAAGCTACAGAATTATAGCTTTTTAAAAAGCCATGAGAGAGCTAAGAACACAAAGAAACCTAATAAACCAAATTCCAAAAAGTGAGGACACCTTCCTAGGTGAGAAGAAACCTACAGCTGATTTCACCTCTGGTAAAATTATGAGAGAAAAGAGAATCTACCATGAATAGGAGTAGTGCACAATAAGCTAAATTGTTAAGAGTCATATGTGGTCTGGGGGAAGAGCCCCTGCCACACAGAAAATCTGTATGCATCACCAATCCTTTATCATGGAAACTCAATTATTACATGGGAATAGTATACCAAAGGATGCAGACAGAGCACAAAAGGTTAGAGAGATTTTGAGGCATGCAGGGCCTTCCCCAAATGACTGCTGAAGATTCAGGGAAAGACAGATAAAGTGTGGTAAATCTTCCTAGAGACACCCTCATCAGTCACACTACACTGGTCTTCTAATGGCTGAGGGCTGGAAAAGAGAATGGAGAAAGATTGTCTAAGACACAAAAGAGCTAAAGTATGATAGGAGAGCAAAAAGAATTCCTTGGTGAACCAGAAAGCTGGCAATTGAACTGCAAAGCAGAAAGAGAGAGTTCAAAGTTCAGGAAGATGGCAAGTGGATTGAAGACATCTTTTGCAACTTGCTGGTCCTTGAGTCTTTGACCCCTTTAAGGGGAAGTCCTAATTCCACACTGAAAGACTTTGAAGTAAGTGGTGAAACTGAATCCAACTAAAGGTTAAACTGCCCAAATGCAACTCAAATACAAATTACATTGACACAGTTCCCCATATTAGCAACCTGACAAAAGAAGGACATATCCTTTTATAAGTAGAATTAGCATTAGTATTTACTCTTCATTGTCATGTCAATGTCTGACATGCAAGCAAATTTTATAAGACAATAAAAAGTAATAAAATATGACACATTATTAAGAGAGGAAAGAATCAATAAAAGCAAATCCAGAGATGGCCTAAATGTTTAGTTCACCACTTATAAACGTTTTAATAAAACTATAATATATACAATAACAGATCTATTTAGAAAAGCGACAACTTGCATGAGCAGATGGAAAATTTCTTCAGATAGGTATTATTTTACAAAAAAGAATGAAATGAAAATGCTAGACACGAAAAATATGATATTAGATATAAAGAGATAATTTGAGGGCTTAACAGACAGGACACAACTGAGAAAGGAGCAGTGAACTTAAAGAGAGACCAAAAAAAATTATTAAAACTGAAATTAAAATAGAAGGAAAAGTAAAAAAGATAGAAGAAAGCATTTATGACATTAACAGAAAGGAAAAAATTATATGTATGATCATCTCAGCAGAAGTAGAAAATAATCATTTGACAAGATTCAACTCTTACAATAAAACTTTCAAAATCTGAATAGAAGAAAACCAGTCCCCTTTAAAATATACAATTTATAATAACATCAAAAATTAAATACATTTGAATAAATTGAATAAGTAGAATATTTTTATAATGAAAACTGAAAAACATTATTTAGAGATATTAAAGATGACCCACACTAACGGATAGATATATAATGTTCATAGATTGAAAGACTCAATATTATTTATAAATCTGCTTTTAATCTATGGATTAAACTTAATCTCCAAATTCAAGTCGTCTTTCTGAGGAAATTGACATAATTTATATAAAATTTTATAGAAAAGGTCAAGATATAGAATATCCAAACATTTTTTAAAATAACAGAGTTGGAAACCTAGCATTAATCAATACAATAATCAAAATAGTGTTGTATTATCAGAGGGATAGTGTTGTACTGACAACGAATTCTTGACAAAGATGCAAAGTACAGAAAGTTCAGATCTATTTCTGGACTCTCTTTTGTTTCACTGATCTATTTGTGGGCTTTTACATCAATAGCACAGGCTTGATTAGTGCAATTTTATAGTGAGCTTCAAAATCAGATTATCCAACTGAATTCTTTTTCAAGAGCCACCATGCAACTATCTATGGAATTGGAGAAAAGGCAAATCTTCTAAAAACAACTATTCTCCTGTGGAGAATCAACTTCTGGCTTACTACTAGAGTCTGGTAGAGATTGAATGCCTAATAATGAGACACTAAGTGATCATAATGATCTACACTGGCTAATGAACTGATTGGCCAGCAGGTCAGAATCTTGGAATAAACCAAGTTGGAAGATTAGTAACAGGCAGTCATGGGTCACGTGTGAATGTACTTCTCAAAATGAGCACAAAATCTTGACATATTTGTGAATTATTTACATAGTTATCCAAGGCTATCTATTGGAGAGGAAGTCTTCAATAATCAAGTGGAGAAGGTATCTCATGTTGTGAATATCAGTCAGGCCTCTTTTCTGAGAAACTCTGGTGCTTGTTTAATGGACTTATGTACAAAACGGCCATGGTGGTGGGATGAAAGTTATGCATAAGATCAACAAAATGGACTTTCCCTCCCCATGATTCTTCTATCTACTGAAACCACTGATTGCCCAACTGTCTATGGTAGAGCTTAAACATGAAGTCTCAGATTTGCAACCATTCTCCACTGACTGATTATATTGGACTTCTTCCACTATAGAGAGAAGATCAATTTTTCTCCACTGGATTATACAATTATCCTGTATATGTGTTTGTCTTTCTCGACTGCAGTGCTTCTGCCAGCATCATCAAGCACAGACTTATGACATTTTGTTGTCATTATGGTATTCAGTTGAAAATATCTTCTGACCAAGGAACTAATTTTATCATAAAACAAGAACATCAGTGAGTTCCTACTTATAGAACTGGCCAATCTCACCATATATATTCCTTTACATGGAAACAGCTGCTTTTCCAGACCATTGGAATAGTCTATTGAAGACTCAGTTATGGTGCTAGCTGGAAACACCACCTGCAAGGCTGCAACACTCCCCCATAAGATGCAGTCCTTTCTTCAAATAAATAAAGTATATGTGGTGTTTTTTAATTATATTGCCATAATGCACAGCTTCAAGACTAGAGAGACAAAAGCAGAAGAGGTTTCTCTGTCATACCCAATAATCCATTCATTATACTCTCACTTCCCATTCCCACAGTTTTGAGTTTTGTCAGTCTAAAACACTTCCCAAGGGAGGAGTAAATTCACATGAGTGCCAACATCTGTCCTGGTGATATGGAAGTTGAGACGGCCGCCTGTCCAAATTGGGCTCCCATTGCCACTGAATTAACAGGCGAATAAAAAGGGAATGATTTTCAGCTATCAAGGGGAAATAGACACCATCAAGGCAGAAAGAACCATGCCTGGAGTNTAAATCTGCTTTTAATCTATGGATTAAACTTAATCTCCAAATTCAAGTCGTCTTTCTGAGGAAATTGACATAATTTATATAAAATTTTATAGAAAAGGTCAAGATATAGAATATCCAAACATTTTTTAAAATAACAGAGTTGGAAACCTAGCATTAATCAATACAATAATCAAAATAGTGTTGTATTATCAGAGGGATAGTGTTGTACTGACAACGAATTCTTGACAAAGATGCAAAGTACAGAAAGTTCAGATCTATTTCTGGACTCTCTTTTGTTTCACTGATCTATTTGTGGGCTTTTACATCAATAGCACAGGCTTGATTAGTGCAATTTTATAGTGAGCTTCAAAATCAGATTATCCAACTGAATTCTTTTCAAGAGCCACCATGCAACTATCTATGGAATTGGAGAAAAGGCAAATCTTCTAAAACAACTATTCTCCTGTGGAGAATCAACTTCTGGCTTACTACTAGAGTCTGGTAGAGATTGAATGCCTAATAATGAGACACTAAGTGATCATAATGATCTACACTGGCTAATGAACTGATTGGCCAGCAGGTCAGAATCTTGGAATAAACCAAGTTGGAAGATTAGTAACAGGCAGTCATGGGTCACGTGTGAATGTACTTCTCAAAATGAGCACAAAATCTTGACATATTTGTGAATTATTTACATAGTTATCCAAGGCTATCTATTGGAGAGGAAGTCTTCAATAATCAAGTGGAGAAGGTATCTCATGTTGTGAATATCAGTCAGGCCTCTTTTCTGAGAAACTCTGGTGCTTGTTTAATGGACTTATGTACAAAACGGCCATGGTGGTGGGATGAAAGTTATGCATAAGATCAACAAAATGGACTTTCCCTCCCCATGATTCTTCTATCTACTGAAACCACTGATTGCCCAACTGTCTATGGTAGAGCTTAAACATGAAGTCTCAGATTTGCAACCATTCTCCACTGACTGATTATATTGGACTTCTTCCACTATAGAGAGAAGATCAATTTTCTCCACTGGATTATACAATTATCCTGTATATGTGTTTGTCTTTCTCGACTGCAGTGCTTCTGCCAGCATCATCAAGCACAGACTTATGACATTTTGTTGTCATTATGGTATTCAGTTGAAAATATCTTCTGACCAAGGAACTAATTTTATCATAAAACAAGAACATCAGTGAGTTCCTACTTATAGAACTGGCCAATCTCACCATATATATTCCTTTACATGGAAACAGCTGCTTTTCCAGACCATTGGAATAGTCTATTGAAGACTCAGTTATGGTGCTAGCTGGAAACACCACCTGCAAGGCTGCAACACTCCCCATAAGATGCAGTCCTTTCTTCAAATAAATAAAGTATATGTGGTGTTTTTTAATTATATTGCCATAATGCACAGCTTCAAGACTAGAGAGACAAAAGCAGAAGAGGTTTCTCTGTCATACCCAATAATCCATTCATTATACTCTCACTTCCCATTCCCACAGTTTTGAGTTTTGTCAGTCTAAAACACTTCCCAAGGGAGGAGTAAATTCACATGAGTGCCAACATCTGTCCTGGTGATATGGAAGTTGAGACGGCCGCCTGTCCAAATTGGGCTCCCATTGCCACTGAATTAACAGGCGAATAAAAAGGGAATGATTTTCAGCTATCAAGGGGAAATAGACACCATCAAGGCAGAAAGAACCATGCCTGGAGTTGGAGGACTTTTTTAGATACATGTAATCACTTCAATTCAGTAGTAAATATTAATTAAAGACCTCAGTAATGCAATAAAAGCAGGGCCATTTAGGGGCTTTAGGAATAAATATTTGGGACTTCCCACCAGATAAAGAGGCCCAATATGCAGAGGAATGGCTGAGGGAAAAGGAAATCTGGATCAGGTAGTGGTAAACATTATAAATATTATTTATAACTAGTTCCTGGAGAAGAGGACTGTAGCAGCTATGCCCATTTTCTCTCTTGTTGGGGAGGTATTAGAGGCATACTCCACAAAATCTTTTCTTATAAGACTAGGTAAGAAAAAAATATGTACTTGAAACCCTAGTGATCAGAGTTGATCAAAAAGCTTGCTATTCTAAGAAACATGCTTCTCTTTATAATACAGACATATGTCCACTAATAGAGTATGAATGCACCCTTTCGATGGTCTGCCTCCAGATCATCACGCTGTGGTCCATTGATACTCAGCCTCTGAAGTTTCTGAAGAATGCCACACTATAAATCTGAGGGAGACCAGTTTAAATGATGCTGGTCATTAGGAAAAATCAGGATGAATCATTGTCTTAAAGAAAAATAAGTATCCCTTACTCTCATTCTGAATCTGGACATATTTTTTTCTAAATTCCATTTCTATTAATGTCTACAACCAATCTGACCAAAGAGAAGGCAAACTTGTTTTTGGTAGCTGCCCTTCTCAGCATCTATTTGCCTCTGCATTAATTGTGAGACTCAAAGTATTTATCTTTGTAAAGGTTCCAAAACTGGTCAATAGCAAACTTCCCTTCTTGAAGCAGAGCAGCATAGTAGCTCATATACTAGAAAAGTTAGATTTTTCTTAAAAATTACAGAATAAAATCTGAGACTCGTTGCTGCCTGACTGGAAGAGAAGCATTAGCCTACTCACCTGTGTATGATTTGATCAATCCAAATTTTCAGCACGTCCTTATTCCCTCTGTGTTCCCAGAAACATCACCTTGGTAACTAATGCTGCTACGTGGTGAGAAAAGAGCAGGGAAGTACTGAAATAGCAACTAGCTCACTCACAGTGAGTGATTCAAATCAGCATTAAGTCAAGCCAAGACAAGTCACTGCAGCACCAAACATAGCATAAACACCAAAGTATCAGCGAAACTCCTAAGTGAAGAAAATCCCCTCTCAAAGATAACCATACAAAATTCAATTTGATACTTTTTACAGCTTTAATGAGGTATAATTGACAAAACCTATGTATATTTAAGGTGTGCAACTTGATATTTTCGTATACATATACACTGTGAAATAATCACCACAATCAAATTAATTAATGCATAAATCATCTCAATCACCTGACATAGTTAACTTTCTATTTTGGGGTGCTAAGGACATGAAAGAACTACCCTCTCAACAAATTTAAACTATATAATACAGTATTGTTAATTATAGTCCTGTTGCTGTACATTAGCACTCTAAAACTTATACATCTTGCATAACAGAAACTTTGTACTCTTTGAACATCACCTCATTTTTCCTCCTCTTCCCGGCCCATGGCAATCACCATTCTACTCTCTGCTTCTGTAAGTTTGAATATTGGAAATTCCATGTGTAAGTGTAATTATGCAATATTTGTCTTCCTGTGACTGGCTTATTTCATGTAGCCTAATGTCCTCCAGATTCATTTATGTTGTCACAGACAGAAGGATTTCTTCCTTTCTTAAGGCTGAATAATATTTTACTACATATATATATCACTTTTTTAATTATTTCATTCATTGGTAGACATTGAGGTCTTTTCCATATCTTGGCTACAGAGAATAATGCTGCAATGAACATGGAAGTGCAGATATTTCTTCCAAATACTGATTTTATTTCCTTTGGATTTATAGCTGGAAGTGGGATTGTTGGATCATGCAGTAGTTGTAACTTTAACTTCTGGAGAACCTTTCATATGATTTTTCCATAATGGCTATACCAATTTACGTTCCTATCAACAGTACAAGCGTTTCCTTTACTCCACATACTCTCCAATACTTACTATTTCTTTTTGATAAGAGCCATTCCAGTAGGTGTGTGGAGATATGTTATTGTGGTTTTGATTTGCAATGCCCTGATGTTTAGTGATGTTGAGGACCTTTTCATATGCCTTTTGGCCATTTTTATATCTTCTTCTGAGAAATGTATATTCAGGTTCTTTGCCCATTTTTTTTGTTGGGTTATTTTTTATTGTGTGATTAAGTTGAATGAGTTTCTTGTATAATATGGATATTACCCACTTATCAGGTGTATAGTTTGCAAATATTTTCTTACATTCTTTTTTTTTGAAATTTTGTGGGTACATGGTACATATATATGTATGGAACATGGTACATATATATGTATGGAATATGTGTGATTTATTTTTATTATACTTTAAGTTCTGGAATGCATGTGCAGAATCTGCAGGTTTGTTACACAGATATACATGGGCCACGTGGGTTTGCTGCATCTATCAACCCATCACCTACATTAGGTATTTCTCCTAATACTATCCCTCTACTACCCCCTTCACCCCCCGACAGGCCCCAGTGTGTGATGTTCCCCTCCCCATGTCCATATGTTCTCATTGTTCAACTCCACTTATAAGTGAGAACATGTGGTGTTTAGTTTTCTGTCCTTGTGTTAGTTTGCTGAGAATAATGGTTTCAAGCTTCATCCATGTCCCTGCAAAGGACATGAATTCATCCTTTTTTATGGCTGCATAGTATTCCATGGTGTATATGTGCCACATTTTTCTTTATCCAGTCTATCACTGATATGCATTTGGGTTGGTTCCAAGTCTTTGCTATTGTGAAGAGTGCTGCAATAAACATACCTGTGTGTGTGTCTTTATAGTAGAATGATTTATAATCCTTTGGGTATATACCCAGTAATGGGATTGCTGGGTCAAATGGTATTTCTGGTTCTAGATCCTTGAGGAATCGCCCCACTGTCTTCCACAATGGTTAGACTAATTCACATTCCCACCAACAGTGTAAAAGCGTTCCTATTTCTCCACATCCTCTCCAGCATCTGTTGTTTCCTGACTTTTTAATGATCACCATTCTAATTGGCATGAGATGGTATCTCATTGTGGTTTTGATTTGCATTTCTCTAATTTCCTCTTTAATCCTCATGATTTCAGTGATGATGAGCTTTTTTTTCATATGTTTGATGGCCGCACAAATTTCTTCTTTTGAGAAGTGTCTGTTCAGATCCTTCACCCACTTTTTGAGGGGTTGTTTTTTTCTTGTAAATTTGTTTAAGTTCCTTGTAAATTCTGGATATTAACCCTTTGTCAGATGGAAAGATTGCAAAATTTTTCTCTCATTCTGTAGGTTGCCTGTTCTCTCTGATGATAGTTTCTTTTGCTGAACAGAAGCTCTTTAGTTTAACTAGATCCCATTTGTCAATTTTGGCTTTTGTTGTCATTGCTTTTGGTGTTTTAGTGATAAAGTCTTTGCCCATGCCTATGTCCTGAATAGTATTGCCTAGGTTTTCTTCTAGGGTTGTTGTGGTTTTAGGTCTTACATTTAAGTCTTTAATCCATCTTGTGTTAATTTTTGTATAAGGTGTAAGGAAGGAGTCCAGTTTCAGTTTTCTGCATATGGCTAGCCAGTTTTCCCAACACCGTTTATTAAATAGGGAATCCTTTGCCCATTGCTTGTTTTTGTCAGGTTTGTTGAAGATCAGATGGTTGTAGATGTGTGGCGTTCTTTCTGAGGCCTCTGTTTTTTTCCATTGATCTATACTTGTTTTGGTCCATGCTGTTTTGGTTACTGTAGCCTTGTAGTATAGTTTGAAGTCAGATAGCGTGATGCCTCCAGCTTTGTTCTTTTTGCATAGGATTGTCTTGGGTATGCAGGCTCTTTTTTGGTTTCATATAAAATTTAAAGTAGTTTTTTCCAATTCTGTGAAGGAAGTCAATGGTAGCTTGATGGGGATGGCATTGAATCTATAAATTACTGTGGCAGTATTGCCATTTTCATGATATTGATTCTTCCCATCCATGTGCATGGAATGTTTTTCCATTTGTTTGTGTCCTCTCTTATTTCCTTGAGTAGTGGTTTGTAGTTTTCCTTGAAGAGGTCCTTCACATCCCTTGTAAGTTGGATTCCTAAGTATTTAATTCTCTTTGTAGCAAATGTGAATGGAAGTTCACTCATGATTTGGCTCTCTGTCTTGGTGTATAGCAATGCTTGTGATTTTTGCACATTGATTTCGTATCCTGAGACTTTGCTGAAGTTGCTTACCAACTTAAAGAGATTTGGGGCTGAGATGATGGAGTTTTCTAAATAAACAATCATGTCATCTACAAACAGAGACAATTTGACTTCCTCTCTTCCTATTTGAATGTGCTTTATTTCTTTCTCTTGCCTGATTGCCCTGGCCACAACTTCCAGTACTATGTTTAGTAGGAGTGGTGAGAGAGGGCATCCTTGTCTTGTGCCAGTTTTCAAAGGGAACGCTTCCAGCTTTTGCCCATTCAGTATTGTATTGGCTGTGGGTTTGTCATAAATAGCTCTTATTATTTTGAGATACATTCCATCAATATTTAGTTTATTAAGAGCTTTTAGCATGCAGGGTGTTGAATTTTGTTGAAGGCCTTTTCTGCATCTATTGAAATCATAACGTGATTTTTGTCATTGGTTCTATTTAAGTGATGGGTTACATTTATTGATTTGTGTATGTTGATCCAGCCTTGCATCCAGGGATGAAGCCAACTTGATCATGGTGGATAAGGTTTTTGGTTGCTTTTTAACTCTGTTGATGATTTTTTTTCATTGTGATGCAGAAGTTTCTTGGTTTGATATAGCCTAACGTGTTTTGTATGTTTTTGTTGCCTTTGCATTCAGTGTCATATCAAAAAATTCATTGCCAAAACCAATCTCAAAATGCTTTTTCCCTATGCTTTCTTCTAGGAGTTGTAACGTTTTAGGTCTTATGTTTAAGTCTTTAATCAATTTTGAGTTTTTTATATGGTGAGACATAAATGTCCAATTTACTTCTGCTACATGTAGATATGCAGCTTACCCAGTATCATTTGTTGAGAAGACACCCCTTCCTCCATTGTTTTACTTGGCACCAATGATCAGTTGACAGTAAATGCATAAATTTGTTTCTGAGGTCTCTATTCTGTTCTTTTGGTCTGCATATCTGTTTTTATGGCATTCCATATTGTCATGTTATTTTGGCTTTATAATATAGTTTGAAATCAGGAAGATTGACATGTCCAGCTTTGTTCTTTTTTATTTAACTATTGATAACAATTGTTTTAATGGTATAGTGCAAAATTTAGAAGGGCAGTCATGCATCAAAAACACACAAAACAAAAAAAATGTTAATTTATATAATAAGAAGAGAAGAGAAAATGGTATTATACTAAATTTAGTCTACCATCCTACTGCAGGGAAACATTACAAACATATTGTCATCTATATTGAGTCATAATAATAGGCTTTTTAAATGTTAATAAGAAAGACTGAGAGGCATATAAACAATATACAACATTTGAGTGTGGTAATTCAGATTGTATTCCTTTTGAAAAGGCTTTATGATGCAGTTATTGATTCATCAAGACGAAACTGTTTTCTGTGTCTTAACAAGCTTGGCTTCATGCTACACAGACTTCTGTGGGGTTGACTCTTATTTGGAACCATTTCAAACTAATTAGCAAAAAGAGAAACGGTGGTGTTCGTAAGTACCACAGCTCTGGGCCTGTTTGAACAGCCCTTCTCCAAAATTAATCCGGTTGTAGCCCTGCATGAATAATAACTTTGTGGCAACAGTTTAGATAAATATATTGTTGATCAATGCCATCTTTCTGAACAAAATGCTGGAGCAAATTTTACATAACAACACAAGACAACATAGAAAAGTGAGTTTGCGGCCAGGCGCGGTGGCTCAAACCTGTAATCCCAGCACTTTGGGAGGCCAAGACGGGCGGATCACGAATCAGGAGATCGAGACCTGTCCGGAGTCGTGAGGCCCGGAAATTGCCGCAGCCTCTGTTGCTTAAGCTCCGCATTGTGGAGACGAGATGGCGCACTTCCTGGTTCTTCATCAACTTTACCCGTGCGCGCGAACTTTTCCCGCCCGCGCTTAGTTAACCTCCCATGCCCGGGAAAGACTAAGTCTACCGAGCATGCGCCTGGTGATGTCTCTCATTATTCTCCTCCCCGCCTGCTCTGAGCCCTTCCTCTTCCCTGCCAGCCTATATAAGGCATTGCACCGCCGCCATTAAACGAGACTTGATCAGGATACTGTCTTGTCTCCATTTCTCGTGTTTTCTTGTCTCCTCCATTCCCACTCCCCCTTCCAGGGCCCGTTCGACTGTCCTGCAGGTCGGGACACCTGGCGCCCGGACAGGGACCTGGACATGGGGGAAGAAGTGAGGAAGAAGGCACTAAAGTCCGCCGAAAGTAAAAGTGGAAGAAATTCCTCCGGACATTGCGGGAGCCTGCCGCGTTGGAACCAGAGGTGAGTAATAGTGTCTGATTATGGGACAAGAATTAAGCCAGCATCAAATTTATGTAGGGCAATTAAAAGAGGCTTTAAAAACACGAGGAGTAAAGGTTAAAAGTAATGATTTATTTAAGTTTTTTGATTTTGTAAAAGAAACCTGCCCTTGGTTTCCACAAGAGGGGACCATTGAC
>NW_016804367.1:1323529-1353070 GCF_001698545.2 Rhinopithecus bieti
TCCTCCATTCCCACTCCCCCTTCCAGGGTCTGTTCGACTGTCCTGCAGGTCGGGACAGAGACCATCCTGGCTAACATGGTGAAACCCCGTCTCTACTAAAAAATACAAAAAACTAGCCAGGCGAGGTGGCGGGCACCTGTAGTCCCAGCTACTCAGGAGACTGAGGCAGGAGAATGGCATAAACCCGGGAGGCAGAGCTTGCAGTGAGCTGAGATCCGGCCACTGCACTCCAGCCTGGGTGACAGAGCGAGACTCCGTCTCAAAAAAAAAAAAAGAAAAGAAAAGAAAAGTGAGTTTGCGAAGCTTTGAAAAACATAGTTTGCAGTTCAATTTTGTTTCTTTTTTGCAAATGATAAGTATTTATTCATTTTTCAATTAACTTATTTACTTTTGTTTATGGTGTTTTATAATCCTGAATTATTATTATGCAGTTGAATAGTAATTTCCAACCAGCCCAAGGTTCTGGGGCTGGGGGACCATTGCATACTGAGCTTAGTAGGTTTATAAGGATTGACAATGGCTGGGAACTGATTGGACAATGCAGAGCTTTAAATATTGAAATGTTTTTTTTAATGGTCAACAGTCCTGTCCTTTTATTTTCAACCTTTATTTTAGATTCAGGTGGGGAATGTGCAAGTATGTTACATGCATAAATAGTAAAGGCATAAATTTGCATATATTGACCCAGCCTTGCATCCCAGGGATGAAGCCCAGGTATATTGTGTGATGCTGAGTTTTGGAATATGAATAGTCCCATCACCCAGGTATTGAACACAGTACTCAACAATTAGTTTTTCAACCTTGGCCCCTACCCTTTCCCTTTCTAGCAGTCCCCAATTTATATTGTTGCCATCTTTATGTCCATGAGTACTCAATAATTTAGCTCCTACTTATACATGAGAACATGTGGTATTTGGTTTTCTGTTCCTTCATTAAGTCTCTCAGGATAATGGCCTCCAGCTGCATCCATGTTGTTGCAAAGAACACGATTTCATTCTTTTTCATGGATACGTAGAATTCCATGACATATATGTACTAGATTTTTTTTAATCCAATCCACCATTGATGGGCACATAGTTTAAATCCATGTCTTTGCTATTGTAAATGATTTCCTCTTTAATCTTTTTTCTAAAGTTTGCTTTGGCTATTTTGGGTCTTTCATGACTCTATACAAATTTTAGAACTTTCTATTCCTGTTGAGAATGTCAGATTGACATTTTAATAAAGATATATTGAATCTGTAGATCATTTTGCATAGTATGGATTATTTTTAGAGGCAGGTTCTCACTGTGTCATCCAGGGTAGTCTCAAACTCCTGGCTTCAAGTGATTCTCCTGCCTCAGACTCCCAAAGCAGTGGAACTGAAGGCATGAGCCACTGTGCCTGGCCTACATTTTAACAATACAAATTATTCTAATTTATAAATATTGTATGTCTTTTTATTTATCCATATCTTCTTTAATTTTCTTCATCTGTATTTTATACTTTATAATGTATAAGGTTTTTACCTCCTTGGTTACATTTATTCCCAAGTATTTTATTCATTTTGATTTTGTGAGCTAAATTTGTATTTTGCAATTTCACTAATTTTTTTACTAGTTCTAAAAGTTTTTTATTGAGTCTTTAGGATTTTCTATATGTAGATCGTATCACCTGCAAACAGAAATAACTTTACTTCTTTCTAATTTAGATGTCTTTTATTTTTTTTTTTTTTTTTTTTTTTTTTTTTTTTTTTTTGCCTAATCACTCTAGCTAGAACTTTTAGTAGTACGTTGAACAGAAGTGGTAATAGGGAGCCTCCTTGCCATGTACCAGATCTTACAGGAAAAGCTTTCAGTTTTTCCACATTGATTATGATATTATCTGTGAAGTTTTCATATATTGTCTTTATTGTGTTGAGATAAAATGGATAGAACACTCAGGCCAAAAAGTTATAAAGAAACAGCTAACTTGAACTTTGCTACATACTAAGTAGACCTAATAAACATATACAGAACTTTCCACCTAACAACAGAAGAATATACATTTTTCTCAAATGTACATAGAATGTTCTCCAAAATAGATTACATTTTAGATCACAAAACAAGTTATAGCAAATTTAATAAGATTGAAATCATTCCAAATATCTTTTCTGGCCACAATGGAATGAAACTAGAAATCAATAACAGTAAATAAATGAGAAATCTTACAAATACGTAGTAATTAAAAACACACTCTTGAACAACCATTGGGTAAAAGAAAATCAAAAGAGGATTTTAAAATATCTGAAAACAAAATTATAAAACAACATACCAAAACTTAAGGTACATAGCAAAAGCAATACTAAAGAGGAAATTTATGGTAATGAACACCTACATTAAAAGAATAAATATCTCACATTTAAAACCTAACTTTACACCCCAAGAAACTAGAAAAAGTAGAACAAACTAAGCCCAAAGTTAGCAGAATAAAGGAAATAATAAAGATTAAAGCAGAAATAAATCAAATAGTGAATAGAAAATAAAAGGTAGGAAAAATCAACAAAACTATTTTTTAATTAATTTTTTAAAATTTTAATTAATTTTAATTAAACAATACAGCAAACTCTTAGCTAGGCTAACTAAAGGGGTAGGGAGCAAAGACTCAAATAAATAAAATAAGAAATGAAAGATGAGACTTTACAATGGATGCCTCAGAAATAAAAAGGATCACAAGGGACTATAATGAACAATGATACACCAACAAATTGGACAACTTAGAGGAAATTGATAAATTCCTAGCATCATATAACCTACCAAAACTGAACCAAGATGAAATAGAAAGCCTAAGCAGACCAATAAAATTAAAAAAGGTGATTTATCAATAATCAAATACTTTCCAACAAAGAAAAGCCTAGGACCAGACACCTTCACAGGTGAATTCTACCAAACGTTCAGAGAAAAATTAGAACCAATTTTTCTCAAAACATAGAGGTAGATGAACTACTTCCAAACATTTCATGAGGCCAGCATCAATCTACTAGCAAAGCCAGACAAAGATACCACAAGAAAACTACATGACAAATTTTCTAATGAACATAGATGCAAAAATTTTCAACAAAATATTAGCAAACCAAATTCGACAGCATGTTAAAAGAATTACACACCATAACCAAGTGGAATTTTCCCCTGGGATGCAGGTGTGGTTCAACATACGCAAATCAATGAATGTGATGCACCATATTAACAAAATAAAGGATAAGAAAATATTATCCTGATAGATGCAGAAAAAGCATTTGACAAAATTCAACCTCCGCTCATGATAAAAACTCTCAACAAAATATGTATAGAAAAAACTTGTCTAAACACAATAAATGCCACATGTGAAAATTTATATTTTATTTTGTCTCTGATAATTCTCTTTCTTCTGGATTAAGAATTTTGTACCATCAATTACCATTATTTTCTAAATACTTATGGGGTTAAAACAACCCTAATATTTTGGTATAAACTAGAGAAACTACAAGATTCTGATCACCTGACAATTACAATCAAGGGCACAGAAAATATAAAGTATTTCAAAGTTATACAGTCCAGAGTGAGGATCTACTATCTCATCAGCAATTGAGAGTGGGTACCATACTTTCCCACCAGGGACTCCTGTGACTCATGCTTTAGAATATCGCAGTGTATAACATTGATATGCCCAAACTGGAGGACTTATTTATTTTTCCCCTTTGGAGCCGGGACCCATATCCTGCTCATGCCCATCAGGGACCTTCCAGTCTAACAATGACCTATTAAAGATCTCTAATGTATAAGCTGATTAGACTCTAGACAACAGTCACCACCAACCCCTATCCCAAATAACCAGAAACCTGTTGGATCTAAAATCAGCTCAGCATTCATTAGTATCATGACAAAGCAAAGAAAGAGTTTAGGCCAAGGTCTTAATGAGATAAAAGAGTAGTTATATAGAAAAAAATGTGTGAGAGAACCTGAAGGTATAAAGTTACAGAGATTGATATTTTATAGCTTATATACAGACCCATACTAAATGGAAACATAATACTTACTAATTACTCTTACGTACTGAGTGCCTACTAATGGACTCACAGTGTTAAACACTTTAGACACACTGGCCGTAATTCTGACAATTTCCCTTCAAGAAAGATATTACTGTCTCAGGTATATAGGCTAAAGTCAGACATTGTCATCAAATGATAGGAAGGTTGATGGTTGACAAAAGCAAAAAATTTAAAAGTAGTGCATACTGTGTTAGTTGGATA
Source organism: Rhinopithecus bieti (assembly GCF_001698545.2). Classification (NCBI taxonomy): domain Eukaryota; kingdom Metazoa; phylum Chordata; class Mammalia; order Primates; family Cercopithecidae; genus Rhinopithecus; species Rhinopithecus bieti. The sequence continues at coordinate 1,327,776 of NW_016804367.1, forward strand.
GTGTTAATAATAAAGAAAGATGTGATTTTACCTGACAAGAAAAGAAGTGGGAAGTATATGGGAGCTTCAGAATGCTGACAGATTCCTGGCTCTTTGGTCTAGCGTGGGAGAGCAAAAACAGTAACAATTAGTGACACCCACAAGGTAGGTGATTTCCATGGGGCAGAGTCAAGGTTTTTTAAGGGATTGCATAGGTAAATGTTTTTCAGAGAAACAAAACCAGTAAGATGTTTATGCATAGAAAGAGACTTATTTGAAAGGATTACCTCCCATGATTGTGGGAGCTGGCAAGTTTGAAATCTACAGGGCAAGCCAGCGATCTGCAAAGCCAAGGAAGAGGTGCTGACGTAGCCTTGAGTCCAAAGGCCATGTGGAGGCTGAACTCCTTCTTTCTTGGGGGACCTCAGTTGTTTTTTCTGGAGGCCTTCAACTCACTGGGTGAACCTCATCCACATTATTGAAGGTAATGTGCTTGACTCGAAGTCTACCAATTTAAATGTTTATCATATCTAAAAAGCATCTTCACAAAAGCACCTTTATCTGACAGCTGTTCGACAAGCAACTGGATACCATAGCCTAGCCAAATCAACAAATGAGATTATTCATCACAGGAAAAAAGAAAAAAGATAATTATTTAAATATAGTGAAAACATGGAGTAGAGTAAATGCATATAGAATGAGCATCCTGAGTCAATAGATAGAATATGAGAAAAAAGAAATGAAAGAGAAAAGGCATGAAAGGATCCAAGAGAAGAGGGACTACGGGAGTTTGCATTATGGAATGGCCCACAACGATAAAGACAAGAAGCATAGTGGATTTGACATTTCTCAAAGGGAAGGCCAGAGCCGATGAGGTGGTCCTTACACTGTTGGAGGCCTGAGCAGGTTAGTAGAGTGAATATTTCTCATGATTGAAATGGAATATTGTGGAGGCAACATTAAAATTTTTTGGTAAAGATCTTTTAGGAATAGAAAAGGATCAATTGCCCTAACAACAACAAAGTCAGTATCAGTCCCTCTCTTGTGGTCAGAAAGCCCTAAACTCTGTAAGTGAACCTGGGAAAGACTAGAGTTTTTCCACACTGCTTGAGTGAAATCTAGCAGCTAACCCAGACTTCTGTCAATCCTCCACCCACACCTTTAAATCTAATTTGAGATGTTTACAAGATATTCCAGTGGGCATGTCATGCCACGTCTCTACTTTACATTATTGAGGCTTGCCTAGCCTACTTCTCTAGAACTGGTTTATGAAGTCTGTCCCACTGGAATTTGGTCTGCTTGTGATCTATGCACCTTTCTGGTGTCCCATGTGTGGCCATTGCTTCTGCTGTGGTCTCTCCTCCTAAATTCCTGAGAATGACTCTCCAGCACTGTTCCTTGTCTTGAGCCAGTCCGACTTTGTTCCAGACACTGCTTCACGTAGCACCACAGTCAAGCATATTCTAAGCCCTTTCTGAAAATATTGCTGACAACAGGTTTAGGCATCAAGGCTCATACATAACAAAATAAAACAAACAAACAAACAAAAATGAACAATAACAAAGCTTTGTGCTCAGTCTGCTCTGTGGGACTATTTTAGCTGATTCTGAACTGCTAGGTCCTAAACCCTGCAAGTCTGCTGAGTCATAGTAACTGCCTGCCCAACTTGTTTAATCTTAACTATATCCTAGAATCTACTCTTATTGACTTCCAGAATCCCGTACTAGAAAGGCTCAAAATTTGATACCCTCATGATCCATGTGATAACCCACAGACACCCTGAGAAAGTAGTGTAATGGATTGAGACAGACTGACCTCTGTTATAATCCTGCATGCTATTTACTAACTGTGTGATTCTCAAGGCATTATAAAAGAGAAATATTAATTCTCAAAATGTTACTGTATATATTAAACGGAACTAGTCTCGTGTTTGTGAAACCAAACTACCACACTGTGCAACATGTTAAGCCTGCTAAATATGAATATGAATGAATAGAAATATGACTTTGACATCCCACTTGCATTTCTCTGGGATAAGAAAAACATAAAGACCTTAGTGTTGCTGACAAATAAACCAGAAAATATTGAATATAATAGTCTTTATAGTAGTCAAACATGATAATTTGGGATGTATAAAACATGGAAAGATTATACCATTCATTTTTCAAAACATTTCCTTAAACTGCAAGTTCTTTCCCTTGGAATAGTATATTATAAGATATTAAATATCTGTTAAAACTGCTGATTGTAAAGCAAGCTGGAGAAATAGATTTTTATTCTTGTTACTCTTCTGCCCACTCCATTATCCCAGTTGATTTCTTGCTCCTCTGAGTCAGAAAAGGAAATAGTTTCTGAATATTCAAGGAGAAAAAGAGGGAAGCGCGAAAGACACATCCCTTCTTACCACTACCCAACACATTTACTTCTTAGTAGAAACCAATGATAGGCAGACAATCAATAAACTGGAAGAGCAGTAGCTATATTTTCCTAAAGCTATGGGCAGATATAATATACGTGGAATTCTGTGGGTTTTCTTCAGTAAGCCTTTTTCTATCTGAAATAGCATATAAGATGGGATTGTGAGTGGACAATTTTAAGGAGTATAGCGGAAACTTCTGTACGTGCTGAAATGGTACAATGACAAGACATACAGAGAACAAACTAGAGCAAGGGAGTAGCCTAGTCCAGAGAAAATGGGATGCCACGTAACAGGTAGAAGCTTGGACTGGTTAATGAACTTAGAATTAAGAGAGGGTACAAACAGAAAGCCTAGGAGAGAACCCTGGCCATACCCGGATTAAACTCTGGTGGCTGAAGGAAAAGTAAAAGGAATGACTAACATTGGCTTCTAATTCCTTCAGTTTGTATTCCTGCTTGGCCCTGCCTGGAATCCCATTTTTTATGGACTGGTGACTGCCTGGTTCTAACTGGCTCTGATGGGAAGGTGGAGGGCAGGAAGGGGACAGGGAATTGGCCAAAATGTAAGGAAGCCTGTGTCTTCCTACAACTCCTCATCCAAATTAAACAATTTAGCTTTTCTCAGGCAGATATAGTTTTGCATCATTTTAAGCAAGTTTTTCTTTCACCTTCTAAACCCCCACTTACTTGTAATTAATTACTCGTCAAGATGGTTCATAAAACAAGCCATGCCAGGAAGCTTTGAAACAATAAAGCAATAGACACATTGCGAGTCACTAAACAGACAAGGATATTTTTACCTTTATACAATGCAAAGTTCCAGACAGCCCTTTCATCCCAGAGATTTTTCTTTTGCTTTCCAAAATCAGTCAGAATGTTGAGGGTCTAATCACTGGCAGGCACCCAGATAATGTCATGCCTTTTTACAAAGGAAAGGATATCCATTGAAGCCTGAATTCATTTTAAAAAATTGGAAGAGACCCAATAAAAACAGGAGAAGCTATAATTTGATTTTAAAAAGTCCCAGATTTTGAATAAGCATGAAACAAAGAGAAGACATCTTGATAGCGTTCAAACAGGTTACTTGGACTGCTGCATCCCCCAGAAGACATAATAATACACGATGGGCAGTATTGTCATTAGCAAGAGGACAGAACAAGGGGCAATAATCCTAAAAGTTACCAGTGAGGGTCCTAGATCACAAAGACTTGGGAATTTGGTAACCAATGATATATAACTGCAGAATAAACAGGCTGTTCTGAGAGAACTAAAAGAATTAGTGATTCAGAATTATAAATGCAGTCTATATTAGGACCAGTTAGATCCAGACAGGGATATCATTCCAAAGAAAACAGGTTTCTAGGCAGGGCCAGGGCAGAGATTAGAACTAAAAAATTAAAGCAAAAAAGGTAATTATGTGGGATGATAAATATGATAATCTTGCTTTCCTATAGTAGCCATTATAGTATCTATATATATCTATGTATTTATACATAACTCATAGCATTATTTTGTAAACCTCAAATAAAATTTATTTTTTGAAAAAACAATCAACCAGGAAATTTAAAAATCTAGAATAGAAATACAAGGAAATACAAGGAAAGGTAGTTGGCATTGTCTATCTTTCCTCTTATTGATCCAATCTCATTTTTAGAATCATGAAACCAGACAACAGATCCATATGTTCATTTTAAACTGAGTACACAAATGGTGTTCAAATGAGAATCTCCCACCCTAACCAAGACTAGAAACTTCTACCAGTTTAGGAGCCCCTGGGAGGTCACAAGCCAGTATCTGTGGGTAATATAAAGTAGATACAAAACTCTTATTATGGAAGCTTCAGAAATAAGAGCTAGACATGATAGAATGAGACCTGAGATTGGCTGAAGGTGTAGGTAATTCAGATGTCATTTGGAAATTTCCTCTTCCTCAGTGTTCTAGCTTGAAACGTCCTTGAATCCTTACTGATTTCATATTTGCAGAAAGTCTAAGAACTTCCCCAACATCCATAGAATCAAAATATCCACGTCACCTCTATCTCTAGCCCCTACATTCAAACATTTCATCTCTGTTTAGTTTCCATATCAACCCAAAATCAAATATCCCAAGCATTTTATGATGGTCTTTGATTTATCAATGACTTGAGGTTCATAGAAACTGATACAACATGATACTATTATCATGATCTCCTTTCATGTCTCCTTTTTCCTTTCTGACTCTCTGTCTCACACAGAGGAAACAATTTCACCTTGTCTATTATGTATTGTTTTTCTCATCTTTTTTAGAAGTCTTGGCACTAACTAAAACCAAAGCTTGTCAGTATTTTCCTACCTCAAGATGGCTTAGAAAGACAGTTTCCAAAAAAAGCAATATTCTCCCTAAGATGATAAAATCTCTCACCACCAGAAAAACAGAAAATTATTTTGGATTATTATTCTTTCCTGAAAATGATATTTGTAACTTATGCAAAATTTGAGCTGAAATTGGATAGGTCATATGCAAGAAAACTGAAAATTGATAAAGGGGACCAATCCCTGAGTGAGGCAGCAATGTTGACTCAGACAAGGTAAATTGTGCAAGCTCAGAGAGGCAGAACTTAACCTCCAAAATACATGGCAGTGACCATTACACATTATTTCTTCAAGCAGAGGACTGCATACCCGACCATTCTCCCTGTCAATAATAGAATTCATTCATACTCTTATTTAGGTCACAGAACAGTAACAAGTGAGGTTAAGAGATTTATAGGGCCACAGATAGAGGCATAAAGAAAGTAAGGAAACAGAGGACTCAGCAAAAAAGGGCAGGGATGCAAAAGCCAAACTGTGGGCCACAATAAAACTTGCAAAAACTTGACAATGCCTCATGTACAAAAGATAAGAATTATAGAGAGAAGAAGGACAGAATCTCAGTCAGAAAGACATATAATTTGACCTTAGCATGTATCCTTGATACACACAAGGATAGTGAAATAGGAGTGTGAGGTATAAGATTCGTGGATATTCCTATGTGTGTTCTTGTCAGGATCCCTGGTGTGCTGCTTCACCATCTGGAAAGCTCTGTGGCCAACAGCACCTTCTGCCTGAGTGTTGCTCATGCTCACTGGGCTCATTCCACCCACTTGGCCCAGCAGGCTACACTTGGCTATGGGTCCAGATCCCATACCTACCAAGGGTGAGCCAGGTGTGGAGAGGCAAGGGTTGTGTGAGCAAGCAAACACAGAGTCCAGCCACTGCGCAGAGTCAAGCATGTCAGCTGCTGGGGCAGGGTGGGCAGCTTCAGATGCCAGTACAGATGTCATCTCCATGCGAGGCTGCAGCTGGACATGATGTACTGCACATGGCTTCTACTGCAGACACACGCATCCAGATAAGAGGAACACAATGGTGCCCAAAAGCTTGATGATACCACAAATTGCAGAGCCCCAAAGAGGGTGTCACAACACTGGCTCAGGGACCCCCTAGTTCTGGGCTTGCTGAGGGGCTGCAGCTCTTCTCTCCTTGTCACCTACAATGTAGCAAGCAGGGGGCATACTTCAGCCCTGTTTGTGTTACAGCTGTTTCAGTCCTGTGATTCAGCAGGTCTCCAGTTTTTATCTGGTGTCCAGGAAGAATGAAGTACCCAAACAGCTGGAGGGTGAGTAAGGAAGAGAGGAGCTTCATTGTGTGACAGAATGGCTCTTAGGAGACCTAAAGTGAGTAGTTCTTTTCTACAGGCAGGTCGTCCCAACAAGTGTCCAACATTCAGCAGAGAGGAGACCCAGAGTGGGTAGCTCCTTTTCACAAGCTGGTCATCTGGACAAGTTGAGGAGACCAGAACTGGGTATCTCCTTCCTACAGCTGGTCATCTCAACAGCTCTGTGAATCTGGCTGAGTTTGGAGTTTTTATGGGCTTCAGAAGGGTGGAAGTGTACACTTATTAGTTCATCAACAGCCATGGGTGGGTCCAGAAAATGCATTATAAGTTCTCACTCCAGGCCACAAACTGTGCTTGGAAATGAAAGCCCAGCCCCCATGCTTCAGGTCATCCTTGGCTTGAAGGTGAGGTTTCACCAGGGATGCACCCCTTTCTGCCCAGGAGCCTGTCTACCTCCTGCCACCATCAATGATGTTGTCCATGGAGCCCAGGCTGTTTGTGTCATGGGGCACATGCAGGCCCACGCCAACCTGCCCTCAGCCCCCCTCAGCCTCCCTCACATGGCTGTCAGTACCAAAAGTCAAGAAGGGGCTGAGATGTCAGGTGGCTAGCTGTTAGAGTTGCTCCAAGTGTGCACACCTAGCCAGCTTGTGACAGCACCCAGGCTCAGCCTCAACTTTTCTCCGAAATTAGAGCAGGCACCAGGAACAGGGAGAGGCCAGGGAGTGGGAGGAGAGACTTTTGAGCCTTTGGGGTCAGGGAGGACTACCTGGGCCTCCAAGAGTTCACGGATGCCCAGGTCTGCAGCCATGGTTAGGCAGCTGCAGCTGCAACCAAGAGGGTGGGGTCCCACCCCATAAACTCAGAAAGGGGCAGGGCTCCTGCCTGTTCCCAGCTTCCACTTGTTGCGGGAAGTGAGGGATCCCAAAAAGAGGGACTGGCTGGAGCCACAGTAGAGGAACTTAAATTGTGAAGATTTCTTGGATATACATCTGTTCCCCAAATTAATACCTTTATAATTTCTTATGCCTGTCTTTACTGCAATCTCTGAACATAAACTGCAAAGATTTCATTTTAATATGGACATTTATCAGTTCCCCAAATTAATACTTTTACAATTTCTTTTGCCTGTCTTACTTTAATCTCTTAATCCTGTTATCTTTGTAAGTTGAGGATGTATATCACCTCAGGACCCTGTGATGATTGCATTAACTGTACAAATTGATTGTAAAACATGTGTGTTTGAACAATATGAAATCAGTGCACCTTGAAAAAGAACAGAATAACAGTGATTTTAGGGAACAAGGGAAGACAACCATAAGGTCTGACTGCCTGCAGGGTTGGGGAAAAACAGCCATATTTTTCTTCTTGCAGAGAGCCTATAAATGGACATGCAAGTAGGAGAGATATCACTAAATTCTTTTCCTAGCAAGGAATATAATATTAAGACCCTAGGAAAAGAATTGTTTTCCTGGAGGGAGGTCTATAAATGGCTGCCCTGGGAGTGCCTGTCCTATGGGGTTGAGATAAGGACTGAAATACACCCTGGTCTCCTGCAGTACCCTCAGGCTTATTAGGGTGGGGAAAAAAATCCTGCCCTGGTAAATTTGAGGTCAGACCAGTTCTCTGCTTTCTAACCCTGTTTTCTGTTGTTTAAGATGTTTATCAAGACAATACGTGCACAGCTGAACATAGACCCTCATCAGTAATTCTAATTCTGCCCTTTGCCTTGTGATCTTTGCTTTTGTCCTTGCCCTGTTTCCTCAGAAGCATGTGATCTTGGTTCTCCCTTTTGCCCTTTGAAGCATGTGATCCTTGTGACCTACTCCCTGTTCATACACCCCCTCCCCTTTTAAAATCCCTAATGAAAACTTGCTGGTTTTGTGGCTCAGGTGGGCATCATGGACCTACCGATATGTGATGTCAACCCCCGTGGCCCAACTGTAAAATTCCTCTCTTTGTACTCTTTCGCTTTATTTCTCAGACCAGCTGACACTTAGGGAACAGAATATACATTGAAATATTGGAGGCAGGTTCCCCCGATACCCACTGGCTTTGTGGAGCACACAGCCCTGCCCATGCTTCCCTGCTGTAGCCAGTGTCTTCACAGTGGCTGCTCCAGGTGGGCTGCCACTGCCACCAATTCCCCTCTGAAGAGATACACCTAACTGCTGTTAGGATAGGAATGATGATCACTCTTAACTGCTTCATTCTGACAGAAGGTGCTGTTTTGGGGAAAACAGCAGTCAGATGTGTCTCAGAGGCCTAAGGGTCCCTGGTAAAAAGGGAGTCATCATTCATGGCTCCAGTCGCATGACTGCTTGGAGTTGATGATCTCTAGGTGAGAAGAAACAGATTTTACAAGAAGGTTTAACTATGTGAAGGAAAAAAAAATCCAGTGCCAAAGATCACAGAAATAAGAAGCAAAATAGACTAACCATTCTGAAAACAATGTTGTAGCTGGAGCTGTTTCACCCTGATGAAAGAAACTGAATCTCATTTGGCGACAGTTAAACTTTAGAAGAGAAATAACTGTTTAGGGGAGTAGATAATCCCTTGGTTTTGTTTTCCCACAAATAAAAGCTCTGGGTTATGGGCACCCCATTTACCCTCAGTGCCTGGTAGAATTTGCAGGATAATTGACCAGAATGAGAATATTGATCAAGACTTCTACATTACCCATTCCCTTTGTTTCTTCTGAGCTGCAGTCAGAGATCTCTGGTTGGCTCACAAAAAACAAGAATGGTTCTTAATCTAAAATGCAGACAAAAACTTAAAAACAACTAATGAGCACCTGTCAAATTCCTATAGTTCATTAAAAACTATTGAAGTGGATCAAAACACAACAATAATTGTCTGTGAATGACAAAATGTCTTACGGTAGTCATAGTTAAAAACATGATTGACAAAGAAATTTGGTTATTTCTGTGGTTTATAATAACATAACAACCCTAATTATGATTGATAGCATACACTCAGACATTAGAATTTTAGAAATCCCATACCATTTTGGAACATATGTTAATAATGTTTACTAAAATATAACCTGAAGAATAAACCTTATCTTTATTTCAACAATTCCTTGTAACTAAACGTGCCAAATATATCTGTTTATCTCTATTCTGGATGTTCTGGTGGCCCTCTGTAGCATCACAAAGTTAGGGGTCAGAAAAGACTATTCCGAAGCTGAACTGTAATTTTGGAAAGCCTATCAAATATATTAAAGATTTAAAAATTTTCATATTATGAAAAGAATTCCATGTTACCTTAAGTCATTTATTTACCCAAAATAATGACTCAAAACTTTAAAAAGAAGGCAAAAACCTTTTCTCATTAAGAAGGAAGACAGCTTTCCAAACAATCTGTCTCTTGTCCTTCCCTTCTTTTTATGGTAGTTTATTTGCAAAACAAACAAAAATCTTTTATTATTCTTTAACACATGAAAATCTTGTTCCAGAGAAACAGAGCCAAATTTCACCATTGCATTTGTCTATTATTAATGTCAACCCCAATTTTTAAATAAAAACTTATGGACAAATCTATCTAATCTTAACCAATTTGATCATGAGATGAGATTCTCATAAACCTTTTATAACCCGTTACAAACTTTTGTTAAAGAGCAAATCATTGCCTTAAGAAAACCCTGTTTTGCTTTTATTCTAATGTTCAACACACAGAAAAAGCTAATAATATCCTCTTGAATAAGTAAATATGTTCACACACAAAATTTTTGTTAAAAGATTAATTTTGCAAAACTTCCACAACTTGTTTAAACTTTTCATTTTATCTTATCTAATTTCAAACAATTCTTTAACTCTCTAAACAGACAGAAATTTACATTCCTATGCCTTCTTTTATCTTTTACCAAAAAAAATTTACTTTCCTTACACACCTTGAAGGTAAACCTATTTTCAACAGACTCAATTACATGTTATAGTGGTAACTCTTAGCAATTTTTAATTTTGGCATAAAATTGGTAAGTTACCTTAATTATGTAGTAGGTACAGGTAAGATTTGACTCTTTCCAGCATAGTTAGGGGTGTGGTTAACTCCATATGTCCCCAGACTTTACCAAACTGTAAAGCAAGCAAGTCAAACAATTTTCAAAAGCCAAAGAAGCAGTTTACGACCTTAAAGAATTTAGCAAACCTACTTTCTGACCTGCATAATTTAGGCCATATGTCTACATTTTGAAGACATTCTTACATTACCAATAATATTTAAAGCTGTTTTTAATTCTCAAAGATTGAAGTCACATGAACTCAAAGGCATTACAGATTCATTTTTCTTTAAAAAATATTTGATCTAAGCCATTATTTTTATTTAAGCCAATCAATTAGAGCTTTTTTTTACATAAGCATCACACACATAACACATATATAACTACACAGACAGAGGAAGATACAGTAATTGTAATATTTTTAATTTGCTGGTCTCTTAATTGGATTACTGACCTCAGGGTGGGTCCCTTCAAGAAACAGGGCTAGAAAAACATGTAGTTTCTAGGGCCTAATAAACAGGCATAGCCATAAGACAAAGACAGATTTTGAGAGGGATCTATTTGCTTCTAATTCCTGGAGTTCCATGAGAAAAAACAGGGGCCTTTTTTTTCCCAAAATGGGGTCAGTGTTGCCTTCTCTGGCTTTCCCAAGGAGTCCCAGGCTATCTTAGGGCCTCTCATGTGTGCAGCAAGAGAGGAGAAAAATAGCTCAGTTAGCTGAGGAGAAAAAACCTTTTCCAGAAAAACAAGATCCACAAAGAGAAAAGACATAAAGGCCTTTTAAATATACCTATAGCTTAGATATTCACTTTTAATTAAGCTTTTAACCATTGTGCTCCTTTTTTAAGAAGTCCTTTTAAATCTCTCATTACCTGACCTTACCCATGCCAAATGGCCAATACTTCTGGCTCTTGAACTCATAGAGGGGCAGAGAATACAGTGAATTTTGTCATTCCAACAATAAGTTGCACAGAGAGGGTGAAGCCAAAAGTCTAATGGGTAATAACTTTTAGCTTTCTGCTAGAATGTCAGATTTCTTGGTTCCCTCACCTCAGCGATGGAGCACTATCAACCCTGAGTCCTGTGAAGGGGGAACAGACAAACAAATGTTGCTCCTCAAGAGATTGCCAAGCATTTTAAGGTCTGAGGAAATTAAACCTTTCCCAGTTTAGGGGATGCATCTGAGGGAAGTATCCTGTAGTACAAAGATGTGATTATCCATCCATGAATAGAGGACAGAGGAAGAAAACTTTTTTTTTTATTTCTCCACAGTCTGAGTGTCAAAGGAGTTCCAGTGATTCAGGATGCACTTGAGAGGAGTGCAGGCTGAAGATGATTGGTTACCCATCTGGAAAGAGGGGGAAAAGGCATCTCTTTGTTCCTTTCTTTTTACAGCAAATACCTGGAGTACATGAGGGAGAAGAAAAAAAGCATCCCCTTTTTGCTTTCAACTGTATATCCCTGAGTCCCAGCAGCCTTTGCAGGTGCTACCCATTGGTGCAAGTGTGACCTTCACCCATGTAATGGGCAGGTCTAGCGGGTATAAATATTTACACTCACCTATGCACTGCCCTATCCTCTGGCTGTTGGTAAACTTTGGGTTCCCTAGACCACATCTGTACCATGGATGAGAGCATGACCTCCTTCCATGAAGCAGGGGGGCACCCAATTGGCAGGAATTAGTCATGCTCACCTGTGCTGTGCCACTAGACTTCCACTGTCATTTGCATCTGGGTCCATCAAATCTACTTTTCCTTTTTGAGCCTCAAATCGAAGCTTGGGACAAAAAGGTGCATCAGGAGAGTGTATGGACCCATTAAGTCAGTCCCAGGTGGCCCTCCTCAAATTGCAGCCAACAACCAGCAGGGGCAGCTCCTCTGTTGCTTCCCTATCATAAATTCCCAATCATGCTTGGTCCCATAGCATGTGAAGCTGTGGGACCACGCCCTCTTCAAAGAAGGGAGAGAAAGGGAATCCCAGGAATTGGGGACTTGGCCTGATGAGGTGTCTCCCAAAGGAAAAATAAACTGAGCCCTCTCATAGAAAAACTCCCTGTATCTGCAGGACTATGTTGACTCCTGACATGGGGGAGGAAGAAACAACTTAAGTGCAGGGGAGGGGCTTGCAGAGCAGCCTACTTTTCAGTGGTAGGTAGGGTTTTATTCAAAAGTAACATAATGTCTTTCCAGGAGAATTTAAATACTTGGGTTAAATTCTGGAAGGCCTCTAAATACTGCTCAGGGTCATGTGAAAACTTTCCATGATCCCCCTTAATTTGCCTGAAGTCCTGTAGAAAAAAGGGGACCTGGACCTTAATGGGGCAAAATTTACAAGACATCTGTTGTATAGGTGGGAGTGAGTCTGGGACCTGCCTAACAGGGATTTCTAGGATGGGGCAAGCTTGAGAGAAAACCTGGATAGGGAAGAGTGAAGAGAGGTGACTTCCCCACTGGAAGTACCTCTGGGGTTTGCTTCCCTCGTTCCCTGAAACTACCCCTTGGATCCTCTCCTGAGATGGCCACTAGGCAGGTTGAATCAATCCTATTACATCGGCAAAGGTCCAGATTACGCTGCAAGGCAAAGAAAGTCTGCACATATGGGACCTCATACCATTTGCCATCACGTTTACAGAAAAGGTCCAGTTGCAGGATGTTATTAAAATTAATGCTTCCTTTCTGAGGTCATGTTTCTTTTCTGTGCCTCAAGGTGCTTGACAGTAAGTTGGCAACCAAGGAAACAATAAGGAGAACATTTTTGTCACGATATATGTACAGATGTCAAGGCACACTTCATTTCATCTGTGCTACTCTTAACCTTCAATTTTATACTCCTGATGCCTACGCCAAATGCTCATTCTACCCAGTAATATTATCTCTATGGTTTGGAACAACACCCTTAAAATTGTATGTAAAGGAGAGGATAGCAAGCAAGAAAGAAAGAGCGATAGGAAAGACTAGAGATCCTAGTGCCAACACCTTAATGGGCTTTCCAGGATGGGAGCTCATCTAAGGGTCCTCAGGCAACACCAAGGTGTGGCTTGATTCCTTCAGTTGCCCCAAAACCTTATTTTGATCCCACATGATGGCTAGACCTCCATGGAAGGAAACTGGATTGGAACAAAGCCAACATTCCCAACACCCGAGGGTGATGGGGGTTTGACAGTGTCCTTCCCAGCAAGGCTGTCCTCCATATCTTAAGTCCAGCAGCTGTGCTAGTCGCTTTTAACTGGCCAACAGACGCTCAGTATTTTTTGCTCATGTTGGCTATTGTGGAGTTTAGGGACTCTGCAAAAAAGATAGAAAGTATCAAGTCCATTTTTATCCACTCTTCTGCAGATCCCAGAAAAGGTCCCCAAAATGTCATGGGATCCTTGAGGTGTTACATCACCAGCCAGAAACCACTGTGGCTGGTAGTAACGTGTGCCTGAGTATTGCTCATGCCCGATGGGCTCATTTCACCCACTTGACCCAGCAGGTTGCACTAGGCTTGCACTACCGGTTCGGATCCCACACCTGCCAATGGCAAACCAGACACAGAGCAATGAGGGGTGTGTGAGTGAGTGAGCATGGGGTCCAGCCATTGCACACACCAAGCATGCCAGCTGCTGCAGCAGGTTGGGCAGCTCTAGGCACCAGCGGTGCTGGCTTTGTGCAAGGCTGTAGCTGGACCAGATGTACTGCAGGTGTGGCTTCCACTTCAGGCACCTGCTTCTGAACAAGGGGAACACTGTAGTACCTAGAAGCTTGGAGACACCAGGAACCACAGAGTCCCAAAGAGGGTTCAGCCTAGGCTCAAGGAGTCCCTAATTCTGGGATCCCTGAAGGACTGCAGCTCTTCTCTCCTTTTTGTCACCCTGGAGCAGAGGGCATGTTTTAGACCTATTTGTGTGACTCTTTCAGTCCTGCCACTTGGCACACATCTGGAGTTATTTTCCCAAGCCCAGGAAGAATGATGTACGCAGACAACTGGACACTGAGCATGGCAGAGAGGAGCTTCATTCAGCAACAGAACAGCTCTCAGAAGATGCAAAGTGGGTAGCTCCTAACCTGGAAAAGCAGCGTAAGTTCTCACTCCAGACTGTGAACTCCACCCAGAACTGACAGCCTGGCCCCCATGCTTCAAGCCATTCCTGGCTTGAAGGAACCCAACCCTTTCTACCCAGGATCCTGTCTGCCTCCTGCTGCCATCAATCATGCCGTCCACAGCATCCAAATTGTTCTACCCATGGGTGACTGCAAGCCCTTGGAGCCGACCTCAGCGCCCCCTCGGCCTCCCTCCCATGGTTGCTGGCACTCAAAGTCTGGAGGGGCCAAGGTGGGAGGGGACTGGCATGTTAGTACTGCCCAGAGTGCACACACACACCTGGCCAGGTCACGACAGTGCACAGGCTCCACCTCAACTTTGCTGTGAAATCGGAGCAGGCACCAGGAGCAGGAAGTGGCCAGGTAGCGGGAACAGGCACTTCTGAGCCTGAGGGGGCTGCTAGGGGCTTCCTGCTTCCCCAAGAGTGCAGGGACACCTGAGTCCGCAGCCACCACTGGGCGGCTGCAGCTTCGCACCTGAGGGCGGGGCTCCTACCCCATCAACTGGGAAGAGGGCGAGGATTCTGCCTATTCCTGGGTCCCACTGGTTCCATGGAGCACCACAGCCCTGGCCACACCTCCCCCGCTGCAACCGGCATCATCCCAGAGGTGGCTGCAGAAAGGCTGCCGCTGCCATTATTTTGCATTTTACATCATTGTGCTAGATAGATGCCCTTATCATTATGTATCATCGTGAAATGTTTCTCTTTATCGCTACTGAAGCTTTTCGCCTTGTGATCTGTTTTGTCTGCCATTGGAATAACTATATTCACTTTCTTTTGGTTACTTTCTGCACAGGCTATCTTTATCCATACTTTAAACACATTTTGTCTCTTTAGAGTGAAAATGTGTCTCATGTAAGCAACATTTTAAACTGACGTTTAACCAGTACGACAATCTTATTCTTTATTTGGAGTATTTAGTCCTTATACTTTCAGTAAAAGTACTACCGTAGTTAAGTTGCTATATACCGTCTTACTATTTATTACATATTTGGTCCATCTGTTTTATGGTCCTTCTCCTTTCTTTTCTTCTTTTAGCAACTTTTTATTATTTTATTTGTGGTTCTTCTGTTATTAGTTAGACAATGTTTCTTCTTTCTTCTTTCTTGACTTTTTCTAGGTCAAATAAATGTTTGATTTTATTGTTCCCTTTATTTAATTTTAAGTTTTACATTCTATTGCTATTTAATGGTTATCCTAGAGATTACATCATTAATTCTTAACTTACTACAATTTAATACAAAATACTACTTTTATTATTTTCCAATATTACGTAAACTTTATAATTTTAAATTTCGCTTACATCCTACTTTTTTCTATGACTTTTATCCATATTAGTTATTACATGTATATTCTATTCTACAATACATTTTGATTATTGTTTGAGTAGTAAATAAGTAGTGAATATTATTTACTCATATACTTACCATCTTGTATAGAAACAGCTGTATGGAGATATAGCTAACCAGGGAAATTTCTCCCAAGAAGAAAATGGCATCCTTGATATGAACAGTTTTTCCCAAGTTCACAGATTGACTGCTACCATCATGAAACTCTTATCTTTGAATTTTTTTCTTGCTTATGCCCCTATGAACAATAGAAGTGGAAAGGGGGACTGTTATGTGCACTTATGGGGTATACTTTTATTTGTAAAGGAGTTTGCAGCCAGCCTTATACATGGATAACCTTATACTTTGAGAAATAAAGAATAAAGACCCAATATAGGTGAGAAACGTTAAGGTACATATGTTGCTTCATAATCAGTCAAAAACAAAACATTGTTTCACTTCTCAACCCATATCATGGGTTAAAGAGAACATTGCCAGGAGGCCTTCACTCTTCTAGAAGGGCATCATTTGTTAGGTCCTTCTTCCATGGTTTAAAGTAAAAAAAGCAATGATTAGAAATGTATCCCTCATGATAAGCTCTATGACAAATTCTACTCTAAAGGCTACAGTTCACAACAGACTTTAAATTCTCTTGTGAAAGTTATATTGGGATGGCTTAACAGAGAAGTATCTGTGTAGCTGCTGGCACTTGTGACCTATGGAGAAATACATCAAATGAAGATTATAGAAATTCAGTGGTAGGGAATTGCCAAAGAAATTGCTTAGTCAAGTGAGTAAACTTTTTATCTAGCTCATTCTTTGACCTATTTGATTTTAGAAGGTTTGGTTCATGGGGGCCTTGGGTAAAGAGCATACTCTGGACTCTTGGTATTATCTTCCCAACAGTGATAATAATAGTATCCCTGGCATGCTGTGCTCTCTCAAAGGTTTTAAATGTTTGCATGCAGGCATCTCTAGAACATCAAATGAATGGTCTCCTTTCAACTGGAATGACAAGAACTATCACAAGAACAGAAAACCAAACACCGCATGTTCTCACTCATAGGTGGGAACTGAACAATGAGATCACTTGGACTCGGGAAGGGGAACATCACACACTGGGGCCTATCATGGGGAGGAGGGAGGGATTGCATTGGGGAGTTATACATGATATAAATGATGAATTGATGGGTGCTGACGAGTTGATGGGTGCAGCACACCAACATGGCATAAGTATACATATGTAACAAACCTGCATGTTATGCACATGTACCCTAGAACTTAAAGTATAATAAAAAAATTAAAAAAAAAAATTAGTGAGTGAATACATTTCACTACTGCCTCCAAAATAAAAATAAAATAAAAATAAATAAAAATAAAAAAGATATGTAACAATGAGGACACCATAACCTACAAACAATGTGCTGAGACCAGAAACCCCAACATGATGATAACTGAGAGTGGTGCTAAGGCCCCAAGTTTTGGTCACACTCTCACCTAAGTGAGAACTTGACCAAAAAGGGGAAATTGTTTTAATAAAATTCTGGGAGGCCATTGTCTTGAATTAAGCTCATGCACTATGGCCCAGCAGACCAAACCAAACCAAAATGGAGTTGCTTGTGCTAAGACTTTAAGGAAACACATAAGTTCTAGAACAAGCCAGATTTTGTTTTTCTCCCCTGCAAATCTTTATAGCAAACATTCCTAACAGCATAGGTATCCACCCCCTGAGATTCTCATTAAATCTTTTAACCAAATCCATTTCCTCTTGCCTAGAGACCATTAAGCTTCAGATGATCATGCAACAAAGGTTCCAGCTAGTTCCAGATGAAGACACCACCCGTGGCCATCAAGAAGCTACTGTGTCTCCACCAGTTAGAGCAGGGCAAGAGTTCTGTGATCCCCAATAGGTAGGGACTATGCCTCAAGTCAGCATGAAGTAGCTACAGAAAAAAAAATTGGTCCTTTTGCCTCCCATAAAGATTTATGGGGATCACATCTCTCAGCGGCAACATGAGGCAGGAAAGCAGGGTCTGGAGGCAGGGAACATAAGACCAATTCACACTTCAGCTGTGAGAGGAAATATTCTTTCCATAGGGCATACACTAAGTGACTTTGTAACTTTATTTCATCCTCTTCATTTACATAGGGTGTACCCAAAGTAGAGGGTATTTAAATTCACAAAAACTCTGTAACAGGGCCTTTGAGCCTCTGTGCTTTGCCCACTCCCACACTGTGGAAGGTACTTTCATTTTCAATAAATCCCTTCATTTCTTCTTTGCTTTGTTTGAGCATTTTGTCTAACTCTTCATTCAAGACACCAAGAAGCTGAACCCTCTCCACCATTAACATCCTGAGTAGCTAGCACGACAGATGTATGCCACCACACCCAGCTAATTATTTTTTCACTTTTTCTAGGGACAGAGTCTCACTGTGTTGCCCAGGTTGGTCTCAAATTCCTGGCCTCAGGTGATCCTCCCATCTTGGCCTCCCAAAGCACCAGCCACCATTGCTCTGCCCCTATATTGCTTTATTTGCATATTATATTAAATTCTATTTTAATCTTGCTGATTTTAGTTTACTTTTCCTGTCAATCACTGAAAGAGGAGTATTGTAATCTGAAACTAATATAATTATGAATTTCTCTATTTCTCTTTTTAGTTTGGTTACTCTTTGCTTGTTTTTTGAATCTCTTTAATTAGAAACATACACATTTATGATCACTGTGTTTTCCTGATGAGTCATATTTTTATCTCTATGAAATGTTGCTCATTCATCTCTGCTAATAGTGTTTGTCTTAAATTCTACATTGCTGATTTTAATATAGTAAGATATTAATACGCTTGCTGTTCACATGGTATATCATTTTTTTCAAGTTTATACTTTGAACTTTTCTGTGTCTTTTTATTTAATGTGTCTCAATTTCATCCAGTTTGAAAATTTCTGTCTTTTTTTTATCTCACTTGGTGCCTTGTTTTATGATGCTAGGTGAACATCTTTTAGTATTCTACTATCTTCTTATTAGCTATATATTTACTTTAGTGGTTGCCTTCAAATTCAAAATACGCATCTTTTACTAGTTGAGGCCTACCTTAAAGTTATATTGTATGGGCTGTTGTATAATACAAAAAATATCCAAGGGTATAATTAAGTTTTCTCCCCACTCCATTCTTCATGTCATTGTTGACATACTTTTTACTTCTACATGTCATAAACTATACATTGTTATTGTTTTTCTTTAAAAAGTCAATTACCTTATAAATAAAGTAAGAAAAAACTATCTTTTAAATCTAAATATTTACTATTTCTAGAACCTTTTTCCTTTGATATAGATTGAGATTTATGTCTGTCATAATATTCCTTTATCCTGAGTCCTGAGATCTTCACTTTACATTTCTGGTAGTGCAGATCTTCAGGCAAAGAATTCTCTCTGCTTTCGTTTTTCTGAAGATATCTGCACTCCTTTTTTTTTTTCTTTCACATATTTAATACTGTCTTAAAGAGTCTGTTACTCTTCAACTATCTCAGTGTACTTTGAAATATAAAAGTATTAATCTTTGTTGGAACAGTTATTCTAAATCTTCACAGGTAATTCCTATGACAATATTAGCTGACTGAGAACATATTATCATTTTAAATATATTTTAAACTGGTCAGGTGCAGTGGCTCACACCTGTAATCCTAGCACATTGAGAGACTGAGGCCAGTAGATCACTTGAGCCCAGGAGTTAGAGACCAGCCTGGGCAACATGATGAAACCTGGTCTCTATTAACAGAAATTAATTAGTCAGGTATGATGACATGCACATGTAGTCCCAGATACTCAGGAGGCTGAGGTGGGAGGATCACCTGAACTCAGGAGCTTGAGACTGCAGTGAGTCATGATGATGCCACTGCATTCCAGCCTGAGTGACAGAGTGAGACACTGTCTCACAAAAATAAAATAAAAATAAATAAATATATGTAAAATTTTGCACTAAGTCAGAACACAACTAACAGTTTGAACATAGTGTTCACACTCAACGTTCAGTAAAAGAAACATTCCCATGTTAGGTTGCTTTTGAATAGAAATCACTAATTTAAGTAAATAGGATATAATTTCTAATGGGTTAAAAAGGAATAAATCAGAAGGCATTCTGAGATGGCTGAATAGGAACAGCTCCTGTCTGCAGCTCCCAGCGTGATTGACACATAAGATGGGTGATTTCTGCATTTCCAACTGAGGTACCTGGCTCATCTCATTGGGACTGGTTGGACAGTGGGTGTGGCCCACGGAAGGTGAGCTGAAGCAGGGCAGGGCATCGCCTCACCCAGGAAGCACAAGGGGTCAGGGGATTTCCCTTTCCTAGCCAAGGTAAGCTGTGACAGACTACCTGGAAAAATGGGACACTCCTGCCCAAATACTGTGCTTTTCCCAAGGTCTTAGCAATGGGCAGGCAAGGTGATTCTCTCCTGTGCCTGGTTTGGCAGCTCTCACACCCATGGGACCTTGCTCACTGCTTGTGCAGCAGTCTAAGCTTGATCTGCGAGACAGCAGCCTGGCTGGGGGAGGAGCGTTCACCATTGCTGAGCCTTCAGTAGGTAAATAAAGAGGCCTAGAAGCTCGAACTGGGCGGATCCCACCACAGCTCAACAAGGCATACTGCCTCTAGACTCCACCTCTGTAGGCAGGGCATAGCTGAACAAAAGGCAGCAGACAACTTCTGCAGACTTAAACGTCCCCCTGACCCCCGTGTAGCCTAACTGGGAGACACCTCCCAGTAGGGGCTGACAGACACCTCATATAGGTGGCTGTCCCTCTGGGACAAAGCTTTCAGAGGAAGGACCAGGCAGCAATATTTGCTGTTCTGCAGCCTCCGCTGGTGATACCCACTCAAACAGGGTCTGGAGTGGAACTCCAGCAAACTCCAACAGACCTGAAGCTGAGGGACCTGGCTGTTAGAAGGAAAACTAATAAACGAAAGGATCAACATCCATCAACATCAACAAAAAGGTCATCTACACCAAAGCCCCATCTGTAGGTCACCAACATCAAAGACCAAAGGTAGATAAAGCCACAAAGATGGGGAAAAACCAGAGCAGAAAAGCTGAAAATTTGAAAAATCAGAGCACCTCTTCTCCACCAAAGGACTGCAGTTCCTCATCAGCAACAAAGCTGAACAGAGAATGAAAAGGAACAAAGCTGGATGGAGAATGACTTTGACGAGTTGACAGAAGTAGGCTTCAGAAGTTCGGTAATAACAAACTTCTCTGAGCTAAAGGAAGATGTTTGAACCCACCACAAGGAAGCTAAAAACCTCAAAAAAAGATTAGACAAATGGCTAACTGGAATAAACAGTGTAGAGAATACCTTAAATGACCTGATGGAGCTGAAAACCATGGCATGAGAACTTCATGACACATGCACAAGCTTCAGTAGCTGATTCGATCAAGTGGAAGAAAGGATACCAGTGATTGAAGATCAAATTAATGAACTAAAGCAAGGAAACAAGGTTAGAGAAAAAAGAGTAAAAACAAACATACAAAGCCTTCAAGAAATATGGGACTCTTTAAAAAGACCGAATCTACATTTGATTGGTGTACCTGAAAGTGATGGGGAGAATGGAACCAAGTTGGAAAACACACTGCAGGATATTATCCAGGAGAACTTCCCCAACCTAGCAAGGCAGGCCAACATTCAAATTCAGGAATTACAGAGAACACCACAAAGAAACTCCTCAAGAAGAGCAATCCCAAGACACATAATTGTCAGATTCACCAAGGTTGAAATGAAGGAAAAAGTGTTAAGGGCAGCCAGAGAGAAAGGTTGAGTTACCCACAAAGGGAAGCCCATCAGACTAACAGCAGATCTCTCAGCAGAAACCCTACAGGCCAGAAGAGAGTAGGGTCCAATATTCAACATTCTTAAAGAAAAGAATTTTCAATCCAGAATTTCATATCCAGCCAAACTGACCTTCATAAGTGAAGGAGAAATAAAATCCTTTACAGACAAGCAAATGCTGAGAGATTTTGTGACCACCAGGCTTGCCTTACAAGAGCTCCTGAAGGAAGCTCTAATCATGGAAAGTAACAACTGGTACCAGCCACTGCAAAAACAGGCCGAACCGTAAAGACCATCGATGCTATGAAGAAACTGCATAAATTAACGGGCAAAATAATGAGCGAACATCATAATGACAGGATCCAATTCACACATAACAATATTAACTTTAAATGTAAATGGGCTAAATGCCCTAATTAGAAGACACAAACTGGCAAATTTGAAAAAGAGTCAAGACCCATCAGTGTGCTGTATTCAGGAAACTCATCTCACTTGCAAAGGCTCACATAGGCTCAAAATAAAGGGATGGAGGAAGATCTACCAAGCAAATGGCAAGCAAAAAAAAAAAATCAGGGGTTGCAATCCTAGTCTTTGATAAAACGGACTTTAAACTAACAAAGATCGAAAGAGACAAAGAAGGCCATTACATAGAATCAATTCAACTAGAAGAGCTAACTATCCTAAATATATATGCACCCAATACAGGAACACACGAATTCATAAAGCAAGTCCTTAGAGACCTATAAAGAGACTTAGACTCCCAAACAATAATAATGGGAAACTTTAACACCCCATTATCAACATTAGACAGATCAATGAGACAGAAGGTTAGCAAGGATATCTAGGACCTAAACTCAGCTCCGCAACAAGTAGACCTAATAGCCATCTATAGAACTCTCCACCCCAAATCAACAGAATATACATTCTTCTCAGCACCACATCACACTTATTCTAAAATTGACCATATAATTGCAAGTAAAGCTCTCCTCAGCAAAAGTAAAAGAACAGAAATCACAACAAACTGTCTCTCAGACTATAGGGCAATCAAATTAGAACTCAGGAATAAGAAACTCACTCAAAACTGCACAACTATATGAAACTGAACAACTTGCTGCTGAATGACTACTGGGTAAGTAATGAAATGAAGGCAGAAATAAAGATGTTCTTTGAAACCAATGAGAACAAAAACACAATGTACCAGAATCTCTGGTACACATTTAAAGCACTATGTAGAGGGAAATTTATACCACTAAATGTCCACAAGAGAAAGCAGGACAGATCTAAAATCATCACCCTAACATCACAATTAAAAGAACTAGAGAAGCAAGAGCAAACAAATTCAAAAGCCAGCAGAAGGCAAGAAATAAGTACAATCAAAGCAGGACTGAAAGAGATAGGGAAATGAAAAAACCCCCCAAAAAATCAATGAATCCAGGAGCTGGGTTTAAAAAAAAAAAAAAATAGATAGACCACTACACAGACTAATAAGAAAAGAGAGAAGAATCTAATAGATGCAATAAAAAATGATAAATGAGATATCACCACTGATCCCACAGAAATACAAACTACCATCAGAGAATACTATAAACACTTCTATGCAAATAAACCAGAAAATCTGAAACAAATGGATACATTCCTGGACTCATACACCCTACCAAGTCTAAATCAGGAAGAAGTTGAATCTCTGAAAAGATCAATAACAAGTTCTGAAATTGAGGCAGTAATTAATAGGCTACCAACCAAAAAAATTTAAGACCAGATGGATTCACAGCCGAATTCTACCAGAGGTACAAACAGGAGCTGGTACCATTCCTTCTGAAACTAGTCCAAAAAATGGAATAAGAGAGAATCCTCCCTAACTCATTTTATGAGGCCAGCATCATCCTGATACCAAAACCAGGAAGAGACACAACAAAAAAAGGAAATTTCAGGCCAATATCCCTGATGAAGATCAATGCAAAAATCCTCAATAAAATACTGGCAAACTGAATCCAGCAGCACATCAGAAAGCCTATCCACCACAATCAAGTCGGTTTCATCCGTGCGATGCAAGGCTAGATCAACACACACAAATTATAAACCTAATCCATCGCATAAAAAGAACCAACGACAAAAAACACATGAATATCTCAATAGATGCAGAAAAGGCCTTCAACAAAATTCAACATCGCTTCATGCTAAAAACTTTCAATAAACTAGGTATTGATGGAATATATCTCAAAATAGTAAGAGCTGTTTATGACAAACCCACAACAAATATCAAACTCAATGGGTAAAAGCTGGAAGCATTCCCCCTGAAAACTGGCACAAGACAAACATGCCCTCTTTCACCACTCTTATTCAACATAGTATTGGAAGTTCTGACCAGGGCAATCAGGGAAGAGAAAGAAATAAAGCATATTCAAATAGGAAGACAGAAACTCAAATTGTCTCTGTTTGCGGATGACATGATTGTATGTTTAGAAAATCCCATCGTCTCAGCCCAAAATCTCCTTCAGCTGATAAGCAACTTCAGCAATGTCTCAGTATACAAAATCAATGTGCAAAAATCACAAGCATTCCTGTACACCCCTAACAGACAGACAGCCAAATCATGAATGAACTCCCATTCACAACTGCTACAAAGAAAATAAAATACCTAGGAATACAACTTACAGGGGATGTGAAGGACTTCCTCAAGGAGAACTACAAACCACTGCTCAAGGAAATAAGAGAGGACACAAACAACTGGAAAAACATTCCATGCTCATGGATAGGAAGAATCAATATCATGAAAATGGACATACTGCCCAAAGTAATTTATAAATTCGACATTATCACCAATAAGCTACCATTGACATTCTTCACAGAATTAGGAAAACTAATTTAAATTTCATATGGAACCTGAAAAGAGCCCACATAGCCAAGACAACCCTAAGCAAAAAAGAACAAAGTTGGAGGCATCACGCTACCTGACTTCAAACTGTAATAAAAGGCTACAGTAAGCAAAACACCATGGTACTGGTACCAATAGATATATAGACCAATGGAACAGATCAGAGGCCACAGAAATAACAGAGTGAGAGAAAATTTTCGCAATCTATCCGTCTGACAAAGGGCTAATATCCAGAATCTACAAACAACTTAAACAAATTTACAAGAAAAAAACAAATAACCCCATCAAAAAATGGACGAAGGATATGAACAGACACTTCTCAAAAGAAGACATTTATGCAGCCAACAAACATATGAAAACAAGCTCATCATCACTTGTCATTAGAGAAATGCAAATCAAAACCACAGTGAGATACCATCTCATGCCAGTTAAAGTGACAATCATTAAAAAGTCAGGAAACAACAGATCCTGGAGAGGATGTGGAAAAATAGGAACGCTTTTACACTATTGGTGGGAATGTAAATTAGTTCAGCCACTGTGGAAGACAGTGTGGTGATTCCTCAAGGATCTAGAACTAGACATACCATTTGACCCAGCAGTCCCATTACTGGGTATATACCCAAAGGATTATAAATCATTCTACTCTAAAGACACATGCACATGTATGTTTATTGCAGCACTGTTCACAATAGCAAAGACTTGGAACCAACCCAAATGATGATCAGTGATAGACTGGATAAAGAAAACATGACACATAACATGGAATACCATGCAGCCATAAAAAAGGATGAGTTCATGTCCTTTGCAGGGACATGAATGAAGCTGGAAAACTTCATTCTCAGCAAACTAACACAAGAACAGAAAACAAAACACCGCATGTTCTCACTCATAAGTGGAGTTGAACAGTGAGAACACATGGACACAGGGAGGGGAACATCACACACTGGGGCCTGTTGGGGGGGTGGGGGACTAGGGGAGTGACAGTATTAGGAGAAATACCTAATGTAGATGACGAGTTGATGAGTGCAGCAAAGCACTATTGCACATGTATACCTATATAACAAACCTGCATGTTCTACACTGGTATCCCAGAACTTAAAGGATAATAAAAATAAATAAATAAATAAATAAATAAATAAATAAATAAATAATCT